>NC_083351.1:47598586-47903478 GCF_030254825.1 Meriones unguiculatus
CATTTGCTCTGGGGTGACATTAACTTCAAAAAGGTCTGGATCTCAGAGCTTCCTCAATGCAGAAATCTCAAGATTGCCTCATCGGCCTTTACCCTTAAGAGAGCAAAACTCTACATGTTGACTTGGTCCACCATAAGCATTATCAGGTGGCAGCTGATGCCAGGATGATGCTAATACATATATTGCAAATACTGAAGTGTTCTGTGTCATCTACCACCCACGAACTCCTTGAAGCCTCACAGCAAACCCTATGGAGCAGTTAATCTTTGAAGCTCTATTTTGATATAAAGAGAAAAATTCTGACACACATAGAGGTCAAGTCATCCACCCAAGTTCACAAAACTACGAAAGGAGCTAGGGTGTGAATTCATAATATCAACTTTGTCATTACTTTTTTTTTATTGCCATGACAAAACACCATGACCAAAGCAACTTATGAAAGACAGTGATTTGAGGCTCATGGTTTGAGAGGGTTAGAGTCCCATGACCATCATGGTTAGGAGCAAAAAAGCAGGCATGTAGACATGGTGCTGCAACAGTAGCTGAGATCTCACGTCTTAATCCACAAGCACAAGGCAGAGACAGAATGAGACTTGAAATGGCATGATTCTTTTTTTAACGTATTTCTTTAATTCTTATTAATTACACTTTATTTACTTTGTATCCCCCCTGTGGTTCCCTCCCTCCTCCCATCCCAATCCTTCCCTTCCTCCACCCTCTGCATGCATGCCCCTCCCCAAGTCCACTGATAGGGGAGGTCTTCTTTTCCTTCCTTCTGATCCTAGTCAATTAGGTCTCATCAAGAGTGGCTGCATTGTCTTCTTCTGTGGCCTGGTAATGCTGCTTCCCCCTCAGGGGGAGGTAATTAAAGAGCAGGCCAATCAGTTCATGTCAGAGACAGTCCCTGTTCCTATTACAATGGAACCCACTTGGATACTAAACTGCCATGGGCTACATCTGTGCAAGGGTCTTAGGTTGTCTCCATGCATAGTCCTTGGTTGGAGTACCAGTCTCAGGAAAGACCCCTGTGCTTAGATTTTTTGGTTCTGTTGCTCTCCTTGTGGAGTTCCTGTCCTCTTCAGATCTTACTGTTTCCCATTTCTTTCATAAGATTCCCTGTACTCTGCCCAAAGTTTGCCCATACATCTCAGCATCTACATTGATAGTCTGCAGGACAGAGCCTTTCAGAGGTCCTCTGTGTCTGGCTCCTGACTTGTTCCCTCTTTTCTCCTTCTTCTGATGTCCATTCTCTTTCCCTTTCTGGATAGGAATTGAGCATTTTAGCAAGAGTCCTCCCTCTTGATTAGTTTATTTAGGTGTACAGATTTTAGTAGGTTTATTCTATATTATATGTCTATATGAGTGAGTATATACCATGTGCATCTTTCTGCTTCTGGGATAGCTCACTCAGGATGATCTTTTCTAGATCCCACCATTTACCTGCAAATTTCATGATTTCCTTGTTTTTTATTGCTGAGTAATATTCCACTGTGTAGATATACCACAATTTGTGCATCCATTCATGGAATCGAATAGAAGACCCTGACATAAATCCACACACTTATGGACACCTAATTTTTGACAAAGATGCCAAAACCATTCAATGGAAAAAAGACAGCATTTTCAACAAATGGTGCTTGTCTAACTGGATGTCTACATGTAGAAAAATGCAAATAGATCCATACTTATCACCCTGCACAAAACTAAAGTCCAAGTGGATCAAAGACCTCAACATAAAACCAGACACACTAAGCTGCTTAGAAGAAAAAGTAGGGAAGAGCCTTGAACTCATTGGCACAGGAGACAACTTCCTGAACAGAACACCAACAGCACAAGCTCTAAGAGCAACAATCAATAAATGGGAACTCATGAAACTGAAAAGCAAAGGACACTGTCCTCAGAACAGAATGACAGCCTACAGATTGGGAAAGGATCTTCACCAACCTTATATCTGACAGAGGACTAATATCTAGTATATATAAAGTACTAAAGAAGTTAAACAGCAAAAAATCAAGTAATCCAATTAAAAAATGGAGTACAGAGCTAAACAGAGAATTCTCTGCAGGGGAATATCGAATGGCCGAGAAATGCTTAAAGAAATGCTCAACCTCATTAGCCATCAGGGAAATGCAAATCAAAACGCCCCTAAGATTTCACCTTATACCCATCAGAATGGCTAAGATCAAAAACACAAGAGACAACATATGCTGGAGAGGTTGTGGAGAGAGGGGAACCCTCTTCCACTGCTGGTGGGAATGTAAACTTGTACAACCACTCTGGAAAGCAATCTGGCACTTTCTTAGACAACTAGGAATTCCTCAAGATCCAGCTATACCACTCCTAGGCATATACCCAAAAGAGTCTCAAGTACACAATAAGGACATTTGCTCAACCATGTTTGTAACAGCCTTATAATAGCCTTGTAATAGCCAGAAGCTGGAAACAGCCCAGATGCCCCTTAGTGGAGGAATGGATGCACAAATTGTGGCATGATTGTTTTGAAACCTCAAGGCTTGCCCCAATGAGATAGATTCTTCAACACATTCCTAACCCTTTCCAAACAGTTCAACTGGGGGCCAGGTATTCAAATATAGAGAGATAATAAGTAGAAGCCCCAGGGTTTGGAATCATCAGGCAATGGGTTCGGAGGCTAAGCAATTGCTCACTTTGTGGTGGCCTTCTGTAGTAAGATGGAATGGTGGCTCAAGCCCAAAGCCCAGTGCTTAAGAAAAAAGAGACTGTCATAGGTCACATAAGGAGCTGGATGGCCTGTTTTGTTTGTCTTCCATACCTGAAAGAGGCCAGCCCAGACTGTTTCAGCCCTCAAGAAAAAGGCATGCTGGTGTGAACAGAAACTGAGGTCTCTCCTCTACTTAATGGAGTGCCCTCAAAGTCATATTCACTGAAGGCCTAACTAGCAATGTAGTGCTATTAAGAGGTAGAGTATTAGAGAGGTAATTAGGTCAAAAGGCTGAGGTTCTCAAGAATGGAAAGAGTGCCTGCTTACTCATCCTGCCTTCCCTTTATCCTCAGTTCTCACGTGGGGACATAGAGAAAAAATGAGCCTCTACACACCAGAAAGAGAGCCCCCACCACACCAGATACCAGACCTGCTGGCATCTTGGTCTTGGACTTCCAAAGAATAAATGGTTGTCATTTAAACCACAAGGCCTATGGCGTATTTGTTACAGAGAGCTAAACAGATTAAGACTTCCTTCTTTCTAGGCTTTTAGCCCTGGAAATATGGCCCAGTCAGTGACCTCAGACCAGACATATCCACAGAATTCCCCTTTTCTAAAGACTGAGTTAGAGCTGAAGAGATTTGTCAGTGGTTAAGGGCGCTGACTATTCTTCCAGAGGATGCAGGTTCAATTCCCAACACAGACACGCTGGCTAACAACCATCTCTAACTCCAGTTTCAGGGAACCCAATACCCTCTTCTGGCCTCTGAAGGTACTTCATGCACATAGTGTAAAGACATGCAGACCAAAAGCTCACTCACATAAAAAAATAATAAAACAAAAACAAAATTCAAAAGAGCAAAAACGGAACCTTTTATTCTAGGTCCTTTTGTGGAGGTAAAGAGAAAGTAGGGTGGAAAGAGCTGACAGAAACCACAGTTTCTTCAGTGTCTACTTGAAGACCTGGCTTTTCCAGGCAAACAGGCTGCTCACTCAGCCATGGCAGTCTCTTCTTATGGGCACCTGGAAAACTTCGTGTGCCAGCCCATGCCACAGCGCAGATAGTTACCTTTTTATCTATTTATTTATTACATGCTATCTTGCTATGCCTGTCCCCGGCTCGATATATGCAACCCTTCAGCACATATTTGTTCAATACCACCTTGTTTCCATACCCAAAGCAAGCAAAAGGAGCACATGCACCAATCCACGAATCAGTGCAGTCTAAGTCACCCCTGAGGCCGTGGGACATGGTAGGAGAGAAACCTCCAAACTGCAAGGGTGACCAGACCAGAATGCCAGGAGGATTCTATCCTTGGCATGAGCTGTGAGTATATAGAAGAGGCTCTCTTGAAGGACCAATGGAACAGGAAAGAGGAAGAAAAGGCATCCCCTGTAATGGCTGAGAAGAGCTATGAGCACTTAGGCAGAGCTGAAGTTCACCAGTGTCTGTCAGGGCAAGGCTGATCCATAGACAAAGTCCAAAGCAGCACAAATGCCTCCTGGAAGGAGCCTGTTTACTAGGCAGGCCTGCTCTGTTTATTGATGTAGCTCTGCAGAGGATATGCTAAATACATACAGTTTATAGGGAAAAGTGTTGGACGACTGGGGAGACAGCCCAGTCTGCAAAGTGCTTGTCATTCAAGTGTGAGCTCTTGAACTGGATCCTTAGTACTCACATAAAAGCTGGGCACAGAAGCACACGTCTGTAATCCTGGTGCTGGGAAGGCCGCGGAATGAAGGTCCCTGGGGTTGGATGGCCAGCTGACCTAGCCAATAGTTGAGCTCCTGGTGCCGTAGAAAAGCCCTGTTTCCAAAAATAAGGTGAGAAAAAGCTGAGAAAGGCACCCAACGTTGGCTTCTGGCCTCCTTGTGCACATTTACACACTTGCACATAAACCAGTGCATATATACACACACACACACACATACACAGGTGCACACTCCCACACACACACACATAATTAAATTAAAATTTTAAATACCTGAGATATGTTAATGAAAGTATGACAGTCCCAAAGTTTGGATTTTGTCCTGAAGGCTGAGGGACTTTTGGTAGATAGGTCAGATATTTTGAATAAATACATAATTAACTTCAAGACGAAAGGAGTAAAGGAGGTTCAATAAGAGAACTGAAATAGAACATGTTAGTATCACCTAGTTATAAATATATGTAATATTAGTAACAAAAATATTAAGAAGTATTAGAAATGCTAACTAAGAGTATGCAAGATGTACATTAAATATATATTTATATATGTAAATTTATAGTATAAACACTTGGCAAAAGAGATAAAGAGAATTTAAACAGAACAAAGAGTAACTCTGTGTTCTTGGATGGGCAATTTATAGGGTAAAGATGCCACTCTTTTCTGAAATATTATGTAAAATTAATACAGCTTCAATTAAAATCCCAGTGAAATTTTGTGGTAGTTCATAAGTAGAGCTTAAAGTTCATTTGTGTGTATAAACGGCTGAGCAGAGCCAAGAAAAATAGGAAAAACCAAGAAAAATAAGATGGGTGCTTTTGCTTTAGCAGATCAAAAGACAATACATAAATCTATGGTAATTAGAACAGCATGGCGCTGCGGGAGGAATGAAAAGTGGAGCAGAGTGAAGCATGGCACGCCAGGCTTCTGCCCTGTGTGTGCAGCGTGACAATGGCTGACGTGACTGAGCCCTTACCGTGTGCCTGGCATCACAGTAAGTGCAAGCGTGTGGCATCAGCCGCGTAGTTCTCACAAAATTCCTTCAAACGATTTCAGAACACATTCAAACGAGGACACGAGCCCAGGGCCACAAGTGTGGGATTTTCAGTGGGGCGTGGTGGCACGTGCCTGGAATTCCACTTCTTGGGAGATGAGCACAGAAGGACTGGGAGTTCAAGGTCATCCTGGGGTACATAGTATAAAACCAGCCTGGGTTACATGAGACCCTGTCTCCCTCGTGCCCTTCAAACGGTAATAAAACAAACAAACAAACAGACAAAAACAAAAACAAAGCTTTTTGAGATTTTTATCTTTTATGTGCGTAGTGTGTTTTGCTTGTATGATTACTGGATCCTTCCTTTCTTTTATTGTATTTTATTTCCTGCTTGAACTGAAGCCAGGGGTTTGCATGCATGAGGTGGAGGCTTGTGATGGTTAGTTTTGGTCAAATTGACACACCTGGGGAAAAGGACCTCTGCTGCCTCCATCAGCTTGTCGTACGGGCATGACATGCTTTCTTGATTAATGACTGATGTAGGAGGGCCCAACCCGCCGTGTGTGGCACCAGCCCTAGGAGATTGGAATGGATTGTATAAGGAAGCAAGTTAAACCTAAGCCTGATGGACAAGGCAGTAAGCAGTGCTCTTCCATGTCCTCCTGGTTCCTGCCCTGACTTCCCCCAGTGATGGCCTGTGACCTGGGAAGTAGAAGCCAAATAAATCCTTTCTTCTGCAGAGTTGGTTTGGTTCAGTGCAGGACGAGGCTGTACTTCCAAGCCACGTTCTCAGCCTCTACAACCTTTTCATTCTCATCTTGTATCATGAGACAGGGTCTCACTAAGTTGCTTAGATTGCCCTTAAACTCACTCTATAGCCCAAGCAGGTCTTAAGCAAATGATCCCTCTCCTTCAGCCCTGTGATTACAGACCTCTGTGACAAGGCCTGGCTCGTTACTGAATCTTTTGCTGACCCTTTAAATGTTTAGATTTTGTGTCCAAACCAAGACACCTCAATTTACTTCAGCCTTTCCCAGCTCTGTGCAGAAAAATAAATTACTGTTGCCACGACCTTTGGGGACAGTTTGCAAATGTAAATTTAAGCGTTAGATATGCTTAGCCTTGAATACAACTCTAGGATTTTTTGCATACACGCATGTAGTTGATGTGTGTGTACATGTGTGTGCATGTTAGCATATGCATGGGCACACACGTGTGCTGCTGCACATGTGTTCATGTGGGAACATGAGGTTGATGGCAGGGATCTTCGTGATTGCTTTCCACATTATACTCTGAGGCAGGGTCTCTCGCTGCACACCACTAGTCTGGCTAGCCAGCTTGCTCTGGGGATTCCTGTCTGGGTCTGTAGTGTGCTGGAATGATAGGCAGGCCACCATACCTGTCTGCCTTTTATGTCAGTTCTGGGAATCTGCACTCCACGCCTCATGTTTGCACAGCCACTGCCCTCCTTAGGGGTTTTGACTAAATGAATGACAGACAGGGTGAGCGCATGGAAATATATGCACAGGGATGCTTCCTGGAGCAAAATGTAAAAGAAACTGCGCAGATTGGCCTGATAAAGTAAGGTGCAATGCGAGAGTGTTGTGTCAGCTTTACCTGGGAGTCACTGGGAGTCGCAGCCATCCAGATAAAGCACTGCCAACAGACCAAAGTGCAATTCCACCAAAGCAGGGTTTCTGCACCAGTGAATGTGCTGAGCTTACTTACAGTTAAAGGGGCTACTAGCAGGAGAATTGGTGACCTCAAAGCTGCCACACTTCTAAAAAGCCTCACCCCAGTGTGGGAATTCCCCAGAGCGGCATAGTCAGAACGATCCCCAATCCCAGTTATCTTTCTACATTCTTCCCGAACCCTGGCATTACAAGCAGCTAGTATGGGACTACAGACAGCTGGGAGGGAGTGTCTGGACTCCCAAGTGAACTCTCCTGACCTTCCCATGCCTTCTTATGAGGGAACGTCGAGAGCTCAGTCCTGAGGGCCTCTTTCAGGCAGTCACAATAAAATATTGTGACATTAAGTCACATTAAGACTGATTAAGACATGAACAGCCATGAGGCTGAAAGGATGGCACTCTACAAAAGTGTGGTGGAGTACTACACAGATATTAAAAACATGGCATAGAACTATGCGCCATTAGAAAAAGGACTTAATCCCGGTACCCGGATGGCTGCCAAAGTGGACAGCTACAAAGGGTACTTGTCTAAAAGAGGGAACACCACCACCACCACCGCAACACACATACACACACATGTAGAAAAGGAGAACAAGAAGAAGAGAAAGGAAAAACTATACAAAGCGCATTACAAGGATATATTAAAATGCTAGAATGCCTGGAATCATGTTCCACAATGATCCCAACAAAACTACCTGTCCTTGCACGTGCACGGGCATACACACATTTCACATGCACAGAAAAACATACATATGCACACATACATGTAAAGATACACCACCACATACACATGCACAGAAGAACCAAGACACACAATCACAAATACACATACACAGAAAATATAAACATACACATATACACAAATGCACAGAAACACACACATTTACACATGCGCAATGTACGTGTGCAGAAAACACACACAAATATGTATAAACAGAAGAACACAAATATAAATATACACATATCCATATGCACACATGTGCACAGAAAAACAAACACACATCCACATACAGACGTATACATGAAAACACATACATTTACAGACATATACAGATACAAGTGTACATCCAACCCACGTAAATACCCATACACACATACATAAGCACATACATAGATAAATATACACAAACACACAAATACACACAGATGCATATCAAGCACACATTTGCACGTACACAAAACGACATAAATACATACATACGCTCATATACACATAAACACACATACACAATCTGCTTATCCCCCAGGCCCCGTGTTTTTTTGTTCTGTAGCTCTAGCCATTGCTCAAGAGACCTCGCACCTTCGCACACTGCCCTGGTTTGCAGGGTGACATGAATATAAAAATCTCTGGCAGGGCAGCCTCTAAGCCACTGGTTCTCAATATGTGGGTTGTGACCTCTTGGGGTTGATGAACAACCGAAGACCATTGGAAGACAGAGATATTTACATTACAATTCACAACAGCAGCAAAATAAAGGTTATAAAGTAGCAACAAAACAATTTCCTGGCTGGGGGTCATCGCAGCATGAGGAATGGTATTAAAGGGTCACAGCATTAGGAAGGCTGAGAACCACTGCTCTAAGCTCAGCTTGCTGGACTTCCCAAAGTTCTAAAACACCTCTTTTGTTACAATTAGTTGAGTTTGTGCTCTACAAGCTTACAGCTGAAGAACCCTGGCTGATAGTTATTTTTGCTACTGCCATATTTTGTTGAGAAATCTGATTTCAACATCGATTATTGCACATTTCTTAAATTAGAACAAGCTTTTAGGTCAAGTTGATATGTTTTGGCAGCTTTGCTTGTTTATTCTGTTGTGGGATTCAACAGAGTAGCTACAGGGCACAGATGGCTATACACTTAAATTAATTAGGAGTAAAGGAAACCTTCAACCACCATGCAGCTGCTCAGTAGCTACACGTGGCTGGGGATGGCATGCTCGACAGCGATGCTTATAACACTCCATCAACACATAGAGTTCTACTGGACAGCACAGTCTGGAAGGGTCTAGAACTCCCATCATCTCCTCTCTCTAAGCAACCAGAGAGGAAAAGATCACTTTGTGATATATGGGCAGCCCCATCTGACCATATTATAATAAAAAAAAATCTTGCAAGTGATCACAGTATGCCTTACGTGATCTTTCTTGTTTCTAGCCCTTTGCCTTGTAACCTCCACTTTTCTTTGCTGAGACTGGGACAGTGAATTAACTCAAGTTATTTAGACACAGGCCACAAACCCTAACAAAATCGTAATGGGGTTTCTGTGAACATTATGGTGTGATTCAGGAGGGGATTGCATGATGGCAATTGATTAGGGAAGGAGCCTGGAGAAGAGGTGAGTCTGTGATTCTGGCCATCTGACTTGGAGCAAATCGCTTCAGTTTCTGAATTTCAGTTTCCTCACCAGTCAATGGAAGCCATCCGATTGACTACATGTGTTTCAATGGACTGTATGTGTCTAAGTGTGCTTAGGCTACCAACATTCCAAAGTTCTGTGGTCTCACATGGACCCTAATGGTTAGTGAACCTGTCCTCAGGAGAGCCGAAGCTGATGGGCAGGGGTAGTTAGGAGGCAGGCATTATATTACATTACTCCCAGAGAGGAGTCCTTACTCAGTCTGGTGGGCACTGACCCATTTTACTAGTGGCAAAGCTTGTAATGCTTTGTAAAATGAAAAAATAACAAAGTGAGATTACACTGTCACTCCCTTCAACTGACTCCATGGCCAAATTTTTTATTATTGATATTTAGATAATGTTTAGATGTCTGTAGGCAACTTGTTTTAAATCTATATTCTCTTTTTGGGTGGCCCAACTTCATGCTTGGCAACTCATTGCTTGCTATGGGAACACAGTCTACCGAACAGGATGAAATTGTTCCAAGTAGCTAGCTGTGTGTTCCCCTAAAAAAACAAACCCGAACTCATATTTCAAAGTTACTGTGTGAGACCAGCCGCCTGGTGCATCTCCGAGAAAGAATGCAGGGGCCTGCAGAGGGCTTGCGTCCTGCTTCGGAATGCCAATCCACACCTCAGTGTCCAGCTCCTCGCTCGAGCCTCTCCACCCTCTGTTATTAGACTGCATATAGTCCTAAGCTCCTTGTGGAGCAAGAGTTTTCAAGGAGAGGCCATGAAAGCCATGCGGATTTTATAGCATCGGATCTTTAAAAAGCTTTTACCATTATGGTTGTGCGTGCATGCTTGTGTGTACACGTGAGTGTGCGTGTGTGTGAGTGTGCATGTGTGTGTTGTGCATGTGTGTGATGTTCATGAGTGTTATATGAGTGTGTATTATGTGTGTGCATGTGTGCTAATGTTCATTCATGCTTGTAAATGCATGGAGCCCAGAGGAATATATTAACGTCCTTCTCTGTTGCTCTCCCCCTTACTCCTTTGAGACTTTCAGTGATCCTGGAACTAGGCCTGCAGCCAACAAACCCCAGTGATCTTCCTACCTCCACCCACAACAGTGCTGGGCTCATAGGCGAGCACAGCCACGGCTGGGTTTTTACCTGGGTCCTGGGATCTGACTTAGGTCCTCAAGCACTTGTCCACTGAGCTGTCTCTCTAGCCTCTTTTAGAATTTCCTACCACTAATCTGTAGGGGGTTTATTATTATTATTATTATTGTTCATGGGGTGTTGCTGTACTATCTAGTAAGCTTTTTCCTCTGTGTTAGCATTCCCTATAAAGCTATATGGTTTTGGTCAGTATTTCCCTCATTCCAGAGATGGGGAAGGAAGCAGGGGCTCTGTGAGGTAGCAGCTAGCCTTGCCTTATTTACACCTCAAAGTTGATCAGCAGTGTAGGATCGAGGAGCTTTGGGAGTGGGAGTTGCCAGACAAATCTTGCCACCGCATGTAGATGGAAAATGCTCACAGGTGCAGAACATGGAAGCAGAAGGGGTGAGTTTGACAGAGCTCCACTCTGGTGGCAGCAACTGGTCACTGGTGGTAAGCCATTTACCCCAGCACTTTGAAGTTTTGAAACTTTGTGGGATCTTTCTTGGCCCCTTTGACTTAGGTGTTAAGGGTCAGTTTTTCACTTGCATGAGTTTTCAAGAACTTACAGACTTGTTAAAATTCATGTTATCAGTGCAAAGACACATAACCTTATCCTGAGGATAAATATTAATTCAGGGATCTGTAGAATAATTTTTCTCCTGGTTAAGGCCACTGAAAACCTCCCCTCCCCCAAAAGGGCTTTCCAGAGCTGGTTGGACCTGGAGGGTCAAACTTAAGACTCATCCATTTCCTCATTCTGGTAATAAGCCTTGCACTGAACAGGAGGCATGATTTAATGTGGCATTTTGCTGAAACATCCTGTTGATACTTTAGGTATTTGCACAGGGGATTTTCTGACCTTTGAATAATATTTGTACCGAGAAAGGTCTTGGGATATTTTAATGTGTTAAGCTGAGATAGCCCCGAAGGGGTTTATTTTGGTCCCTGTCGGCTGCAACTTTATTTCAAAACCCTGTGGGGTTTTTACTGTCTCCGAGGGAACTTTCAAGATATTTTTACTGCAGTGTGTTTCATTCTATTTGTGACCCCCTTTATCAAAGGCGACTGGCATTCAGTTGATAAGTTCTCCTTATCTCCCATTAAGGCCTTCCCTCTATCAATGAGCAGTGTGAATTACTGCTGAAGGTGTCGAGGCCTCCTGGGCCTCCTGGAGGCTCCACCATCATATTCTATATTGGGTTCTGTTCTTAATATGGACGTATACTGTGATGGGTTATATCAGGTGTCAGTTTGGCAGGTTGGAGAATCACCTAAGAGAAAAATCCCTGGGTGTGCCTTCGAGGGAGTTCTATAATTGGTTAACTGAGATGGGAAGTCCCACCCTAGATATAGGTAGATTTATTCCACAGGCTGGACCCCAGCCCACATAAAAATGAGAATGCCGGCAGAGCACCAGCCTTCCTCCCTTCCTGCTTTCCCATGGCAGATGATGTACCCAGCCCCCTCCTTACCCCGCTGTGATTGATGGCATGCCTTCTTAAACCACAGCCCAAACAAACCCTTCTTCCATTAAGTCACTTCTTGTATTTGCTCACAGCAATAGGAAACCAACACATAAACCTTCCTAACATTTAAAATTGCTCCATTCTTTGATTATACCAGTAAAAAGAATTGTAGGTACTGACAGGCCAGTAGAACAAAGGCATCTTGAGGACTAGGTCTCTTTTACAGGTGGTTTCTGATCAGTGAATAAATATGACCCTTGTCAGCTCTTGACCAAGCCAGGAGAAATTCTGCTGTGGGTACAGTATGATACACCACAACTTCAACTGGGAATTGGTTAAAACCGTGTGCATTTTTACCACTGTGCACAAACACAGAGAGACTGAGGCTTCCAGAATGCCAGCTAACTCCAAAGCTGGGGTTTGGCGTCTTTGGAGAATCACAGACTACCAAATGTATTCCTGCTTCGGAGGCTATTGCTTTCTAAAGAAGAAGAATTTTTCATTGAGGAATTTGTGGATGGGTATGCAGGAATTGGCTTAAATTATATGAAGCTTGATCCCACCCCAATATTCATAAAAGAACATGCAGGGTTCCCGTCTTGTGTATCATTGAGTTTCTAGATTCTATTATAGTGACTGTAGGAAGCAGCTTCCAATAAATACTTACTGAATAAATGCACTATAAAGTGCCAACTAGGTTCCTTTCAGAGACTGAAATGCCACCTTGCATAGAAGACTTGGAATTGGTTATTGCTGGTGAGTTGGGACTTTCTTGGTGAAAGAAAGAACGAGAGAAGGAATAAAGGAATTGTGGTCAAAGGAAATAAAAAACACAAAGGAGAAGGAACATGGATTCTGAGTATCTAATCCTTCCAGTAGAAATCTAAGAAGACATCCCAGCTAGGTAATCAATAACAATTCCTCACAATAAAATTCAAACAAAGTCCTAAATCCTAAATGTCCTGCTGAGAATACTGTCCAGGAGTTGGACCTGGAATCAAATACAAGGCCAGTTACTTGTGGGAGACAATGAGCCATTTCTGGAAGGTTTGGGGTTCCTCACTGATGGTTTTATACAACTGCAGCATATGGGCTTATTCTGGAATGTTGCCTGGAAATGTGTTACTAGGAGAATGAACAACTCAAGGATAGGCCGTGAAACTTTTCTGCTACTGTCAACTTTGGCCATCAATGTGCTTCTGAACATTTGGAATTGGCTTAACAGATCTATGATCATTTCTAGGTATCCATGGGTTTTAGAAATTTTTAAATACATTTATCAAAATATACCATATGGAGAGGGTGGGGAGATGGTTCAGTGTTTAAGAGCACTAGCTGCTCAGGTTCAATCCTAGCACTCAGGCGGTAGCTAACAGCCATCTGTAACTTCCATCTTAGGGAATCCAGCACCCTCTTCTGGCCTCTCTGGCACTGCTTGCACCTGGTGTATGGCCACACCTGTAGGCAAAACACCCATACACAAAAAAAAAAAAAGAAATACGAGCTCAAAAAAATGTTTTTTTAAATACCTTGCATGAAATCTCCAAAGAATTAATGAAAATATTAATTATTCTTAAAAACCAAACTTACCTTATTTTATAGATTTACGAGTAATACCCCCCCACACACACACACTTCAAGTGGGATGCTTTGCCACAAACTCTTCTAAAGATGTTAGGCTAAATGGGTTCACCAAGTTATAAACCCTCTTTCTTACCAGTGTGGAGGTGCCTACACTTTTTTCTCAAATAACTCTCACTTACCAATGGAAAAGCAGAGTGTAATGCAATGCATACGAATGAGCAAACCATTAGGTGCAGATTTAGATAGTGATTCTTGAAGCGCCTGGTCTGCTTCCCAGTTAGTCACTACCCGGTGCCAAACAAGCGTCCTCAGGTTGGACTTGGTCTTGGCGCATGTTGACTTGTACACCAAGTGTGCATACCGGAAACCTTTAGGCCCATCAGGTGATGACAAGAGATGGTCTTGACTTTAGAGTATTGTCCCCTAATCATCCCATCTCTTCTTTAACTGTCCTTAGTAATGGCCTCACAAATGACATGAAGGAACCAGCTCTGCTGGGCACGTTCCTCTCTTATGGGTGCTGGATGGGAGGCTCAGGCATTTCTAACCACTTAGTTTTTAGCAAATCCATCCTTTACTATCAGTCTTATCTCACTCTCTACAAAAGAAAGAAGTTTAGATGTCCGTATTGTTAGTGGCATAAATATGGGTGATATGTGCTGGTGTGAAATGAATATGTAAACGTGTCAAGAGTACAGTGGAGTGGTCAGTATTCCCTGTCTTCAGCCATGACTCTGTTACTTGGATATATGTTCCCTTTTACTTATTTTATTGCAGTTTTGTCATTAGCATACAAGACATTAGATTAAAACATTTTTGAACGAAAAAAAAAAAAAAGAAAAAAGTCATTTGTGACTCCAGTTCCCAAACACAATTACCTTTTTAGATTTTTATAAAAAGAATAATGAACTACTGTAGGCTTAGATTTTTCACCAAACCTACTTTTTTAGGGTTCTTAAACACCTCTACCTCCCTTCCAACCTCCCACCTTAGGTAGGAGATTAGTAAGTAGGAAAAGAGGCTGTAGACCTCTTTTATGTAAATCCCGATGATTAGGGTCAATGGATTTTGAGGGAATTACCAAACTCAGTCTTCAGGATACCAGTAGTCCAGTCCAAAGGCCAACACCAAGCAGCAACACGAAGTCAGCGAAAGCTGCAAAACTCAGTTGGATTCCCCTGAGAAGTTCTCTGGAACGTCTTTCTCTGCAAAGTCAAGTGTCAAAGCATGAAGATTAACGCAAGGATGTTGGTCCAGAAAGTGATGCCTCACTGTGGATGGGTCTCTATCTATCTCCTCTCCTCAAGTCCACTATGGATGCTCTCAGCTGGCCAAAGTCATGCCCTTCTCATGTGAGAGCTCACAGCAACACATCACGTGCCCTCTCACAAGCCAACCTGGGTAAAACATTATGTACCCAACTTGCAGCAAAACATCACATGGCACAACTGAGTCTTCAAGAAAACCAGAAACTTCAAACTGCATTGCTTGTTTTTATCATTTTTGCTAGTATACAAAAGAACAGGTTTCATTACAATGTCATTGCACCCGGTTCATGTTGGACCCTTAAATCTCCCTTGTTCCTCCTTTAGCTGACCCCTTTCCTTCCCTCCAATTGTCCTTTTTCTGCTCTCATGTCACAATTAAATTTAAGTAAAATTATAAGTTAGAATACGCCTTTCTTTGCATAATCTGACTGCCTGATTGCCCTTTGTCCCACTGGACCTCAGATGTAGTTCTATTAAATCCAATTTATTACTAGTGGCAATTAAATACTCAAGACTGTGAAAATTTGTATAACATAATCCATAGCAGATTAAACATATTATATCTTCAACGTGTTTTTAAATGAGGAAACGGACAGTTAACAGCCATGGTGTAGGCTAACAGTTGTACATTTGTTAACTGTCAGAGGGGAGATAGGGTGAAGTTACTGTCCTATGTTGGCTTTAGATGCTGCTAACATGGCATGGGGTGACTTGGCTCTGATTCTATCTTCATCTGCAAAGCTGGACTAGAAATTGTGCAAAGGCCAGTGTCACCATCAATGGATGTGAGAGTCTGTGCACAGAACAACAGTGCTTTCTCTCATGCCCTGTTCCCCCCAGAACTCTTGGGTATTGTGTCACAGGAGACTGAGTAGGTCAAGTGGGCTGATCTGAACAGCACTGGAGTCAAAGAGTCAGTTATCTTAGCTGTGTGGCCCTATGCCGCTCAACCCCACAGTATTCTCAACCATCCATGCCAGTTTGTCCTGTTAGCATACATTTCTGCCCTTTAGGGAAGGCGATAGTAGTAGGAGGAGGATCCTTTGTTTGCTTCTGTGGATGGGTGTTCTGGATGTTAATCTAGAAGGGTTAACAAAGAGTTACATTTTGTTCATGTGTTCATCCAGCACATGGATGTTTGAAATAAGGGTTAACAAGACAGAAAGATGTCCTGCTCATCCAAAGCTTACCTTCTATTTGGAACAAAAAGAAAACAGCCATGTAGTCAAGTAGGAAAAAGAATGAAGTTGGGATAATGGTGAATGCTAGTGACAAAAGAAAGCCAGGGGAGGGTTGGATGATCACCAGAGTGAAAGGGTTACTAGGGAAAGGTGTCTGTCTTGGGGGTTTTTGAGAAGCCCCTTTTCTCTGTTGGGAGGGCAAGTCATTCAAAATGCAGGCTTTAAGAATGTCTCTAACAGAGGATGTGGGTTTTCAAAGACCTGCTGTAGGACTGAGCAGGATGTGATGGCGAATTCTCTGGGGAGCCTTCCACCCCAACCATGCAGCGAAGCATGTGTGGTCGTAGGTGAAGTCTGGGAGGTAGGTGGTCCTCCTATCATGTACACAGGCCTGGGTAAGCACTTTTCACCCTCATGCAGTGGTTCTCAACCTTTCGAATGCTGCAACCCTTTAATACAATTCCTTAAGGTAGGACTTTCTTTGGAGTGCTAGCTCCCAAATAATGACACAGAGACTTATTTAAATATTGGCTTAGCTGGGTAGATTCTCAGCTATTCTAACCTGACAATACTGGCCTGGCCTACATCTTGCCACGTGGCCCAGTACCCTCTTTCAGTCTTAGTCCCAGCACTTGTTTCTTTCTTTGTGTTTGGCTGGTGACTCCTTCCCTCTCAGTTTCCTTCCCCAGAATTCCTATTCCTGTCAGAAGTCCCACCTTTCCTCTCCTGACTCAGCTATTGGCCATTCAGTTCTTTATTAAATCAATCAGAAGGTGTTGGAGGGAGTGTTTACAAAATATGATGCAGCTATAAGAATAATAATACCAAAGTCTGGTCTGTAATCAGATCTCTGCCAATACAGAAATAAGCATTAGGATAATTCAAAGACAGTCTTTACACAGTGCACAGAAGATCACCCCAACAGTTTTTCATGTTGTAGTGACCCCAAGCTATATTTTGTTGCTATTTCATAACTGTAATTTTGCTACTGTTATGTATTATAATGTATCTGCTATGCAGGATACGTGACATGACACCTTGCCCAAAGGCTAAAAACCCACAGGTTGAGAAAAACTTCCCTGATGGAATGTAAGATATAAGAGTTTTGAAAAGTAAGTTCCACTTGATGTATATAAGAAAGGGAAAAATCTAGAAAGTTGGAAGGGAGGGCTAGACAGCCAGATACAGAGAATAGAGTGATTTCCATGCTTTTCTGAAGTGGATTGAGGTCCTCTCTAACTTTCCCACTGGTTTGGCTAAAGAAGACACTGAACACATACTAGACAGTTCAAAATGTAGTGTGTGATGAGGCTGTTCACCTCCATCTCTCCTCCAGAATCTGCAGGAAGCCCTGCAATGATCAGTAACACTCTGGGGTGATAGATTTTTGAATAGTGCATGGTAAGGAATGCTGGATTTTGCTTAATGGCTGAGCAAGATAATGAAAAGGGAGGGGGATCTCAGCCTTCAACAAAGTAGAGACTCACGGAGTGGTGTTTGTTTCCTCCTTTTTAGTCCTCTTCACTCTTTGCAGTTAGTGTGCTGGGCCGTTTCCTCATCTGTGGAGTAGCATTGAGCCATTGTGGGTCTCTTTTAAAGGTGATGGTTTATAACCTTGTAGCTTCTGTCTCCCAAAGAAGGGAACTCATTATTTCAACAATTTCCCTTAATGTTAGTCACTGCATTAAACGGCCATTTGGGGGCTCAATATGGAAGCCTCAGGGTTCTTCTTCTTCTTTTTTTTTTTTTCAGTGCTACCAGGGATGGCAGTTGTACAATGAGATGGTGGAAAGATGTTTGGGTTGGGTGTTTCACTGGCAGGAAATGGAAAGTTGGTGCTGTCAGCTACTTGGTCACAATCACAGTTTCTTTCACACCACAAAGGAAGGGCATATAGGAGAGTGGAGTATGGCTCTGGGCAGTCCAGCTGTGTTCTCAGTGATGGACATGCTATTGCAAAGTGATGGCACAGCTGCATTTGAGTAGTTTCATAGGAACACTTAAAAGAGATTCTAGATGATTTAACCTTGACTTAAAGTAAACCTGCTGGGAAGACTACAATTATAACTAACTTCCCCTTTCCTTGGCAGAGTTTAGAGGTCATTTTGTATTCATTTCATTTAAGATCTACCCATGACTTGATTATATCCATTTTTAGATAACTACCCCTCTCTGCCTGTAGAAGCTTTAAATGCTTTTTTTTTTAATTGTATAGGCACCTTTTCCCTTTCAGCTTTACCTTGAAGAATCAATCCAGATGACCAGTTAGGAGTAAGTATTGCCTCATAAATGCAGTCTGGAGCCAGTAAGAAAAAAAGAAGAGATTACAACTGAACACTGACACTTAAATAGCACTGTTCTAGTAAAAAGCCACTGGTATGTGCCCATTTAAGTTCATGAATTTAAGTTCATTACACTTCAATGATACTAAATATTATCTCCTTAGTCATACTAAGTAACTAAGGAATTTCAAGTATGTAAAGTGACCACATTATAGGCTAGATATACTATGCTCCTCTCTTTAAAGATAGGTCTATCAACTCTAGAGACAAGAGGAAGCTGGTCAAGCAGTTTCTATAATGTTTTCATTTCATATGCTTTAATTACTGATATCCTGAGCAGTAGATTCATATACTGAAGTCACCTAGTTGCTTCACAGGAGAGATAAAAAAAATCTTTCTATCTGCAATTTGTTAAGGTGGCCTATCTCCTGGGTTGTTTGGCAGTATGAACAAAGGCAGCTGTGGAGAGCAGGCCCATCCACCGAGTCATCACCAAGGCTCTGTAGCAATGAACTCAGCCATCCTTATCCCAGGAGAAGTAGATAAAGCATCTCCATTTCCATCTTGTCAAGTGACCTGGGGAGAAAATATCTTTCCATGCATGAGATTGTCTGGTAGGCCATGGTGTTTTCCAAGAGGACAGATGAGAATACTTGTCTTTCCAACTGTTACTTTGGGCAACAACTCATCCACGACAAGCCCATTCTCTGTTGTTGAAATAGTCTGTTCTTTCAAGCCACCTGGTTTCTTCTCTTGGTTTCTGGCTAAAGTCCTCTTTCAGGCCTGTGTGTTGCCTACCTAGATCCATAGGTATGTCAAGCTGACCCTACGCTCTAACAACTTGGACTCAAGTAGAAGGTGGGTCTCATGTGTGTGTGGGTGTGAGTGTGTGTATGTGGGGGGATAGGTGGGTGTAGGTGCGCATTTGTATACTTAGCCAGTATGTTCTCTGAGGAGCATGAGAGATCATGTTCCAGAAACTTCCTACATCTAGAGACTGTATTAAATGGAACTTCATGGGCTGAAAATCCGAGGTCAACCCTTCCAGCCAACCATGAGGCTAGAGTAGAACAATTGTATAGCTGCAGTTCTGGGTACAGAAGAGATGAATGAAATGCCCAAAGCTGCATGTCAGCCATAGGGTGAAACTGTGATGTCTTAATGAGACTTCTTGATGCACAATTAAGGCACAACTAATATGCCTTGTGAATTTACTGCCATTCAGGAAATTCTGAAGTGTGGAAAGAAAAAAAAAAGTTGCTTCTCCTTAACCTACTTTGGCTTTTTGTTTTGTTTTGTTTTGTTTTGCATAAGACAGGGAAGAATGCTTAGAATGTATTTCTAAATGAAACAAAAAAGATTTTAGGACACTATATCTTATACATATTATACATGTAAGTTACACATGTGTGCACACATACAGTCTTTCTATTTACTTCACAACGTACTCTTTATAAATGTGCTTTGGTGGTAGGGGAGGGAAAGGGAAGATGGTATCAAACTTGATTTACATGTAATGATTTTTATGGGGGTGTCCTTGGGACTGTTGTTCAAAGGCTTGGTAAAAGTATGCCTCCATCACATACTTTCCCACCATGCTGATGAAGGAAGAAGAGAAGCAGAAAAAGGAGCCACTGTTTCTTGAGTTTGCTTTCTGTTTGTATGCAGCAGGCTTAGGAAGGTGGGGTATCCTTCTGGTTTTCAAATGCTGGGGCCAAATGTAAGGAAAGCCAAGTAGATCTTTCTCCCACGGTGATTATCTTTAGTCTGGGCTGAGGTCATTGGCTGCTCATGGGCCCTGGGCCAAATACACACTGGTTCTGTCCACCAACCACCCAGGCTCAGACTTCTTCACAGGCATAATCAGGGTTCAAATCCCCTGTGTTTTCCCTTTCCCTATGTTCGTCTATGTGGGAACTAGGTTCTGGGAACAGTTTTGTGCAAAACAAAATGAATGACCATAAATACATACCTTTATTAATGGACATGCAAATAAATACATAGCATAGAACAGATCTTTATTTTTTTCTATTAATATAGTAAACATGGGCACAATAGATTATTTACATTTAAGTTAAATGAGGTGCTAGCTTATTGAAAGATATGTTTAATGAATGGTGTAGATGTTGAAAGAGTGGTTAGTATTCCTAAAACAAACAAACAAACAAACATAAAAGCTCCATTTAGTCACCCTGGGCAGATGACAATCCAGGGAAGAACCCTGAAAGGGCATACGTAGTATGTGTCTGTGATCCCAGCACTTGAGAGGTAGAAGCTGGATGATTGGATGATTAGAAGTTCAAGGTCATCCTCAGCTTCATAGCAAGTTCAAACCAAGCCTAGGCTGTATGAGACCCTTCCACTAAAAACAAAAACAAAAATCAACCAAACAAAAAGAATTACCCTTGTTTTGATAGGAGATGAGAACACAGGCACAAGTGAAAAGATTAGTCCCTTCCTTCTCAGAGGGTTGTAGAACCTTTCTCCCCTTGACCATGTTGCTGTGAATGTGATGCAGTGTGTGCGTATCTTCTGCACACTAAGCCTAGTCATTCTAATCTCTAAATCTTTACAAACTTGAGAGCATTTGAAACTGATCAGGAGGACAGCACCCCACATCCTTTAATCTTATCGTCTGGGAAAGGCCAAGATGCATCCTTTCTCATTCCAAACCCAAGACATTACAGGAAGAAGAGAAGTGGTGACTGTTCTGGGTCAGAGAAAACTCAGGGGCCCTGGGAACCATCTGATTCGAGTAGCTTACAGAGAGGCTCAAAAGATGTAAGGACTAGTGGTCAGGGTGAACAATGAGTAGGGTAGTCTCCCAGATACCTGGAGTGCTCACTGCAGCTGGCTGGATTCTATGATAACATAGTGGCCAGTGAATTCTATGAGGACATAGCTGAGACTACATCCTTGAAAATCTTGAGGGACGTAATGACTCCACAGCCATTCCGCCAAGAGGAAGGTCTGGCTGCGTCATGCATAGGAGTGTCCCAATACTTCCAGGGTGTGTTTGGAAAGAAACACAAATGAAACAGAGCTACTGACCCTGTACACTAAAATAAAGTATGTATGGAGTGTTGTCAGAAAGAAGGGATCCAGGCCCACCTGATGGAAGGTGGAAGAAAAGTGGGATCACAACTAGAATTGGAGCTATGCAAATCTTAGCTGGATCCATTTACTGAAGTGATTGACAGTCCAACAAGAATCTTGTCTGTGGATAAAGTGTGGGACTAGGTGGGAGAGGGTGTGGAAGGGGGAATGAGGGTGGGGATCAGGTGTGGGGAAGGCAGGGTGAGAGGTGAGAGGGCTGGGAGAGAGAAGGAAAACCAAGGCGGGGAGAATCTCCGGGACAGGCTGGAGATTTGCATCAGGATAGATCCCTGGAGGGATATGGGTGACTCCAGCTGAGACTCCTAGCAGGTGGGGACATGAAGACTGAAGTGGCCACCTCCTCACCAGGCGTGATTTCCAGTGGATGGAGGCCAACACCAACCCACCCGCAAAACCTTCAACCCAAAATTTACCCCACCTACAGTGATAAAGATGTAGCAGATATGGAAGGAACGGCCAACTAATGCCCAGCCCAACCTGAGACCCACCCCACAAGAGAAAGCCAACCCCTGACACTATTAGTGATACTCTGCTATGCTTGCAGACAGGACCCTAGCATAACTCTCATCTTAGAGGCTTCACCCAGTGGCGGATCAAAACAGATGCTGAGACCCACAGCCGAATGTTAGTTGGAGCTGGTGGAGATTTGTAGAAGAACTGGGGAAGGATAGAAGGACCAGGAGAGGCCAAGAACTCCACAAAAAGACCAACAAGAGTCAACTAACCTAGGCCCATGGGAACCCACAGAGACTGAAGCACCAACCCAAGAGCATGCATAGACTGACCTAGGCCCCTGATACATATGGAACTGATGGGAAGCTTGGTCTTCATGTGGGTCTCCTAGCAAGTGGAACAGGGGCTGTCTCTGTCATAAACTCAGTTGCATGTTTTTAGATCAGTTGTTCCTAGCTGTGCTACCTTGTCTGGCCTCAGTGGAAGAAGATTTGCTTAGTCCTGATGCTACTGATATGCTGGGGTGGGTTGGTATGGGCTTCGGGGGGGGCTCCCCTTTTATGAGAAAAAGGGAAGGGGAGGAGGGGAAGAGGGTGAAAGGGTGAAACAGGGAGGAAAAGAGGGAGTGGGCTGCGATCAGGATGTAAAGGGAAAAAATAAAAACATATACATATATATGTATATATATATATATATATACATATATACATGTACATATGTTTAAGAATCCTCTCTGTCTATCACAGGACAAAATTATAGTGAATTTTTACACTTCATTATCTTGTAAACCTATTGAGCATTCATCCACAAGATTCTAAAGCTTGCTCTTTCTGAAGAACCAACAGAAAGACCTGCTCAACCAGGTGGTTTCTGTTTATCTCTGTTCAAATGCGCAGCCTCCACCAAACTGGAAGTTTCATTCTAACTGTGTATTCCCCAAGCAGTTACATTTAGGTAACCCCCAAAGTTTGAGACCAGGTAGCAACAATTTGTCAAGTATGGCATTGATGGCTTAACATGAAAATTCTTGACCGAATTGTTAGATAGTAAGAGGCGAATACCATCATGACACAGTTAAATTCTGAATGGAAAGTGTCCTTGATACCAGAATTGCTTATAAAACTTAATCATGAAGACAACATACTGCATTTTCTGTGCGTTTGTTTTGTTGTTGTTTATTTTAAAGTATTATCATTATTTTTATGTATTTGTATATGATATGTGTGTTTGAGTGTGGGCACATGCTCCTGGCACTTGTATGTGGAACCAAAGGACAGCTTTCAGGGGTCTGTTCTCTCTTTTCGCCATGGGCTCCAAAGATGGAACTCAGGCCAATCAGGGTTGTATGGCAAGCACTTTTACACACTGAGCTATCTTGCTGGCACTTTCCTATATGACCTTGCATTTGCCTGGGAGACCGGATCACTATTTCTGCTTTAAAGATAAAGACCCAGCTCTGGGAAGCATCAAGTCTTCATTTTCTGTTTTCTCACGATTGCCCGTAGCCTCCTGCTGAGAACTCAAGAGTCTGAAGAATTCAGAGCTTCAGGCAGAGCTTTGGGATTGGTTCCTTCTTGAGAAATAGACAGAAATAAAGAGAATAAATTTATCTTTATTCAGAGAATGCTTTTTTATGTAGAATATTAGGAAACTGACTAAAATAGGACTAAGTAATGGCCATAGCAAGGTCTCAAGGTCACAGGTCAGTTTACATGCAAACACCGGTCACATTTCCATATAGTAGTGATAAACATTTGGAATTCAGCATTTTTAAATATTTTATGTTCCACGACAATCTTGTTGATTTACTGTTAAAAGAGTGTAGTCTCCAAAAGAAAACAGGGTCAACAGAGAGTAGCTACTGGGAAGACAGCCATTATTAGACATTTTGTTTCCAGAGAACTCAGCTCTCACGTGGCTTTTTTTCACACAGAACCAGAAGCCCTGAACGACCCATCAGGGCCGCACAGTGGCTTGGCTCAGACACTTGAATCCTGCCCTGTAACCAGCTAGCTGTTCTTCTTCATCGCATGTGGTAACATCTGAGGTGTTCTCTACTTCCTGTGCACAAGGGCATAGCTCTTCTGAGCTCCCAACATCTCTATTTTGATACGAGGTCAGCATTCAGGGCCCAATGACAAGATAAAACCACTTTTGCATGTTCAATTTTGCTATTTTCAGTTTGTATCCCTTTGATCTTGATAATACATTGGGAATAAGGAAACACTGAAATTGTTAACTCAATTTTATTACTGGTAGGTAGGTAAGTCCCTGTGTTGCTAAGTGACAGAGGTACAAACTCAAGGAAAATCTACTTTGAAAACACATAATGATTCACATTCAGGCTCAGCTAACGGAGATGAACTTTCGCTTGTTCAAGTAGTCATTTGAATTATTGACTTTGAGAGCACTGAAACATGTTTAAGGAGATACAAGTGTTTTCTTCTCTTACACCAGTGGTCAGAAAAGAAAGCAAAGGAGGCATGAAGCCTCCTGCTTTAGAGAATGCCACCAGTTACGAAAAGCACATCATATACATATCTATGTGTATATAATATGCATTTATCCCTTCATTTTTTATGTATAGGGGTATTTTTGCCTGCGTGCGTGCGTGGTGCGTGCGTGCGTGCGTGTGTGTGTGTGTGTTGTTCATGCAGTGTCCACAGAGGCCTGAAGGTGTCAGATCTGCTGGAACTGGAGTTATACTATGTGTGAGCTGCCACACAGGTGTTGGGAATTGAACTTAGGTTCTCTGCAAGAGCCGTCAGTGTTCTTACCACTGAGCCATTTCTCTAGCTCATAGTAGGTTTTGTTTGTTGTTTGGGTTTTCTGTTTTTGTTTTTAATGTAGATGTTACAACTGGTAAGCACTTCATTGGTTTAGAGGTGTATATGCCACAGAATCAAACATTCCTCGCGTGTTCTAGTTGAGTCCAGTTTATTCCAGTTGCGGGAGCAGGAGCTTTGAGATTTTAGCTGATCACTTCAGGTCACTAATGGGTGACAGGCCAAGTCTTGGGATCTAGAGCCAGCCCACACCGTGAGACCAGACTGAAGCTTAGGAAGCACCCCAGGCCTTAGCAAGTATGAGACCATTTCAATAACTTCCAGGCATCCTGTTCTGACTGTGAATGCTACTGACAGCTGGATGGTCAGCCTCCGCAGTGCGCCAGACAAGGACTACAGACTCAGTCACCCCAGGGTGTCTCTGCCCCAGGAGCTTCTACCCTGCACACAAAAGACAGTCTCATACACAACCGTGCTCAATTTCTCATCTTAAAAAGTTTGTCTGAGCTGGCTACACAGGTTTTGGTAAGCCCCACAGGATTCTTTGATGTAGATTGTTTATTTTTTCCTGCAACACATCTGCTACTCATTTTATTTGGATCTTTAAATGCAGGGTTTTGGCTTGCCATGTGAAAGAGAAGTCTCAGTTTTAAAAAGCATAGGGTGATGGTTTTCATCTAGTCTACTGTCCCCTTCTACTCATTTGTTCCTTTATTCATTTGGTGGCTACTTCATAGATTCTTCCTCTGGGGCTGAAATGGTTCTAGCTGCTCGGGAAACAATGGGAAACAAAAGAAGTCACTGCTGCTAAGACAGTCATTCCAGAGGAGAGACAGACAGTAAACACAGGTTAATGGACATTTTTATGTATTAGGTGTTGACATGCCCCGAGGCCACTGTGGGTGAGTTGGGACAGGAAGTAGGTGGGACCTATGTGGAGTCTATATTGAATGGCTGAGGACAGACTCTTTGCTATGGTGGCAGCTGTGCAGATCCAAAAGAGGTGGAGAAGTATGGGGAATAACTCTCTAGAAGAGCAGTTCTCCATCTGTGGGTTGCAACCATTTGGGGAGGTAGACCCTCTCACAAGTGCTACCTAAGACCATTGAAAAACAAACATGTTTCCATTAGAGTTTATAACAGTAGCAAAACTATAGCTATGAAGTAGCAATGAAAATAATTTTATGGTTGGCAGGATTCACCAGAACATGAGGAACTATGTTAAAGAGTTACATCATTAGGAAGGTTGAGAGAGACTGTACTAGATAGAGACAACTTTAAGGACTTGTCCCTGCACCAGGAGGCTGCTGGAGGATACTCAAGATACAGGAGAACCAGCACGGTTCCTGCAGGCTGGGTAACATAGAAAGAGGATAACAGGAATAAGGATGGAGAGGAGGCAGAGCTCAAGTCATCCAAGGCTCTATAAGACATCATAGTCCTTTGGCTTTATTTAATTAAGGTTTCAAAAATTGTACTGAGATAATTCACTCAGATCTTAAGCATTCATTCTGCAGGACTTTGGCAGCCACTTATACGCCACAGCTGTAATGTAAAACCAGAACATGTCTCCTAAGCCTCAGTAAGTTCCTGTAGGTCACACTTTCTAGTGTCCTGTCATTGCTCCAGAATCAGGCAGTACAATGTCTTTGAATCTGAATTCTTTCACTTAGGGTGATGCCTTAGAGACCCACCCATCTCTCACCAGTACATGGCTGAGTCCCCTCCAGTATGCACGTCCGTTCTACTTCATTTGATTCATCGTTAGATTGTTTCCTGCTGGGAAGTATTTTGAATAGAGCAGCTCCGAATACTCCCTAGCACATCTTTTTGTGACTATTGTTTCCTTCCTCCTGGGTGCATACATAGGGGTAACATCTTAAATCACAGCGTGACACCTCTTTTCCCAAGTGCTGGGACTATATTACGCCCCCATCATCACAACAGTAACAATATTTTTGTTTCACAAGCTCACAGACATTCGGTTCTGCTCAATGGGTTTGTATCTGTTCATTGTACCGCCTGATTCTGGAGCAATGACAGGACACTAGAAAGTGTGACCTACGGGAACTTACTGAGGCTTGTGAGACATGTTCAGGTTTTACATTGCAGCTATGGCGTATAAGTGGCTGCCAAAGTCCTGTTGAATGAATGCTTAAGATCTGAGTGAATTCTCTCAGGACAATTTTTGTTCTGGAAAACTTGAAATAAACCTTATTCCTGTGGGTCCTTCACACCCCAACACCAAAGTCTGAACCCAGGTCCTTGTGCGTGTCACTAAGCTCCTCCTCCATTCCTCCTTGTGACTTTAACTCTTGTGTTTTGCCACTGAGTTCTAATGTTGAACACAGTGTCAACAGCATTTTAGCATCTGCATATTCTTTTAAAAACTTATTTTGTGTGTGTGTGTGTGTGTGTGTGTGTGTGTGCATGCACACATGCCACAACATTTGCCCAGAAGTCAGAGGGCTTTTGGAAGTCGGTTCTCCCCTTCCGTTATGTGAGTCTAGGAATTGAACTCAGATTCTCAGGTTTGATGGCAAGCACCTTTACCTGCTGAACCGTCTTCCTGCCCCTGCAAGTCCTTCTTTAGTGCAGTGCCTGTTTATGTGTTTCGCCCCGGCTTTTAAACTGGGCTGCCTCTTGATTGTTCGCAGGGCTTTTTCAAAGATGTCTTTTAGATATGAGTCCTTTAACAGGTTTACATCTCCCCCCTCCCCCCCGCCATTTGTCCTTCATGGTTACCATTAGTTGTCAAGGATTTGGAATCATGAATCTCCAGGCATATCAGTGAGGGACTAGTTAACCTCTGTGCGTGCCTGTGAGAAATTATATTAATTAAGTTAAATATTGTGGAAAGAGACACACTGAGAGTGGGCAGCACCATTCCCTGGGTTTGTGTCCTGGACTGTTATAACAAGGAGGAAGTTAGCTGAGCTCTTCGCTCTGCTTCCTGATTGTGGGTGTGATATGACCAGCTGCCTCAAGCTCCTGCTGCCCGTGTGCCCTCACCACGATAGAACGTATTCTTGATCTGTGAGTCAGAATAAACACCTCTCTTTTGGGTTGCTTTTGTCAGGTTATTTTATCAAAACAACAGGAAAATAAACAGACATGTTATATAGACAATATTACATGTATAATGTCCTCCTTGATCTTTTTCTTTTCTTTTCTTTTCTTTTTTTTTTTTTTTTTTTTTTTGAGACAGGTTTTCTCATTAGTTGACTCAGAGCTCACCAATTGCTTAGGCTGACTGGCCAGCAAGTTCTGGGGTCTACCTGTTTCTGCTCCCCAGTGGCTGGTGTTTGAGGTACTCCTACAGCTGGGTTTTACATGGGTGCTAAGGAATCTAAATGCAGGTCCTCATTCTTATTCTGCTTATGCACAGAACCGTCTTTTCAGTCCACTTGTGTGCACTTTAAAAACACACATATACCACATGCACACCTTTATTTTTGAAAGCAAGAAGCGTGTCTTGCTTTCATTTTTATCCTGGCCTCTAGCACCTAGCAAAAGGCTTAGCACACTTTCAATATTCAATGAAAGAATAAACATCTGAATCCTTACAACTGACTAAGTCTGCCCTTCTCCCTCAGCAGGTGATGTGCTCATTTGTCTTTGTTCTATGGGGTCTCACACAGACCTTGACTGTTTCCATTTGGGCTTATAAGGCTCAGATTTACAGGGCATTTATAATATGAACGCAGGCTTATATATTTTTGACCCAGACCACATAACCATATGTTGAGCCCTTGAATGGTTAACTTTGCTTCTATTTTTGGCATGCTTCTCATATTTGGGATAGGGAAGATTAAAAAGCATCTGTGGACAGCAAAGGAAGAGTGTCTGGGGCACAGCCCTGCTGTAACTCGTCTAAATCCCCAGAAAGATGTACAACAAGAGGCAGCTCGAACTGAATGAAAAGCACAAGGTCACACAGCCCATGATCTCCTGGAGGGGACAGCAGAGCTGTGGGGCTCAGGGAGCAGAGGAGAAAGGAGAACGCCTCCTGTCTCCTGAATCTGTACAACCACTTCCTTATAAGACAGCCCCAGTGCTGTTTCTCTTCCACCCTCATGTCTTTATCCACCAGCCTCAGAATTTCCCCCAAACAAGAACAAAGGAAAACAGGGACTTTGTCTTCTTTCCCATAAGTGCTGCCTAGGAAACGTGGTTTCATCCGCCCGGCAGATAGATGGGTCGAAGAAGTAAGATCTACGGCAGAGAAGTGTCTACATGCCCCTGTGGTTGTTTTTCACATAGGTTGAGTAAAGGAGCTCAAAGAATCCAAGCTGCACTAACTCTGGAGGATAATGGCTGTCCCTTCAACCTGTGACGTCCTCACACAAGCGAAAGATTGATATCATATGTGGCGACCCCATCCAGTGTGTGACTGATGCTGTGCAGATTAAGGAGCACTTACTTTATTTAAAGAATTACATTGAAAAACAAAACTGTGCAAACGACTTCTGTTCTGAGAATTGGTAGAAAATCTATTGTAGAAGTGAGGTGCGAGGGGCGGGGGGACCTGAAATGCACGACCTTCTCAACATCTTTTGTGATCTAAGCCTTTTTAATGAGAGTTGACACCTTCTGCCTTGCATCAGGACTATGATTATTAATGGTAGAGATTTTTGCTCAGGTTTGAGAGCTGAACTCAGGGACTCAGGCTTGTTAGATGAATGCTCCACTACTGAGCTATGTCAGCTAACCCTAACATGCATGTGTGTATTCCTATGTACACGTACATGCATGTGGAGGCCAGAAGTCATCCCTCAAACAGTATATTCCTGTTTGTTGCTGTTTGAGACAGGGTTTCTCACTTGACTTGGGCTTTGCCTGGAACTAGGCCAAGCCAGCTGTCCAGTAAGTCTCAGGGATTTACCTGTCTCCACCTCCAAAGGTTGTGCTTACAAAAAGTGTGCAGCTTTGTTCGGCTTTTTGTGTGGGTACTTGGGGAACTAAACTCAGCTTCTCACGATTGCAGAGCAAATGCTTCACCAAGTGAGCCATCCCCCAGCCTCTGAACATGACATTCTCAATATATGTCTGCAAACAAGTTTATACATGCACTTTGACAATAGGAGACAAATCTTGTTTGTATTTCTGTCTCCGACATCGAGAGTTAGCATATTGCTTGTCATAAAAGCTCAGCTGGATTACTGAATAATTCCAGCAAGTGACAAAGTATATTCTTTACCATCCTTGATCTGTGACTGTGTTCTTTTGTTTATGTTCTAGGCGACCTTTATAAGTAGAAATAGAAAACTGCAAGGACACAGGGATGCGGAAAGAAATATGCAGAAGGTACAATAGAAATATGGATCCAATAAAATGGATTCATAAGTCTGAAAGCTAGAAACCAGGAGCAGAAGAAAAATTCTGATTAGACAGTAAATAACAGTAAAGCTGAACATGGCGATTGAATCATTATTGGAAAGTAAATTTGAATTTTCCTTTAGAATGTAAGGTAAAAGGGAAAGTTTTCATGAACAACAGCTGGCTTTAAAGAGCAAAGATTGTAATTCCTACCTAAAAGTCATAGCCACTTCAAGTGGCTAAGAATAATCAGACTAGGAATCACGATAAAGGCTGAAGAGACAGTTTTCTGTACCAACACACACACGTGTTTCTCACAGCCCAGACAGTCACCAGGATAAAGGACACAGTCTGGCCAGCTGCAGTGTCACTGTGCAGCTGCCCAGCCTTGTCGTCTCTCCACCTCAGCTTCTTTCTTCTTTGAAGCAGAAGGTTCTGAGCAGGTTGGTAGGTGTCTTCTAGACCTGGTCGCTTATGAATTCATAAGTACTTTGAAGGCTAGAGGAGCTAAGATCACAGTGGTCCCCATTAGCATCTCATCAGAGATGAACTGAGGAAATTATGGTTGGATGTTCCCTCGCCCCATAAATCTTTATTGTCCCTTAATGCCACTGGCTGCAGTGTAGTAGTGGACTCCAGGCATGTTCTGAACATGGCCAGTGTTCTCATAGTAACATCAGGACCTCACAGCCTCTGGGATGCTACCTGCTCTGGGTCTCAGTGAAAGGTCTGAGTCCGAGGTTCAAGAGGCTAGAAGGTCCACATCACGTGCACACCTCCATGCCCATGGACGGAGCATGTGGTCCAAGCTTCTCACTTCTTAGAGGTAGTTTCTTGGCTGAGGGGTTGCTGCCTCAACTCTCTGCTTCCTGAACCTCTGAAGTCACTTCTAGTGGCTGTATGTGTGTGTGTGTGTGTGTGAGAGTCAGGATATGTATGTATGTTATGATGTGCATGTGTGTGTGTGCATATGTATGTGCATCTGTGTGTGAGTGTATGTTACGGGATGTGTGTGTTATTGTGTGTATGTGTATGCAAGCATGCACATGGCCTACACATGTACACATGCAACCTCAAGGAGGGCCGTCCTTAGCCTCAGTCCCACTTAGGTGTCCAACATGTTATTCAGCTGCCAGATTGCTTTAGAATGTATATGTGTTCATGGCTGTGCACACATGTGAGGAGGCCTGAGGTCAATGTCAGGTGTCCAGCTCAACAGCTTCTCCACCCTATTTTTTTTAAGACAGGGCCTTAGACTGTAATTCCAGCACTCAAGGAGGCAGAGGCAGGGGGATCTCTGTGAGTTCAAGGCCAGTCTGGTCTACAAAGTAAGTCCAGGACAGCCAAGGGTTTTGAGAAACCCTGTCTCATAAAACAAAACAACAAAAACCCAACCAACTAACCAACCAACCAACCAAAAAATACAAATAACAAAAATTAAAATAAGACAGGGCCTCTTGCCAACCTGGAGCTTGCCAATCTGGCTAAGCAGTTTGGCTATTGAGCACAAGGGATCTTCTTGTCTCTGACTCTGCAGAACTGGGATTACAGACTCTCTGCTCACTTGGCTTTGTAGCTGGACATTGGAGGCTCTGAACGCAGATGCTTACCTCTGTGTGAGGGGTTTTACCACAGAGCTATCTCCTAAGCCTCAGCTGCTGGATTTTTAGCAACAATAAAAAACAGGTAAAAAAAAAAAATCTTCCAGTTGTGAGCAGTAAACACTTGAGGGAGGAAATGGCCAACTGTAAAGTCTTCCTAAGGGCCTTCCATTCAGGGGCCTTCCAGGAGCAGCAGCTTTCAGGCCCCCAGCTTCTACACTCGATTTACATGACCATCTACATTTCCCCAGTAGTGACCACACTGGACCCTAGGTCTGGGTTTTATCATTCAGAAGCCAGACATAGTTAATTGCTTTGTGACTCCATCTAAAACAGTGCAGAAAGGCAAGCTGCCCTGTACTAGTGAAAAGGTGGCATGTGGGGCTTAGCATCCCAAGAAGCTCAGAGCTCTGAGGTAACAACCAGTGCTTTGTGGCTGGGGATGGAGGAAGTGTGCTGGAATTCTTGCTAGGCGTGCTGTTCCCTCCCTGAGGCTGGATTTACAGCCTGGGGGAAACACTTCAGGCAGCCCCACAGGCTTGCCTGGCCTTCCCTTATATGGAGTTCTCCCTTAGGTACAAGGGAGTAACAGCCACTTACAGTGTCTGCCAGCAGGGAACAGATGACAGTGTCAAATCCCGTGGGACCTCAGTCCCAGGAAGTTCTATCTGCTTAGCCTCTTGTTCTGGGACCTGCTCCCTGATAACGGATTTGGGATGCCAACGGGTTGAGAGGGGAGTAGGTGGTGCTTAGAGATACTGGCCAGATAACTCCATGTGAGAGAGTGTGGAGGAATGTCTCCCCACCCCCACCGAGCTACTTACTTACTACGATGTCTAAAAAGTAGAAAAAAGTGGAGCAATATGTAAACTACAAAATAGATGTTGGATCTCATGCATTCACCTATCCTCAGAGAGTGGATGGAGAATGGATGGACCTGGCTCTCTTTCAGGAATACAATCTCACTTCTCATATCAACCTCGTTTGGTAATACTAGTTTTAATTTGCATTTTGGAGATGATGAGGCAAAGGCATGGAGAGCTTCATACACATGCCCAGTGTGGCACAGCCAGTTTGTGGTCACCGAGAACTCAACCCTAGGCAGTCTGGTTCTAGGAGGATTTTGTTTGTGGTCACCGAGAACTCAACCCTAGGCAGTCTGGTTCTAGGAGGATTTTGTTTGTATGTTTGTATGTTTTGTTTTTTTTTTTTTTTTTTTTTTTTGAGACAGGGTTTCTCTGTGTAGTCCTGGCTGTCCTGAAACTTGCTTTGTAGACCAGGAGTTCAAAGAGATCCACCTGCCTCTGTCTCCAGCATGCTGAGATTAAAGACGTGTGCCACCACTGCCCGGCTTCTAGTAGGATTTTTAACTGTACAAATAGCTAGGGGCCCTAGCTTAGCAAAAAGAACCATGACCAAAGCAAAACCCAGGGAATGGGAACAAGTCTAGTAAGATTGGAACTCATAAGAGTTAGTAAGTGAAATGTTATTAAAAAAGCATGAGTCAACCAATATTCTCTGCGAGAGGTTTATTAGGAGGGAGGGGGGAAGGGGAAAGCAGGACATGGAGAGAGAGAGAGAGAAAAGGGAAGGGGCACCTCGGGAGAAAGAGTGTGTAAGAGTGAGAGAGAAGGAGTAAGAGAGCGACCACGTGTCTGGGTTAGCCCTTTAAGGGGCAAGGTAACCACGCCTTCCAGGTGTGGCCACCTGGCTGGTGACACACGATGACATCATAAGTTGCTGGGTAACCCAGGAGTAGGTTGTGTTCCAAAATACTAACAGTAAGAGCCAAGGCTTTTTGTTTGTTTGTTTGTTTGTTTTTTCTGCTGAGAATACTCATTTTTTTTAATGATTGAAAATTTCATTCATACATGAGTTTTGATCAAGCCCACCCCCTAGTCTGTCCCTTACAATTCAACCTCTGTCTTCATTACTACTGTTTCCTCCCATTTTCATGTATTCTCCCTGTTTTCTTTTTCCCTTTTAAATACAGAGTCCACTTAGCGGTGCTAGCATGTGTATGGGTATAGGAGGGTGGGTTTCCTCCCAGGGTCTGAATCCTTGAAGACAACTGAGTATCCCTGCCCTACCAGCCAGCAATTGCCAGTAGCTTCCTAGCTAGGAGAGGGACTTCCTGACTACCTCACCCCCTTCGTGTTGGGATTGTGTCTAGCTTGGCCTTGCTCAAGTTTTGTGCATGCTCTCATAGCTGCTATGAGTTCATCTGTGCAACTGACCTGCTATGTCTGAAAAATACTATTTTGCTCTCCCTCTGTCTCCTACAATCTTTTCACCCTTCTTCTTCAATGACCCCTAAGCCTTGGTGTGTGTGGGGAAGGGTTCCCTTATTTTCAATACTTCTTAAGTGGGTGTTTTACTCTAGAAATGTTATACAAAGTGTATTCTACTCTGTTTCTGGAAATAGGTGACAGATTTGCCTGAGGATTTGTGAAGAAGCACTCTAAAATCTTACCGAAATGGTGTAGAATCAAAAGACAAACATAAAAACCTAACTGTTCTTCCTGCTGGTCATTTGTGTGATGTAAAACAGCATCTGTGAGTGGGAAGCATCATCAGCTGTGGCTTCGCTAAATGCTGCCTGTGTGAGCAGGGGTCAGCAAATTCCAATCAAAGAGTAATGTTCTCATGGCTGAAATACTGTGGCGCCATCCTTTCAAAGAACACCAGCTGCCAAGTTGCTCCCTTGACCAGTTCTACCAAAATATTTACCAGCTGAAAGTCATTTTCATGCTGTGGAAGCTGGTGGCCAGCTTGGTATTTACACGTTTAACTTCTTCCAGCACTCTCCAGTGACTCATTAGGTGAAGTAGACGTGTGTCTTCTTCCTTTAACTGGATGGGCCAGAGGAAGGAGGGAGATGATCTCTGATCAGTGACATGTTCCCAGCTCTGTGCTCTTCCCACCCCAGCTGGGAACTCTGCTGCCCTCCTGCAAGGGGCACACCAGCAGCCCAGCTTCTCATTCTCAACACAGGGCAGGGTTGTCAGGTCACAGGGCACCAAAGAACAAGGAAAAAAAAAAAAAGGCTGGGGCTAAGGGAAAGGTTACAAAAGGACAAGTCCTGATTGCCTTTGCTTTCTTGCTCCTTTTCCTTCTCCTCCTTCTCCCCTTCTTCCTTCCCTCCTCCTTCTTTTTTCCCTTCTGTGTATATGTGTTTGTGTGTGTGCATAGGTGTGTGTGGAGGCCAAAGGCTGATATTAGGTATCACTGTCCTAACTTTTTGAGACTGTCTCTCACTGAACCTGGAGCTCACTGGTTTGGCCTGGAGTGGCTGTCCAGGAAGCCCCAGGGATCCTCTTGTCCAATCAAAAAGAACTTTACCCTTTTGCTGACTCCTGCTCATACAAGCAGCATTTAGCAAAGTCATGCTGTTAGTGTGTTTTGGGGTTACAGGTGTGCACCACCATACCTGGCTTTTTATATGAACTCTGGCAATCCAAACTTGGGTCCTTCATGCAAGTACTTTACTGACTGAACCATCTCAACCCATGTGTTTGCATTTGCTACCTTGATCAAATGATGGGTGTCTGTTGTATTAGGAGCAGGGTCATGGTGCGTGCACACGTCTCTTTGTCATAGTCCTGACAGTTACTAGTTTATGCACTGGAATTTGGAATATGTATATATACATAACTTAGATAATTTTGTAAAAGCAATGTAAAGAAATTTTACTATGTTAGAAATAAATTATTCAAGACCAAGGTGGCCAACCAGGAGAGATAAAATTATTTTTCTTCTCATCCCCATGGTTCTCCTCTAGGCTGAGTGTATACACAAGCACAGGAAAGCTAGCCTAGATGATCTACCTGGGCTCCATGGAACAGGGTAGTTGATACTGGAGCAAACTGGAACCATGTCTCTTCTAAAGGGGTACTGGCTACTCAGATCCAGACAACACTGTCATGTAGCCATTTCTTAAATGTTGACAACCAATTTTATATTAAGCCCTTTTTGTGTTTAATTGTTGGAAGCAGCATCTTTCTATATAGCCCAAACTGGCCTCAAATTTATGCTGACTCTCCTTAGTCATCCAAGTGCCAGGATGAATATCATGTGCCATCATGCCTAGCTTATTATCTTCTTTTGAAAGACCTAGTTTTCTCTACCACTCTAAACTGTATTGTGGCCACTGATTTTCGAACTCTGTTGTATATTCTCAAAGCTACACAGTTTACAGTGAGGATTTCAGACAATAAGCTAAGACAGAAGCCAATGCAGCCATCCTCACTCCTGCCTCTTGTTGAGCCAGTTGTATCATCTACTTAAAGGTGTGGTGTTCATGTGCGAGCTTCTGAATGTGCCAGCCAGGAAGTCCCTGAATTTTTCAGGCAGTTTGGTTTCATTTGTTTTCAAATGCTTTTCTATGCATAGTCTACCCATAAAAGGTCTAAACAGTGAAAGAGACTCATGGTGGAATTGGGTTTGAGCAAGAATTTTACTGGTTCTGCATTTTTCTTCCATATCCCTGGGGGAGGGGTCATTTTAATACTCAGTTATTCAAATGTGTGTTCATTCTGGAAACATTTTAAGGATGTTTACATTGAAACCAGATGTGGGCTCCACAGACAGGGGCCCCCATTTCTGTGGCTTTTACAACTTTTACTACTTCTTGAGTGTTCTCAGTAGGGTCTTTGTTTCACTCAGGAGCCCAAAGAATGTGTCTTTTGTTTGTTTTTCTTTGCCCTCAGGGCTGGCCAGTCTCTGGAGGGAGCCCCCCCTCTGACTCCCCCTCCACAGGCCATGCTGAGACTTGGCTAGCAGCCCTTTAGTTTTGCTTCTGAACATCACACCCATACTTAATGGTCCAAGGTTTTGAGCGGCCACGTGCCGGGGTTTTCTCCAAGCCCTTTTTCTTCCTGCATGTGCTTGAGACTTTACAGTGATCTGGGCAATGCTCAGCTAATGCTCCCAAATAGAGAAGTTGGGTTCCTGCAGGAAACCCAGCAAGATGAAGCTACGACTTTTAAGAGACTCTTCAAAACTGTCATCTGGACCCAAAGCTTTTATCTCTAGGCTGAACTGAATGCACAGCCAGGTAAAGAGCTGGAACAGTCTTTTGTTAAAGGTCTACAGAAATTCGTCTGAGGGAGTGTGAACGGGGTGTCCGTGGGCCGCTCTGTTGACAGTTGAACATGAAGCAAGGATCAGAAAGGTAGAAAGTCTAAGAGAAGTTAAACAGCAATAGAAAAATTTCCTAAGGCACCTTGTCTATTCGTGCTTTTATTTGGTTTGATGGTTCTTGGAATGCACTCAAGAGAGATTTTTTTTTGAATGCCTAACATATTCTAACCAGACTGTGTGCTAGGAATAGAAGAACCCACAGTAGTATACTGTACCAAATAATGTTCAGAGACGCACACATATGATGATAAGAAATCAGAGAAAGATGTCTGGCCTAGACTGGGTAGACTTGCTGGTAAGATGAGAAGTTTCACCTCCATGTTAGGAGGTGGCCCCTAAAATGAACAGAGGTAGGCAACATCTAGACCTTAACTTCTTAGACTTCGACATGCTTAAGAATCACACAGGAATCAGTCTTGTTTTATTGATGATTTTGATCCAAGCGGACTGGGATAGACCCTGGACTTCTGCTCTCTTAGGTTCTTCCATGCAATGTCAGTGTGACTTTGAGTAGCGTCTTACTTAGCACTGACTATCAACTTGACACTGCCTAGAATCACCTGTAAAGAGTTTTAATAATTGTCTTTCTAGTGAGCTGTTTTGTGGGCATGTCTACATGACTTGATGTGTTAACTGTAAATGAGTCCAGGGCATCTGGGTCAAATTCCCTGAATCTGAAAAGTGTTACAAAGATTTGTAAAGACATGTGCACACGTGTCCTGATTGTTAGGAAACATATGAATGTTAGGAAACATACAAATGTTAGGAAACGTACAAATGTTAGGAAACGTGCGCCTGTGAAGGTTACACGAGGGTTCACAAATCACGCCACGAGATCGGTTCCACGTGGGAGGTTTATTAGGGGAAGGGGGGTTGCAGAGAGAGAGAGAGTGAGAGAGAAAGAAAAAGAGAAAAAGAGAGAGAGGAGGAGAGAAAGAGAGAGAAGAGAGAGCAAGAGAGGGACCATGCGTCGGGGTGGGCCCTTTAAGTTGGAAGGAAACCACGCCCTCCGGGTGTGGTCACCTGACTGGCTGAGGACACATGATAGGTTGCTGGGCAACCCAGAAGCAGCTTGTGTTCCAAAATTCTAACACTGATCATTTCACATCCGGGATTCCATCTTCATATTAATCCTCCAAAATTAGGTGTCTTTAGGAGGGAGGGCCTAGTTTTAGAAGTAAACCGTGGAGGGTGGGCTCATGTGCACTTGGTTCCAGCATGGCTCTCTCTGCTTCCCTGGTCTGTCTAGATATAAGGAGGCTCTACCATGCTCCAGCTGCCATGTGTGCCCCCTGGCTTCCCTGCTAGGAGAGACTACAGCCCTCTGAAACCAAGAGTCTGAAACAGGCTCTTCCTCCCGCAAAGTGTTTCTGTTGCGTGGTTTGTCACAGTGGTAAGAAAAGAAATTAACACAGACAGGCAAGTTCAAGATCGGCTTGCTTTCTAGCTACGGGCTAAAGGTCATCCATTCTCCGTGTTAATACAGAAAGCAAGTCTCATATTCTACAAGGTAATGGCTGTTAACCAAGATGCCACTTGGGGTTTCCGAGACAAAACACGGAGAGCCGAGAATTTTATGCCCTGACTCCTTGATTCAGAGTGTGTGTTCATCATAGCGGAACTTGTCCCTTCTTCAAGGAGAGAAATCAGGAATGTGCCCATCCGAATAGAGTCACGGAGTTCCTACTGCTTAGAACTGAGGCTTGTGGAGAGCCTGGGGCTGCAGGATCCTGTGGCAACAGGGCTGCTGTATGCACGCACACCTGAAAGATTCAACTTCTCCGATAAGGAGAGAAAGGAAAAAGAGGGTGTGTCCTTCTTCAGCTTGTCCCTTTCCTGTGGACAATAATGTGTCCTACAAAAGCAGTGGGTCATTTTTATCTGTTTGTTACTTTACAGTGTGTTCTGTTCCCTGTAGACCTGCAAACTTCTTCCCATCCTCACATTGAATACTGCTATTTTGCTTAGATACGGAGTTTCCCTGAGGGTTTTTTTGTGTGCTTGTGTGTGGAGTATGGATTCTAACTGTAATTAATTTTATCCAAAAAAGTTATTTTCTACTGACCGTTATTTCAATTTGTATCATATAGCTCAAAAACACAGGTTTTAAAAAGAAAACATGTTATATTACTTAAGATGTAGTTAGCTTTTAATAGTTTTGAGTACCTTCATATGGTCTAAACATTCTGGGGCAAAGGCTACATTAAGAATCACGTACTTGGAGGACGCTCAATCCTCATTCAGAAGGGCAAATGGGATGGACATTGGGGTAGGGAGAAAACAGGGAACAGGACAGGAGCCTACCTCAGACGCCTGTGAAAGACTACCCAGCCAGTGTATTAAAGCAGATGCTGAGGCTCATACCCAAACTTTGGGCAGAGTGCAGGGAATCTTGTAAAAGAGGGGAAAGATAAAAAGACCTGGAGGGGACTAGAACTTCACAAGGAGAGCAGCAGAACCAAAAATCTGGGCCCAGGGGTCTTTTCTGAGACTGACACTCCAACCAAGGACCATTCATGGAGATAACCTAGAACCCCTGCACAGATGTAGCACAGACATGAACTCAGTGGCTGGCTCTTTCATCGCCTTCCCCTGAGGGGTGGGGCAGCCTTACAAGGCCACAGAGGAAGATAATGCAGACAGTCCTGATGAGACCTGATAGGCTAGAGTCAGATGGAAAAGGAAGAGGACCTCCTCTATCAGTGGACTGGGGGAGGGGCAGGAGAGGAGAAGAGGGAGGAAGGGCAGGATTGGGAGGGAACGAGGGAGGGGTGACAGCTGGGATACAAAGTGAATAAATTGAAGTGAATAAAAAATAAATATAAGGGAAAAATTTAATAAAGAATCACATAATCAACAGCTTTTCTTATAATCAGTGGATGGTTAAATATCTAATAATCTGGACTGAAATAACAATTGTTTGGTGTCTGATATCCCCACCACACAAGAAGTAACCATTGGTTTCTACCATTGCAGTCGCCCGTAAACAGAGAGTTCTTTGTGAAGATATAACGGCAAAAATGAGTGAGCAAGTGAGTGAGTGAGTGAGTGAATGAATGAATACATTGTAAAAAGGTGGTGTGGTCCCAGATAGAACTCTAAGGTCTGTCTGCTTGTCATAGAGCAAATTAGAAAGAGCCCTTAACGTCTGTAAATCTACACGCTGTGCGTAGTGACCCTAGAGAGGAAATCCTTTACTCTCAACCCACTTACCCATCAAAAACTAAGGAGCCAGCCTAGAGCTTGCTCAACCTCATCATTTTACAGAAACTCACGCCAAGGTTCATAAAAAAAAAGAGATGATCTATGGCCGCAAAACTTAGCAATAAAACAAGGAATAAAACTTCTCTCTATTTCCATTATTTAGTTGTTTGGGCTTTTATTCATATAAAAGTTGTGTTTTTTAAAATGTAACATACTCACAAGACTCAAAATTTAAAGGTGCAGACGTTATATTCAAGTGTCCCTCCCATCCCTACCTCTTTGCTTCCTTGCTCTTTGCACTCCTACCATAAATCCACTCCGGTCCCAGTCACTGGCATCCCTCTCTGGAAATGGACCCAGCGTATCAAGCAAATATACACACTTATTCTCGTCACTGCCTGCATTGTTGCTCTTCTTGTTGCTTGCTGTGACTACATATCCAACGAAAACAACCTGAGGGACACAGTGGTTATTTTGGCTCATCGTACAAAGGGATATAGCCCATTGTTGTAGGGAAGATACATGGTCTGGTCAGACCAACCAGGAGAAGAGAAAGTGTTTTCCAGGGCTCAGACTGCTTTCTCCTTTTTCCATCTTCATTGACTCTGAGACCACACCCAGCCTGTGGGATAATCCTGCCCACTTCCAGGTGGGCCATCCTTCCTTTGACAGAAACACCAAAGGCAGTGTGTCCATCAGGGTGGTCCCCGGAGTAGCTGGGTTTTCTATACCCACATTAACACCGTATTAGCTTTGCTGGCCCCATATGCGCAAGCTGTGTTGTTTTCATTTTAGCATGTGCCGTGTAACCATCTTCTCATGCTTATTTGGAGCTCCTGCTCCACATCCTTAGCTGTTCCTTTTCCTGCTTGTTTGTTTCCTCACAGATTGTTCATCTTCTGCTGATTCACAGAAAGGAAGATAACTCCCTGGCTATAGTAAAAAATTAATGAGTTAGTCTTTGTATAAATCTAAGACCGACTGTGTTTTTCAATGGGACTGGAGACAGAGCCTAGGAGTTCCTGCATGCTAAGCAAGCACTATATTGCTGAACCCTCCTTTCACTTTATAACAAAGTCTCACTAAGTTGGCCATGGTGGCCTTGAACTCTTCCTTAGCCCACGCCAGCCTTGAACTTTTGATTCTTCTTTCTTGGCCTCCAGAGGAGCTGGATTTATAGACCTATATCACTAGGCCTGGCTTGAGCTTTCTTTTCCTTCCTAATTTGTAGAATTACCAACGGGTTGTAAGTGCCCCCTGTTCCCAATGTCTTGAATGTCCTCTAATGGCATCACCCTTTTACCCTTTCATAAAATGAATGGACAGTTTATAAAAACCATGTATAAGCCAACTGGTTTCCTGAGTAGCACAAACCTAAAATCATGGTTTTAGTATTGATCATCTAGCTGCAGGGCAAGATAATGGGAAACATGAATCACTCCATTTGTGGCAAATATGTCATTATATTACATCTCTAGAAATAGAAAAGTGAGTTGGACTTGGTGGCACACATCTGTTTACCGGCTCTGAGAAGTAAGGGTGGGAGGAATAAGGGTTCAAAGCCAGCCTCAGCTGCAGAGTTCAGGGACAGTCTCTGCTATGTAGAGAGAGCTTGAGGGCAGTCTAGGATTTATGAGACTCCATCTCAAAGCCTCACAACCCTCAAAAAAAAAAAAAAAAAAAAAAAGGTCAAGTCTGTAACAGATTTTGGAAGTCATACATAAATGTATATTGGGTTTACTCTACTCTTTGTAGTTGGTAGAGAAGAAAATAAGAAATGTTGAACTGAAATTTATCAAGTCTATCTGAATGTAACCTCCTTTCTGAAATGCCTCTCAAGATTCCTGGATGGATATTTCCCTTGCTTCTAAATTTCCAGAGCACTTTGTCTCTTTCAGGAACTATGCAAGTCTGTCTTCTCTTGTATTTAAACTTCCACATAAGATTGTTCTCAAAAGCACAGCTCATTTCCTACTCCAATCACAGATATTTTTCTAAAAGAAGTTTTAAAAGTTCTAAACTATAATTTTTTAAAATTAGAATTGTCGATGTATAATTTGCATATAGTAAAATTTGCTCTTGTTAACCATCTAGTTCACTGAGTTGGGAGCAATCGCCAGAGGTGCATAACCACCTCCCAACCAAGATCCAGAATGATTTTATCTTGACATAATGTTCCCTTGGTCCTGAGTTACACCCTCAGCCTCCATCGGTTACTGATCTGGGTTCTACCCCAATGGCTTTGCCTTTTCCAGAATGTCTTATAAATCATACATCTTGGAGCTTTGTGTGTCTATTTTTATCCTCAGCCACAGTACTTTCCAATTAAACCCTGGGGAAACAATTCCCTCCTGGCTCTATGGAATTTAGGCTGAGTAGCCTGGCTCACAGAAGTCATGCCAGTGGTTTAGACAGCTGTCATGGGAGGAGCAAAGAGCAAAGGCAGGGAGGGTGAGGCAACCATAGGCATGGAAGCAGAACAGAAGCCAAGCTTAGGATTTATTATGATATTCTTTACTTTGGGGAATTACTTTGCACAGAGCATTTTCTAGAATCCCCAAGACAACCTTGCGATTTCCTATTCACCCTCCTCTGCAGATGAGGATGCTGGGGTTCATGTCATCCTGGCAGTTTGCCAATTAATAGAATGAACTATAATCGGAAGGACTTTGTTCTGTGGACTGGTCAAGGCTCCTTCCTCTTTTAATTCTAGTGATAGTGACTTATGGTGCACAGCTATAAATCCCCCCCCCCCCCCGAAAAGGCTCCCTTTCACTCATTGAGCCTCAAGCTAGTGCTGTGCCCTGGATAGTAAATTCTCATTAAATATTGTTAAATGAACCATCTACCCAGTTCTCTAACCTTCTAAGACATATGCATACATTTCCCAATTGTACCCTGCCAGTTCACTGGGTAAGTTTTGACTACTGTGTTTTGCTTGTTTTTTTTTTTTTTTTTTTTTTTTTTTAACTGAAGACACAAATTCAAATCATCTTTGAATTCTCTTTGATTTTTGTGGCAGGACAAATTGTCTCAACACATTCCACAGAAAAGCGTGAGTGCATTTCTACCTTTCACCTATTGAAGTATTATTTGAATAAAGAGTATAGGTTATGTTTATTAAAGACGATGCCACATGCCAGATTCAGTTACTCATTGCTTATTATGTTTTTTATCTAGACCACAAAAGTAAGAATCAACCTTAAGTCAGATGAACTAAATGTGAGTGCCTAGGAATAACTGTAATAAATATCTTATGTCTTGGGTCTATTCAAATATAATTAGATTATGTATAGAAGAGCCCGGAGATAAATGGCAACCCTTACGATACTTTAACACACAAATGAACCAATAGGATTAGATGGCAAATTTCTCCTCAAATAATATTATTGCAACTTGTATTATTGGAAATAGAGCCTGTAATTTTTGAAAAATAAGAGCAGATAGTTATGTTGGGAGCGAGAACAGTGTCCCTTTGCAGGATGCTCTGAAATGATATCTAAGGACAAAAATCAAACAATGTAAAAGTGGCATTTTTAAAAAATATAAACCCCAAAAAGGATCCTGCCTCTAGGAAATGTCTAGATTTTTTGTTTTCCATCATTGCTTTCCAGCAGTCTGCTGGAACCCCAGATGCTCCTTGGCTCGTAGACACATAGCTGTGTGTCTCCAATCACTCCCTTATCTCTTATAGGTATATCCATTCTTGGGTTTAGGATCCATCTTAAATATAGGATTCTGCACTTAATTAGATCTTCATGCCCTGTTTTCCTGTGAATTAGGTCTGATTCACAGGTCCTGGGAGTGGGGAATTGGATTATCTTTTGGAGAGCCACTATGCAACTCATTATAATGCCAAGGTCTCATTGTCAGGCCGAGCATGGAGGCACACTCTGCTGATTCTGGCACTTAAGGGGAAGGGGCAGAAGGATCAAGTACTAGGCCACCTTGGCCTACAACCATGACTTTTCCACAAAGGAATCTGACTCTTTTGTGCATGCAGTTAAAATAGTTCATTCTTAGTAAAGTAGTACATGATCCTTCTGAAATTGCCCTTTGCTTGTACCCTCCAGTGTCTCCTATTGCCTTGGAAGAACATCTGGCCTGCTAAAGGAGGCCGAGAATGGAGCTCCTCTCATGGCTGTCATTCCACTTCCTGGAAGTCATGTCTCTGCAGAGCAGTGTGAATTCCAGTACCCCAAACATCATGTGCTGCTTTGGTAGTTGGTTCTTCCGATGTATTCCTGTGGCTTCTGAGTTCCCATTCTCACTGCCTCTCCTTGAAGAAACTGGCTTCTTCCTTTCTCCTACCACATCTTGAACTCAGCACTGTCATACAACATAGCTTGTTCCTTAAAGGTCTGCCAGTATTGCTCACTAAGGCCAAATACTTTACTCAGTTCTTCAACACAGATGTCAGCGCAGTAATGAAGATGTTGAGTGATGTGGAAATGGATGTGTGGGTGTGAGGCTAGATGGGAGAATGGGAAAACAGTATGAATGAATCGCTAGCTGGGATAGATTGAGATAGATAAATGGATACAGAACTGGCTAGATGAATGAAATGGGTAGGGTAGGTGGGTAGATGGCAGGATGAATAAGAAGTAGGCAAAAGAAAACTGAGTCAGGGACCACGTGGAACCACAAAATGAATCCTGAACTAAAACTGAACCATGTGTGGTTAGATGCTCTGACCAGTTATAAGTAAGGAGTGATGAGGCCATTTCAGGGTCTATAGCCGAGTTGTGTAAATTATGAACAGCTGTGCATCTGGATGGTGCTAAATGGGATATCCAAAGTCGCTGCTGAAAAGCTCAAGCTAGCTCCTCAAAGATTTATGACTCTTCTCATTTTCCATTGACCCAAGTTTAAGAAACAGCCTTAGGAGTAGATAAATGATGGTCTTCGTGTCTTACACTTCAAAATGAATAAGATTCACTTGATATCTAAGTGGAGCCTGTGGATGCCTAAGCTTCACCTTGAGAGACTCTCATAAAGTCAGTCTCAGGCAGGATCAGTAACTAGGGGATTTTTTTAAATGGAAATTCTGCCATAGAGTGATTATTCAGTTGGTGTAATGCTTGCCACACAAGATTGAGAACCAAACCTGAGTTTGGATTTCCAGAACCCACATTAAAAACAACAACAGAAACAAAAACAAACAGACAACAAAAGCAGATCTGAAGAGGTAGAAACGAGAGGATTCCTGGGGACTTGCTTGCCAGGTAGCCTAGCTGAATAGGTGAGTTCTGGGTTCAGCGATACACTTGTCTCAAAACACAAGGTAGAGAGCAGTTGAAGATGGCACCTAATGTCAGTCTTTGGGTACAAACACATACACACAAATGCAAATTATGGCCCTAGCATGAGACTTTATAACCATAGACAGTTTATTAATTATTAATCTCTGAAGGCAAGAAAAGATTTTTCCTCTTCATAGGACTCTAGTGGGTTATTATAGTGATAGAGAAATTTGGTACCACCAAGTACTTAACTCAGTATGCTACCTTTAATCACCAACACTACCATCATTAAAGATAGGAGTTGTTCTTAATTCTTACTGAGTGATAAAATCACCTGGGGAATTTAAGAACAGATAGTTGTACAGTCTGGAGAGAGCCTTGGGCAAGGGTATCGTTTTGAAGCATAGACAGTCGAGGACTGATATGCATTGGCAGTGGTACTTCTTACCTTGAATGCTGCTGCTAAAATTCCTTCCCTGGAAGAGAACTGAACAACATTCACCCCTCCTCCTAGGGCCCTAACAGCCAACCAAAGAATGACCCCACCATAGTTTACCTTTGGGATCTAATGAGTTTATTGGGCTTACTCACATACCATGGATGATGGCTTCCCCACAGCCACACAGAGGAAGCCTCTTTCCCTGGTCTTCCTTGGGCTATATACTATCCCAAGGTGATGTGCAATTAGGATAAAATTGTATACGAGTGGCTGAAAGGAGCATCTGAATATTCATTGACCTTCCTTTCTCCCTCCATCCCTAAGGAGAGGTCAATAACCCACAGGCCCAATTGTGGTAGACTCTCCAAAAGCAGTAGACACCACTGATCTCACGATGATGGTGGCAATGTTGTTTGAAGAATGGTGCCTTATAGGAGATGTGCATGTGAATCATGTGAGGACCTTCCAAAACCTGATTCGTTTCAGTGGGTCTTGGGTTGCTGATAATCTGCATTTGAAATAAGCCTTGAAGGAACTTTGCTGTGCACAGGCCCCACAGTGAGCACATAAGCATTCACATTTTGGTGACAGAGAAACTCTTGGGGCCTAAGAGACACAGATCACCAGGCCAGGAGTTGCTCTCAGCATAGCTATTGACTGTGGTGGAGGCCACGTGGCTCCTGATCATACCCAGACCTGTTATAGTGCCTGACACAACCCTGCACAGAAATTGGCCTCAGCTCATATTAATTAGCTGGATCCTAGGAAGTGGCAGACAGATTCTCTCTCTCTTCTCTAATCAGATCGGTACGCTCATGACCATCCCCTGGAGTCTTTTCAGAAAGCAGTTGTAAAATCCTTACACACTTAGCACTTAGTTCTGCAGATTGTGGGGCTCTGGGTCACCAGTTTTGCCCATTAAAGGGCCATTTGTGCATCAAACTGCTGAGCCAATGACTCTCGCAAATGAGAATGGTATCGTTCTTCCTGTATCTGCCACAAATGACTTGAGTGTTTTCCAAACATCGTTAGATGCCAAGGTTCTTGGCTCTTGGTTTGGTGCAGGTGTAATGACTCAGAGACCCCCAGTCAAAACAGGCAGGAGAAAAGAGAAAGGTTAACAGTCAAAGACCCTCTACATCTTCTCATTAACTCACCGCAATTTCTTCACTGCAGTCTACCCAAGGCTCAAGCTGTGAGCAGAGGCCCTCTCTGAGCCTGCTGTGTGGTGTGGTGTGGTGTAGTGTGGTGTGTGGTGTGGTGTGGTGTGGTGTGGTGTGGTGTGGTTGGTGATAGTGGTGGTGGTGGTTGTGTGTGTGTGTTGGAATAAGCAACATCATGAAAAAACTTTTAAAGCAAAGCTGGTGGGATCATCACTGCTGCTCATGAGCATCAGATTTTGGAGACCAGCTCTGTATGAGAGCTGTATGCCTTGGTTTTTCACTTTGCAAAGTTTCAATTGTGAGAGCTAGAGTCAACATTGTTTCTTTCTTTCCTTCCTTCCTTCCTTCCTTCCTTCCTTCCTTCCTTCCTTCCTTCCTTCCTTCCTTCCTTTCTTTCCTTCTTTTAGAATCAGCACATAATCTCACTTTTCTTCTCATCACTAGAAAAATGAAAACCAACACAGGCCTTGTCACATACCCCATAGGACAGAAATTACTACTACTGTCCGTTTACTAAGGATGGCATTAGGAACAGAGAGGCAAGTTACTTGTTCTACAAATATGGTGCTGGTATTGAACCCACAGTTTTCTGACACCAGTACTCTGAGCCACTTCTTTTAAATTACATCTATCTATCTATCTATCTATCTATCTATCTATCTATCTATCTATCTATCTCATTGTCTGCAGCTCACATGTGGAGATCAATGAACAAACTTTGATCTCTCTGCTCCCACATGCCTCCTTTGTAAGCATGCTTCTCCCAGGCTTTACAAGCTTTTATGAGGGCACTAGGACATGCCTGGCACAGGCTTGTAACCTGGGCTTATAATCCCTGTGTGCTAGCTCAGTTTTCATCAGCTTAACACAAGCTTGGGTCACCTGGGAAAGGGAGCCTCAATTAAGAAAGCATCTCCATTACATTGACCAGTAGGCAAGTCTGGGGAGGGGGTTTTGCATTTTCTTGACTAATGTTTGGAGAGGGAGGGTCCAGAGCAGTAGGGACAGAGCTGCCTCTAAGCAGGTGGTATAGAAAAGCAAACAGGGCAAGCAAACCAGGAAGCAGCATTCCTCTCTGGCCTCAGCTTTGTTCTCTCCATGGTTCCCCTTCATGATGCACCACAACTGCAAGCTGAAGTAAATCTTTTCCTCCCAGGTTGCTTTTGGTCATTGTGGTTATTGAAGTATTAGAAAACCTGAAAAGCCATGTCAGCATGGCATGAAAATACAGATACAGGTTAAACACCACTGACTTGATTTTCTACATGAGGGAATAAACATGAAAGAAATGATGCAGTTCCCCAGGGTTTACAATGCACTCTGTAAGCATCCGAGCTGTAGTGGGAACTCTTAGGGTCCCTGTTGTTTGTTCCACATTTCCTGTATCCTCCTTGCCTTTTCTCCTTTAAGTGAGGGTGAGGTTTCCTGGCATTTCAGACACTAATTCCATCAGTACACAATTGGCCCTTCCCACCTTAATGCCACACACTTTCCAGGATTCCCTTTTGCTATGGATGACAACAGCTCCACAGGCTGCTATGGTTTTGCCTACAGGGACACAGCTCCAAAGATCTCTTCAGGACCCTCTGTCAGATCTCCCTGCTCATTCCTGCTTCCTTTGCTCATCTCTGCTAGCCATTTACCACTTCACTCCCTAACTGATACCACCCCTCAGAAGGTTAAAGCTCAGCCTTTCAATGGCTTCCAGTCCCACACTACTTCACCGCTCCCTCTGTCCTGCCATGATGGTTTCCTAATTGCTTGACTGACATTGGGAGCACAGTCACATTGTCTCAAAGGTTGTCTGGGAATTGGTTCCTCAGCCTGATCACCCTCCCCCCACCCCCCGCATTTGTACGACTTCAGTTCTCCCTCTAGCCAGGTCCTCCTCCCACACCTAAACTAGGACCCGTGCCACACCCTCCCTTTCCTGTACATAGCTTTCTTCAGAACATCTCTGAAGGTAACACTCACTGTACTATAGAAGGATCTCTCTGCTTTGGGCCACTGTCTTCTTTCCCTGTCTATAAGTGCAAAACAATAAAAAAGCCACTAATTTCCAGCAAATTTCCTCATATGTATGCCATATGTATGCCAAGATGAGAGAAGGGATGATGGGAAGGAGGGAGGGAGGAAGGAGAAGAAGGGACAGAGGAAAGGAAGGGAAACATTGACTCAGTCGACTGTTTTATGAAATCTTATCCATTGGAAATAATGAAATGTTTCAGAAGGAAGCTAGATGCTCCCAACAGTTAGTCTCACAAATACATATTCTTCCATCAAGTACAGCATCTGATATGATTAACAAATGCCACTTAGAAGCTGGGCAACCACAGGCTCTCTGTGCCTCAATCGCCTCTTCCAGAAAATGGGAATAAATAAAAATAGTGTTGTCTTCCTAGGGATGTTATGAAGATTACATTAGTTAACATTTGTGGAGCACTTAGAGTGTACTCAAGGGCATAGCACCATGTGCATATTAAATTAAGTTTTTGTTTTTGTTTTTGTTTTTTTTTTTTTTTACTTTAATGCAAAATTTTGTCTCCAATCTTCAGTTCAAGCTTTTCCTTTATTTGGAAAAAATATTTGCAAATTCAGATTTTTATTTGAGTCAATTTGCCTTTGTCTTACTACAACTCATTAAAAACACTAGTTTGACTCCTGTTGAAGTAGAAGGGCAAACACACATTTTTGCCCAGCCCGCTCTCAAGGTCTTATTCTTATCAAATAACTGGCTTTTGTAGGCTAGGGCTGCTACACTGTTTTATAAATAACAAGATTAACAAGTGTTGGGTTTTTCTTTGCTCGGAGGGCAAGTGCGAAATTTCAAGGTTGCTCTAAGGTTGGTTTTGAAACCAGATATCCATTGTCGCTTGCCTCATTGGGTCACCACCTTGAAAGACTGCTGTCCCCTTATTAATGAAAAGCCTGCTGCATTTGTTTTGGCTTGAACCAAGCTAACAGCGCCTTTAATTCAGTGACAGACTGTTTTCCTTGGAAGCAGAGAGCCCAGTGGTTCTGAATCAAGCTTTGGATTTTTGCTGGAAGTTCCCAACTGGAAGTCAAATGACTTCACTCAACAGTGGTTGGGGAAGAAAGCTGTGAAGACCTTTGGGTAGGAGATCTTGAATGCTGGAGGTTCTTCATAATGGTGCTTAATGAAGCAGAACCTAACACTGGTTGAGAGAGATATGGACAAACCATATGATTACCGTGTCAAGGCTGTCTTGGGTTTTATGTAAATGAGCTCTTGTTTTATTTTTGTTTCTGCTTAGAACAGAAAACAGTTCCAAGCTAATCTTAGGAGGTAAGAGAGAGAAGTGTCCCTTGCCCTGAGGAGCTTCAGAGAAAAGCCTAGCCTAGAGGACCCAAGGATGGATGGACTATAAGTGAAAGGAAGCTAGAGTCGGGAGGAAGTCGATGGAGGTAGCCGATGGAGGTAGCCTTCTTAGGGAGGGAATTTGCTGGCTTTTATTTTTTTCTTACATGTGTTGTCTTCTTTTGCCATTGACTGGTAGTGGGAGTGAGGACCCACTTAGAACACAGACCATGAGTGGGGAGCCTGGCCCCCATTGGCTGGATCTGGGGTGACAGTGCTGAGCAGGAGTTTCTCAGCATTCTGATGTGCTGTCATGAATGACCAAGGTAAGCTTTCAGGTTCTTAGTGACAATACCATTGTTGTCACTTGTCCTCTGATATTCTAAGTTCTGGATCAGAGATGTTTGTTAGTTTCTTAAACCATCCATGGATCTTCTAGAAATGTGCTTGGAAGGACTCAGGGTGTTCCTGAAACTCTAGAAATTATACATGAAGTGCTGCCTGCATCCAGACTGAACTCGTCCTTCCTAACAGTCTCAAGGGGATTCCAGTCCTACATGATCTTTCCTTAAAGCTTAGAGGCACTCTTTTAGGTGGAGATTTTAAAAAAAATTGTTAATAAAAAAAAAGGAGACACACACATTCAGAGAAACAGAGACAGAGACAGAGAAAGGGACTGGTGAGATGACTCGGTGGGTAGGACGCTTGACTCTGGATCATGCAAGGCTTACAACCTAGTTCAGGTCTGGAATCCATGTAAGGAAAGAGAAAAGGACTACTTGCATTAGGTTGTCCTCTGATCTCCACATACATTTTGTGTCATGCAAACCTGCCAACACTGATCTCTCTCTCTGTCTGTCTCTCTGTCGCTTCAGCCAGGTTCTCAAATCCATGGCTCCTCCTAGCTTAAGAGCTTCCTCACTTACAAACAGCCATCATGGTGGCTTGTGGGACAAGATCCTGACAAGATCTCCTTCAAGGCTGTGACTATGATTTTTTGAGTTTAGAATGAATGACATGTGGAGCCATCAATTTGCCAATGGCATCTTATGCTAGGAATTAGGCAGAATAACCACTTCTTCCCCAAGGGACAAACAGGCATACCCTGAGAGGGTGGGATTTCCGGAACTCTGTGAAGTTAACAAGAGGAGACTTGGAAAGTTAGAAGAGGGAGGGGGAGGCTACATTCCAGGCATAGCTCACAGTATGAGAAAGCACCAAATTTGGAGTGGTACAAACAGATGAAGAAGGTGTCAAGTTCTCTGGGGAGGAGGAGAGGGTACTGGAGGCCAAATATGGGGTTAACTCTGGAAAGATGCTTGGGTGGCTTAATTGAGCCTAAAACAAAGAATAGCCATCCCAGAGTCTTGGGGACCTTCCCTTGCTTGTCTTAAAAAAAGCGAAGGATGCCTCACAAAATATGGAGGCAGAATTCAGACAGAAAGCCACTGTCTGCTCTACGGGAAAGGCTGAAACACCATCATTGGGGTCATAGGAAAAGCTACTCGTTGCAATGACTTGTCATTGCAATGACTTTTCAAAGATGCTATAACAAGAACTGGCTTTGGGGGTGAATGACAGGTAAGGAATTAGAGAGCAAAGCGAGAAACTGAGCACAAAAAAGAAAAAAAAAACACAAAGCAGCAATAGGGGGGCTCTCCAGTTCCAGTATGGGTCAGCCATCTTCTACCTGGTTATGGCTGCACAGCACTCCAGCGATGGAACACAGCATTCTCTGTAAGAGCACCCACCCCAGTGAGCTGCTCCGCAAATAACTACAGAGAGAGTAAGATCAACTCTTCATCGGCAATCTTGGGGACAGACACTGCTCATCAGCAATCTTGGGGACAGACACTGCCGTCCAGGAGAGGCCTGGAAAGCTGCAGAATCTTGATTTCCTGAAAGGCTGGGTCAGACTTGGGAACTCATGGGAATCGGGAAGTTGCTTTCGGGTTTCTGCTCATACCTTTCCTAGAAGGGAAGGCTATGGATGCCTTCCACTGTCAGGTCAGGGTCAGACCCTGATCTGAGCTCAGGGTCTTCGGAAGGTTCCCTTGGAGTTTTGGCTACCTGCCTTTTTCCAGGGAGCTCCCTGGTACTTCTGGCTCCTCAAAAGACAGCCGCCTTTGTGTCTACAACTTTTTTCTCCCCACATCCTCAAGTATGCTGTCCCTTCTAGTGGGATAAATTTAGCCCTTGAATGAATGCAAAAAGAAGAACACGTGGAAGCAAATGCATGCCAAGTAGCATTCAAATATAGGCTTGGCACGCACACAACAGTCCCAAAACAGTTCCAAGATTTTCTGTTTCCTTTCCTGCTGCCTTTCTCTGTTTCTCTCATTGCATCCTCAGACCACTATAGCTTTTTCTGCATTTCCTTAAGCTAACTAAATGTGGAGACCAGAATGTGGGTTTATTTGTCTTCAATTACTTATGACGTCGGGGTCACCCAAGAGTCAAAGAAAACCCAGATGCCCATTGTAATTTCTCTTTACTGGGTCAGTTCTCCTAGAGACCCATCCAGAACCCAAAGCACCTTTTTGTCTTATGTAAAAGCACCGGGTTTTATCTTACTGGATTGAGTCTATGCAGTTGCACAAACATGCTTCCAATAACCATCACATCCCCAAGTCACTAACTGTGCTGGTTATTATTATTATTATTTTTTTATCAATTTAACACAAGCTAGAATCATCTGAGGAAAGCGAACTTCAATTGAAAATAAATGGTCCTATCTGATCGCCTATAAACAAGTCTATGGGGACATTTTTGGCTGACATGGGAAGGCCCAGTCTTCTGGAGGTAGTTCTGCTCCTGGGCAGGAGGTCCTAGGTAGTATAAGAGAGAAAGATGAGCAAGCCATGGGAGCCAGCCAGCAACCAGCATTCATCCACAATCTCTACATTGGTTCTTGCTTCCATCCTGCCTTGCTTGAGCTCCTGCCCTGACATCCTTTCATGATGGACCATTACCTGGAAGTTTTTAATGTAACAAAACCCTTCAGCCCACAAGTTCCTTTGGTCATGGTACTTCACCAAAATAGTACAGAAAACTAACTAGGCACTGACTTTGGAGTCTTGCATTCTGACCCTTTACTACAGTACTAGCAAGAAGCAGGTAGCTAGCTGGCTATCCCTATTTCCAGCCTACAAACAGAAAACCCGTCCCTGATATGCAGATAAGAAAGCTCAGTCTAGGGCACTGAAGGGGCTGGTATGTGGTCATACTCAGTGTCAGTGAGGATGAGGGCTTGGATTTGAGCCTCGGTCTCATGTTCTTTAAGGTACTCCAGGCTGCTCTGGGGGAAGACAGTTTGTCCAGTGGTCCCCATCTGGGTGGTCTTGTGCATCAGTAAGGAGCTACTTTTGAGACTATCTATCTGATTGACTCCTCTGAATGAAATGATGAAATGAGCACCCGGAGGAGACAGCCTCTGTTGGCAGTGGGTGGCTAGATTCACTCTTGGTTCTGTTTCCAGTTTCACTCTTGGTTCTCCAGCCATTGGGTTGGACTGAATTGTAGTGGCAGGGCATCATCTCCCCACTGCCAACCCTGCAGGAAATCTCTCCTCTGGTCAGCAGTGCTGACTTGTAGAATGCGTGGGGCATTATGGAATCATGGATAATAATGAAAGTGTCGATTACCACACTACTGAAAGAGATTCTATGCTGACAGGGCACATCATGGTCATTGTGCCAGGACAAATTGGACTGGCTTCTAAGCTCTCTGTGAAGCCAATGACCCAACTGTGTCTAGTGGCATCAGATCACCCAGCTAGGGTAGATGTGACCTTTCGAAAGATCTTTCTAGTTCGTAACTAATTCACCCTCAAACCTGGAATCAGCTCTATAGCTGAATACTTTTGATATGTAGACACAGGGATTCATTCCCCAAATATCGAGAAATAATTATTTTCCCATTTTCTCCTAGGACTTAGTCTATCACCACTTAAGAATTCTCTTCCAGGGCTGGGGATGTAGCTTAGTTGATAAAATGCTCATCCAGCATGCACAAAACCCTGGTTTCAGTCATCAGCACCGTGTAAAAAGAGGGGTGGTGTCACACACCTGTATCCCTATCAGGAGAAGGAGGCAGAAAAAATGTTAAAGTGTCTTCGTATTTAAACTTATCAAATTAACTTATTCCAAAAGATGACTGTAAGTGTGTATTAATCATCACAAGGAGAATCCAGTAAAGAAATTCCTGGGGCTGGAAAGGCGGTTTATTGGTAAAGAGCGCTTTCAGCTCTTTCTGAAGATCTGGGTTTGGTTCTCAGCACTCACAGGATGGCTCACAACCATTCAGTTCCAGAGATTCTGAGGTCTTTTTCCAGCCTCTGAAGGTGCTGCACCCAGTGGTTCACAGACACGCATGCATACAAAAACTCACAGACACAAATGAAGCAAAAACAAAAAACAAAAAACAACAAAAAAACCCGAAGGGTCTTGATAGACCACCTCTTTTCATTAAAATCACATAAAAATGATGTTTGAATAAAACCAAGTCACTCAATTAATCTGGTCTGTGAAATTTTGAATATAACAGTGATTAGACTGGGTCCTTAAGACCTACCACATCTGGAGTATCCACTGTGGGCCTTGCAAGCCCTTGACATCTGTTATCCCTGTTTCTCACAGTATCCTTAGGAGGAGCCCAAGCTTCCAACTGGTCTGTACAATGCATGTCTACTCTGTGTCACGCCCACTTCCCAATTCCGCTTTCCAAAGCTTTTATCTACTCTGAGCCAACTTATTTTTTTTTATAATTTTTCATTTTTTTAAATTTTTTATTTAACTTTTATTAATTACACTTTATTCATTTTGTATCCCCCCATAAGCCCCTCCCTCCTCCCCTCCCTATCCCACCCTTCCTCCCCTTTCTGCATGCATGCCCCTCCCCAAGTCCACTGATAGGGGAGGGCCTCCTCTCTTTCTTTCTGATCTTAGTCTATCAGATGACATCAGGAGTGGCTGCATTGTCATCTTCTGTGGCCTGGTAAGGCTGCTCCTCCCTCAGGGGGAGGTGGTCAAAGAGCAGGCCAATCAGATTATGTCAGAGGCAGTCCCTTTTCCCATTATTATGTAACCCACTTGGACATTGAACAACCATGGGCTACATCTGTGCAGGGGTTCTAGGTTATCTTCATGAATAGTCCTTGGTGAGTATGAGTCTCTGGGAAGTTCCCTGTGTTCAAATTTTCTTGTTCTGTTGCTCTCCTTGCGGAGTTCCTGTCCTCTCCAGCTCTTGCTATTTCCCACTTCTTACCTAAAATTCCATTCACTCTGCCCGACAGTTGGCCATCAGGCTCAGCATCTGCTTTGATAGTCTGCAGGGCAGAGGCTTTCAGAGGCCCTCTGTGGCAGGTTCCTAGGCCAACTTATAAATAGAACAGTGTTGTCCCCAAACACATTGTAGTGAGGCAGGTGTGGGACGATTCTCAAACACACAACAGCAATTCCTGTTCACCGTCTTTATGCCACCCTGTTGCCTCTAGAGATTCACATCAGTCAAATGAAAGCGCCATTGTCAAAGCCAAGTAATAGAAAGGGAAGCTGTTGTCTGGTTACTAACGTTCACACCTAGCCAGATTTCCCACCAAACCTGCTTTGAAGAGGCCTTGTTGCTCCAGCCTGCTTTCGCTCTCACTCTGGCATTCTGCACCTCAGCCTTTTCTGTCTGCTTGCTCCATGGGGACTCCCTTTGTGTTTCTACCATTTGACTCCACAGAGAAAACCAGCACATCCTTGAAGGCCCATCAACTTTCCCAAAGTGCTGTTAACCGCAGGAGCCAAGGGAACACCATGTGCGGTTTTCCTTGTTTGCATTCTGTGTAGTAACTATGTATTTTAAAAGTATATATTAATTATACAAAGAGTCTTAATGATGACATGTCTATGTATTTATATAATATACTTTCATAACACACATACTCCTTTATCCTTTCTGTTCTCAAAGATAGATTTATTATTTATACAGCATTCTGCCTGCATGTATGCCTGCACACCAGAAGAGGGCACCAGATCTCACTATAGATGGTTATAAGCCACCACGTGGTTGCTGGGAATTGAACTCAGGACCTTTGGAAGGGCAGCCAATGTTCTTAACTTCTGAGCCATCTCTCCAGCCCCATCCTTTCTGTTCTCATACTCCCTTTCCCCTTCCATATCCCCAATAGTCCCCCTTCTACTTTCACGTCCTTTTTCTCCCTCCAGATCTTGCATATCACATATGCTATAAATGAACATACAGTCTTAAATGATCTCATCAAAAGAGAGGCATGGCAAGTGTTTCTGGAGAGGCTGGCATGCTCTTTAAGTCACTTTTGTGTCAAGAAAGCTTTGGGTTGCTAATACATTTCACACTCCTAGCTACTCCCCAATAGACACTGGCTTATTCTTTAAGGACGGGCTTTGGAAAGTCACTTCTTTCTTGGATTACTGAGTTCCTGTTTTCCCCCACAGGGGAAATAGTCTGTGCTCATTTGCAGTCCCCAAAGGATTCCCGTCCTAAAATAGATTTCTGAAACTTTTATCAGCAAAACATTTATTTTGCATATCTATCATTCTGTATTCAGTGTCACATCTATCAGAGAAACCATCCCACCACCTGGATGGTACTTAGGCCCATAACGTAATGTCCCAGCAAGAGCTACTGATTTGTGAAACAGATTATGCACCACTCTAATGTATAATACCAAATTTTAAATGTTTGGAAGGAATATAGTAGCCAATATAGCCATGGCACTGGGCCATCACATCTTTGTAATATCAGGCCGTCACTTAATGTGATGAATAACCACAAAGTGACTGTGTAACTTCCTTGGTGGAGTGTTGGCCTAGAATGACAAGGCCTGGTGTTGGATCCCTAGCAGCCCATAAGCCAGGCACGGTGGTATGTGCCTGTAATCCTAGCAGCAGAGGGATGGAAGCAGGAGAATATATCATTCAAGGCCATCCATGGCTACATAGTGGGTTTGAAGCTAGGCTAGCCTACATGAGACCCTGTCTAAAAAAATAGATATAATTTGGTTTGTAAATGTCTCTGTGTATGATGGGTTCAGTGGTTTCTAAATGAGAGAATTTAGATTGGAAGAGAGCAGTGTTGGGAGAGAAAATAGACTCCTTCTGCTTGTTGGCTGAACCTTAGCCATTCACTTCACATCTTCCTGTTTCACTAGGGGTCCTTAGTTACAAGCAACTGAAATGGATTCTGGTTGATAAGGGAAGAAAAGGAAGGCACTTGCATTGCATTTGGTAGCTTGAAGAATAGTTGAGAAATCTACGGAAGAGGCTTAGGTCACGGGCAAAACCAAAGATAAGATATCAACCTGAAAGAATTCTCAAAAATGTCTTCCAACTTCTTGGCAAGGGCACGTGTTTGGCTAAGTCCAGATTGCAGGCCATGCATAGCTTCCGGGAGATCTGGGGAAGCAGGTGTCTGGCATATCCCCACTTCTGTGATGCGATGCAGCTTTCTTCTCATATGGTTTAAATGTGCCCCTCCTCTTCACAAAGATGGAAAAAGGTTCACCAGTTGGGCAGCTAAAAATAATGTGTCTGCTATATGTCCTAACTGGCCTGAACCTCATATCAAGCATCCTAAATTTCCTCTCTTCTTTGACCTTTTGCCATACCTGCTTTGACATTCCTCAGTTATGGGCATGCATAATCATGGAATTGTGCTTCTCAGGTACTTTAAAACCAACAAGGAAGTATACACAATTGGTCATGAGTCTTTGGTCCTGCAAATCCCATTAATAAAATGACTCTAAATCTACCTATTTCCCATCTCACCATATAGAAATTTAATTCTGTGCATATGTTCACAAAATTCTAATGCAAATGAATGCCTAAGATCTAATATATATGATCTAATATGTAGATAAAAGATCTAATATATGTATATATTTGTCTGCATGTGTGTCTGGGCACCACATGTGTTCAGTGTTCACAGAGGCCACAAAGAAGCACCAGATTCCTTGAGAATGGAGTTACAGACAGTTGTGAGCTGCCATATGGGTACTGAGAATTAGACCTGGGCTCTCTGGAAGAGTCACCAGGGCTCTTAACCACTGAGCCATCTGGTGCCAGGATCCAAGTTTTAGTGTTCCCCATTTCCCATAGCTCCTTTATAAATCATTTCGGGTATTCCGAAGTGCCACCCTCCAATTCCATCAGTGTCAATCACTGCCTTCTTCAAGGAAAGCCAGACCAACTAAGGCAACATTCTCCAATTTCTCAATAGAATTTCAACTCAAAATTTCTTCCAGTCTCTCCCCATTCCTCCCTCATTCCCTGCTGCATTCTTCCTTCTTTCCAAAGTGAAACTGGTGAGGGATGCTAACAAAAATGTCCTCTGGTCCAACCTGAGACCACACTGCCTAAAATGTATTTTCCTTTGCTCTAGCATCTTTTGAGTCTAATGTTTCCTTTGATCTCCAAGTACCCAAACCTTTCCTGATCTACATATCCTTCTCTCCGTTGACTACTTACTTTCCTGTTCTGTCCACACTTCCTACAATCTGGAAAAGGCAGTTGGTACTCCCAAATGCTTTCCACCTCTTTCCATTTCTTATCCCTCCTAACCAATTTCTGGCTTGACATCCCCCACCCCCGTGCATACCCTGTTCTCCAGTGTCACTGTAACTCCTCACTTCTGAAACCTACAGCTTCTCTATAGCCTATGTTCTCCTGAACCTCAGAGAAGTAAGTAACCCTGATGCAATTTCCTGTCCCCCTGTTGTGGCTTTTGGAGTGAATTTCTCATTTTTACCTCCTGCTCTTCTGATCTTTTCATCCGTATTCTTGGCTGACTTTTTCTCAGGTTTGATTTCTCATCTTGGCTACTCTGAGCTCATTATCTGAGCCTAGCAAGGTGATTACCCTGATCACAGTGGCCCTAATTATTCTGCTTTAAAGTACAGATCTTTACAAATGATGGCTTCTGAAGAGTCACTTAGGCCCTTTCCTTCTTCCTCTCCCCTCCCATCCCCATTTGTGAGAATTAATGGCTGTTAAATATACATAGTATGCAATTTGCTGTTTTAAAAACATTTTTAAAATATACAGTTGGGTGGCTTTAATTCACTTGCTTTGGCACCATCATTCCCGCCCCCAATCCCAATTCCAAGAATCCAGCCCAGGACTAACTCAGTACAGCCTAGGTGAGCACTGTACAATTGAGCTGTATTCCTAGCCTTCATCACCCATCATTTCTTTTTGGTATCTTTTTAATACATTGCTAAGTAGAAAAAGAGCATTTCTGCTTAGCATGCTTTTTATTGGGTCTTGTGTGTCAGGATGTCTTCACATCCCTGTCATCAGAGAAGCTTAGTGTTCAGTGCTGAACTCATGCTTTTGGCTTCCCTTGTACTGCAGGTACTCCTATTTGACTTTTGCTTGGGTGCTGGGAATATGAACTCCGGTCCTCATCCTTAAGCGCTTTACCCACTGAACAATCTCCCCCAGGCTCCTAGCACTCATTTTATAGGATGTCTCTGAGAGGTCATTTGCAATCTTTTCTTTTTTCAGATAAGGAAACTGAGGCTCAGAGTGACTTAGTTGTCCAGGAAGATACCCAGGGTTTCAAACTCTGAGCTGTCTGCAGTTGGTATGTTACCAGAAGGGTGGCCTATCTGGTGATAAACCCTGCACTTGAGGGTCCTACCATCTAAAGCCCGTGGACAAGACAGCATTTATCTGTTGGAAATGCCCCCACATGGAGCCCAAGCATCTGGAGGCAGCTAGGAGGAGCTGGGGATACTGGGTGGCCGCAGCCGGCGTGTAAGGACACGTGCTGGGGCCCGCATTCTGCCAAAGGCCCCTTCTGCTGGCATCTCTCTGCTCAGAGCAGGGGCGCCGCCTGGTCTTGTCTAGACCCGGAGCGCAGCGCGCGCGGCCACCGAGGCGCACCAGCTGTGCGCCGGGTAACCGCCCAGCTCGCTGATCGCCCGCGCCCCAGGTGCCCAACTCGCGAGCGGCCGCGGCGGCGGCCACGGGTCCCCCACACCCCAGGGGCGGAGCGAGGCGCAGAGACGTCAGGGCGGGGACCTAGCGCGGCCGAGCGCGCTCTCCCGGAGGCTGCGGGCGGCCCACGTCCCCGGCTGGCGCGGCCGGTGGTGGCGGTGGAGGTAGAGGCTAGGATCTTGCCTTTCCGCGGCGGCGCTGAGGCGCAGCCAGGCGGCCGCGCCGGCGGAGACCGAGGCAGGCAAGGCTGAGCTCTGAGACAGCCCAGCCGAGCGCGCAGCTTTGCCACCCCGCCCCCCAGGAGCGGACCCCACGCGCCCCTTGGGTGTCCCCAGGGTCCAGTTGAGTCCCCACGCGTGCCCTTCCATCTCCTTGGGTGACTACAGCGTGTGTTTTGTTTTTCTTCCTTCTCCTGCCCGTGTGCCCTTCTCCAGGATGGCAGAGGCGGAATTGCACAAGGAGAGGCTGCAAGCCATAGCAGTAAGTCCACTTTTCCTTTTCTTGTTCTATTGTCTGGGGTGGACGGGGGACCCGTGGGCTCAGAGCCAGCGACATGCCAGCCCAGTAGCCTTAGGCCTTGTGCTGGGGTGAAAGTCTGTCCAAGCTTGGGGACGCTGCCTTTTGCCTTTATATGTCTGTAGACTAAACCCCTGGGGCGTACTTGGGACCAGGAAGATTTGAACATGGAAAATTGGCTTAGAAATAAGATGCTGCCGCGCTTCGGGGATAGACTAAACAGAGCGGGAAGTGCATGTGTGTGTGTGTTTCGGGGACTCCTAGAATATTATCATCCAGTGCCCAGAAGGACGTTGGCTTCCAACTCCAAAAAAGAGAGAGAATTGTGATCCAAGGTGGCTATCTTTCTCTTCCTAGCCAGCTGCCCAGCCGGCCAGCTGCGTGGTAGAACCTCCCCCCCAGAATCCAGGAGTGCCAGTTTTCCTTCCTCTGTTTGACATTAACAAGGGCTCTGGCACAGGCCACCACCCTAGAGAGGGCAGGGGCTTCTTACTTCTGGGTCTTGGAAGAAATATTTCAGGAGAGTCTCTTCCTCTTCACTGTGGATTACCTGAAACCCGTTAGTTCAGCATACAAAGGAGCATCTGGTCTTGGCAAAGTTCGGCGCTCTCAGAGCAGGGCACCATGTGCATCTTGGGTTCAGACAAGAGCTGTCTGACACTGCCTAGACTGGAAAGGCCTTTGCCAGTTCTGCCAGTGTTCCACAGATGTGGTTTTCAATGGAGCCACCACAGCTGGATTATATATTTCCTTTGCGGATGAGGGAATGGTTACTGGTGCTATATGAAATAATAGCGAATTAAAGGAGGTCTGCTAGAATGTTGGCACAAAAGAATCTCCAGACATTCTTTCACCTAAGTGCTTTTCACCCTGTGCTCCAGGAGTTCCCTGGAAACACATAAATTTGTTGGGAGAAATACTGTGTAATGTTCTGGAAACGACATATGTATGAAAATCTTTTCAAATGCCTTTGGAGAGAGTCTTCATTGGGAATGTGCACTCGGGCCTTTCTCGTCTGAGCAGCATTTGATGTGGGCTCTGTAGCTGGGACACCTCCTTCCTCAGACTATTCTGATCTGAAAGGATTATGCCCAGAAGAAGAGCTGTGCATGGGCCATGATGAAGTACAGTGGTTGGACTCTGAAGCCATCTTTGAACTTGGTCCTTGGCCTCAGGGAGGCAGTTTGGTCTTTTTTCCCCCCGCTTTCTACACATTGCATGCACATTTTGATGGCTAATGGAGTTGCTCGTGGATTCTAAAGTCAGCGTTAAGGCAATGTGGCTGTCTGTCTCGGCTTTGCTCCGAACGGTGCCATGGAGCTGGTGGGTGTTTTGTGTAACTGGATAAAGGGCTGCTTCAACTGTTGACAAGTGTCTGCTCCAGAGAACACTCAGCCGCTCCCATGGGCTGCTGCTGGCTGTTTGCAACAGTTGTCACATTTTCTGCCTCTGCGAGACCAGTGTCCCCGCATGCCTCAGGGACAGCTGACTCCATGAAAGGACTCACTTTCTGAGTACAGTGCCAACAGCAGCTAACACCAGGGCCACCCGTTCCAAGTAGGCTTGAGTAATCTCAGCCATGGCCAAGGTGGTTTTCAAGAATGATCGGGGGAAGGGGGTTTGAACAGATAAGAAGACAAATACCAGCCAGATCTGTTTGGTTGTGGGACTAAGTTCCTCCTGTGGACCTGAGAGAACAGAGGGGGTGGGGTCAACATCCACAAAAATATGTGTTGGGGAAGACTTCTAAGTGTCATCACTGTGTATGTCTCTCTGTGTGTATGTGTGTGTGTGAGAGAGAGACAGCGAAAGAGACAGAGACAGACAGACAGAGAGGGAGAATTTTAAGAAACACAGGAGAACAGCGAGGGTGGATGTGGGGCTACAATCAGTAGATAATTTTATGCCACATTTTGGCTTAGTCCACACTCTTTGTAGATTAAGCAAACTTTGCCTCTATTGGCCACTTTCCCAGAATCCTCGGGGCGGGGGGGCTCTGAGATGCTTACAGGCCTTCCCCAGAGCCTAACATGCCTGAAAGTCATTCTGGAGATAAGAGGGAAGAGAATGGTTCTTCACTGCTTCACTACTTGGGTTCTTGAGTCTCAGTCTTGAGATGGAGCCTCAGTTTTTTTCCTCTGTAAAATGGGCCCAGGACTTTTTCTTAGTGTGTATCTCTGCTTCTAAGACTAGGGAATGGAGAGACTTTGGCCCCCCGGTTGCCATGGGATGATGTTCAAGAGTAGCCCTCAGCTCTTGTGTACACTGCTGGGAGGGCAGCGGGCAGCTCTGCTTTCCTTTTCTATGATGAGGGAGGTCAAATCTAGCCAGCATCCCTTTCTCTACAGCAAGAACTGGGACCTGAGGGCCCATTCATCTGCTCATTCATCAGTTTGGGGGAAGTTTCTCTCTCCTAGGTTCCACCAATGCTGACAACCACCAGAAGGAAGGTCTTGCCCTTACACATTTAATTTTAAAAGGGGTTGTGTCTCATGATGTAGTTCTGACTGGCCTGGAACACACTATGTAGACCAGACTGACCTTGAATTCATAGAGACCCACCTGTCAGAGCTTTCTGAGTGCTGGGATTACGGGTGTGTGCCTCCACTCCCGGCCCCAAGCTCAGTGTTTGAAAGGTTGGGTGTCCAGTGACCCAGAATAGCTGTTGTATGATCATCTGTGGGAATCAGCTACTATGGATTACTAAGCGGCCGCAGTGCCTCAGCTGAATCTGCTAAAGTAGGCCGGAGACTAATCAACGAGATCAGAAGGCTCTCGTGTCCTGTCAAAAGACGAGCAACTCCATCCTTGGCAAATGTCTTTCCTCCTTCTTGGCCCTTTCATCTCCACAGCTATAACCTATAGAATTTACAAAATGCTTCTGACAACAGAGTGACTGAGGAGAAATAATACAATGATGACCATTTACTGAATGTTGTGCATTCAGCAAGGCCTTGGTTTAAGTCTGGCCTCGATTAAACACAAAGTTGCTCATGGTCAGGGATGAATTAGGAGAGCATGCAATCAATTAATGTGAATTACAAGTAGGACGGTGCCCATGACCTCATGAGTGAGACATGAAAACCAGCCTCAAGGCATGTGGAGCAATCTCCCCGCCAACCCTTGGCCCCAAAAGTCACTTGATCAAGGCTTGGATAAAATAACATAGAAACTAACGTCATAACCTTTCCAATGACCACGGAGCATCTATCTATCTATCTATCTATCTATCTATCTATCTATCTATCTATCCATCCATGTATATATGTATTTATTATTGTTTGCTTATTATTTATTCAGAAAAATTACTGTGAGAAAGAGAAAAGCAAAAGCAAAAAGTTAAGTCAGTGGTTGGCAGCATGAACATGATGAAAGACTGAAGTGTGTATGTGTGTATATACATGTGTGTGTTATCTGTGTGCATGTGTATGTGTGTGGTGTGTTTACATGTGTGTTATCTCTGTGCATGTGTAAATGTATATGTGTGCTATGTGTTGTAGATGTGTACATATGTGTTTTCTGTGTGCATGTATGTGTGGTGTGTGTGTCCTTTGCATAAATATGTGTCATGTGTGTACATGCGTGTATTATGTATTATGTGTTGTGTGCACATGCATATTATCTGCATGTGCATATGTGTGCACACATGTGTATTGCATGTTATCTGTGTGTGCACATGTATTTTCGGTGTACATATATGTGTGTTGCATGTTTGTGTGTGTACATGTGTGTGAGATGTACATGTGTGTTGTGTGATGTGTGATGTATCTGTGTGCATGTGTATGTGTGTGGGCATGTGTGTGTACATGTGTGTTATCTGTGTAGGTGTGTATGTGAATAAATGCACTTGCCTTTTTTTGCCTTTGTGTGTGGAAATCAGAAGTGGATGTTGGCTGTCCTCCTCTTCCTCAGATAGAAATATCTGTTATTCTGAGGCAGAGTTTCTCACTGAACCTAGAGCTCCCCATTTTGCTCGACTGCCCAGCTAGCCCCTGAGATCTGCCTGTCTCTGCACTCAGCACAGGAGTACAGACATGTGCCTCCATGCCTGGTTTTTTACATGGATTCTGGGAATCTGAACTCAAGCTCCATGCACAGTCACTTATTTACCCACGGAGCCATCTTCCCAGCCTCCATGAAATGTTTTTTAAAATGTATTTGTATCTATGTGTGTATGTATGAGTCTATGTGTAACAGGTACGTGCAGGTGCCTGAGGTGTCCAGAGGTCGTAGGGTCTCTTGAAACTGGAGTTACAGGTGATTGTGTACTGGCGAGTGTGGTGCTGGCAACTGAGCCTGGGTCGTCTGTAACACCAGAGAGGACTCTTAACCGCCAATCTATCTCTCTAGCTCCTCCGGAAATCCTTTTACACATACGTTATCTCATTTAACTTTTCAAGAGACTTGCAAAGTAGAAGTTCCTCCCCTATACCATTTTAGAGATGGCCAAGCCAGAAAACTGTTGGAACACTAAACAGACGGTGCCAAAATCCGGGTTTCAACCCACAGAGCAGGCCATGCACTGCCACCGAGGATGGCTGCAGTACCTCATCTTTTCTCATGAGGGTGCTCTGTGGGTTCTCTACAGCCTCTGAGCCCCTGAGGCAGCAGCAGACTGCATAGCACTGGAAAAGCCTGAGTGAACCAGGAGACCTCTGCCCTTTGGAGCCTCTTGCAATCCTGGGTGCAGGGCATGGAAATGCCCAATGCAAACTGCAGCCCATCAAGTTACATTCTCTTGGGGAGGAAGCTGCTCAGTCTCAGTAGAAACTGACTTCGGGGGAGGGTGTTGCTATGTTTCCATATCCAACCGGCAGATAGTTTTCCTTGGGCATGAGTGAAAATGACTAAAAGTCATAGAGGCCACCTTGGGTAAAAAGGCCCAAGAGCTCCATAGAAAAGGCCCCCAACATCACTGCATCAACGTGTGCTAAAATACGGAATGTAACCTAACCCACACCTTCCTTCAGACTTCATCATATATTAGGAACCCACTCTGTGGAATGAGCAAAATCCGCCTTTGCAATTGCACAGAACCTCACAATTCACACAAACGGTTTATACTCTGCTTTTTTTCTTATACGTGGAGGTGAGTTTCACTGTCTCCACTGCACAATTGAGCATCCAGACCCACAGAGTGAAATACAGAAATGTTTGGGGAAGCTCTGGTCTCTCCTGATGCCAAGTTTTTTGTGTCAGTAGCATATCCAGCCTGGATCCTCCTGGGGAGGAAGGAGAGTGGTGAGCTTGGAGGTACACGGACTTGAATATACCTTTATAGAATTAGGACCTTCTGAGATCTTGCCTAAGTTCTCTCTCTCTCTCTCTCTCTTTCTCTTCCTTGTTCCATTCCGCCATTCCTCTCTCTTGTTCCCTTTTACCACTTCTTTGACTCTGTCTTTTATCTTTCTGACTTTCTATGTACTGTTTCTTTCTCTGTATCTCTGTCTCTGTCTCTCTCTTACTCTGTCTCTCTCTCTGAGTTGTCTCTCCTTTCACCCTCCTCTCCCCCTATCTCATCACCATCTTTTCTTCCTTTCTATGGGTTCAGTTAGCATGTTGATGGCTTCCACCTGATCCCATTCTCTGTCCTGAGTAGGCCTAGAGAAAATATTTGTTGGATTTTCCTTATAGTCATCTTTTTGTGCCTTTAATTTTTCAATGATACATCCCTGAGGTTCAAATTCAAATGGGGGCCTAGTGTCCCAGGAGGCTTTTAGCCTATGATTGACCCATGCCACTGAGGTTGCTCTATCTGAACTGCATAGAAGTCCTTGCTATGATTTACATATGACTCACCTCAACATCCCAAGTCTGGGATGCAGAGGTGTTAGTAACAAACACTGTTTCCTGTGAGAACCCTCACACACACACACACAGGTCTGTGGACCTGTGCCACTGGCGAGTACTTAACAAAGAACTGAAGAATTAAGAATCTTGGGTATTTATCTGTTACCTCCTTCCATCTCAAAGACAGAGATGGCATTGTGGCTTTAAAATTCCACGTAAAAGCCTAAGAAGGCAGTTAATAAGAATGTTAGCAGAGGGGAAGCATTTGCCCTTGGCTTGAATTTGCAAGGCTGTACAGTAAGTAGATGTCACTTTGGGACTGCTCAGGGTCATTACAGGTCCTGAGCGTGCCAAGGGAGCCTTACACAAGCATGGGCAAGGGTCACAGAGCTCTCTGGATAGTATTTGTATCTGTATTTGTACCTGGGAATTTCAGGGCTTGAGCCTCTTAGGACAAAGAGCAACTACTCTCCCAAACTTAAAAGTTGTGGGAAGCAGAGCGCGCAGCACTTGGGACTTATGGATTATGAACGGCCATTATTGGAGAAAGCCAGGGCTCGGTGGAGGCACATCCACCTCTCTGTGGGAGCTCTCCAGCACTTTCGGAACCACTGCTATTGGTCCTTTGAATTACTCCCATTTCATCACCGATTCCTTTGTGGGGATGTTGAGAATAGTAAGGTCAATCATGACCTATGTGACATGACTCAGGCTGAGACAACAAATAGGCGTGATGCATAGAACAGGGTTCTTGAAGGCTGCCAGGACCTTGAACAATCTGGTAGGGTTGTTAGGAGTGTGGATTCTAGCTTTTTATCTGAACCATGTCCTTGTCCCTTGGTTTCCTCATCTGTGAATTGGGGATGGGGATAGACGCCGTCAGAGTGATTTGGGAAATTTCCTAAGACACGCTCAGAGCAGGCATCCAGTGAGCATGCACAGAGGTTTCTATTTACAGTAAATAAACAGCTTGGAACTTGTGCATCTTGAAATAGAAAAGAGACATCAACCTCAACATTTTTTGCCAAATTAGGAAATTTTGGATGAACGTACTATCTGCTTATGCTTAGACTGAGAGAAAGACAGAGCGATGGGGCACACATGTGTGCTCTAGTATGCTCCACCTTATTCCTTTGAGACAGGGCCCCTCAGTGAACCTGGAGCTGAGATGGGCTGGAGGGCAGTGAGCCCCAGTGATCCTCCCGTCTCTGCTCCCCGCAGCATCAGGATTACAAGCCGAGGTGAGACCACAGGTGGCTTTTTAGGTGGGCTCTGGGATTTGGAACTCAGGTTCTCCTGCTCATCCAGCATGTGCTTTTACCCACTGAGCCTTCTCTCCAGCCCCAGCGAGGATCTTTTGAAGCTGTGAACTCAGTAGATTTCAGGAGCAAGTATGTCACCCAAATCAGGGGCATGGAAAGGAAAGCTGGGGCCCTCCGAAGCAGATGTCACTGAGCAGTAAAGAGGCAGGTGATTTGTGCTGCGTGGGAACATGGGTTGTATGTTAGTACAGCAACTCATTTCCAAGAGAAAGAAGAAACATGATTTTTCAACATAGGATCTCCAACGGAAATGAAAAATATGAATGAGTTTAAAGGCTGAGAAGATTTGTGGTCACATGCAACTCCTTTTGGTCAACAGGTCAGCATTTTGTGACCTTTAGATGAGTGGGGCTTTGAACCTTACAGTTTGCTTTCTATATTCACTGGCTTAGCTGAATTTAATACATACAGAGGCTACAAAATAGTTCTCTGGGCATCCTCTCAGGTCACTCATAAGGTTGCAAAGTCGCATTGTCTTGTTAATAAGGATTTGTGACTTGGTAGCTAAATGTTTGGATTCTTTAAAACAAAATACCCAATTTGCTATAGTTTTGATAACAGGTTGAGTCCCTTGCACCTATGGATATGATTGTAAGTCAGTCTGTTCACATGTGGGTGAGCGGCTGCTTTCTAAATCCACAGAACCTCAAATGCCCAGTTATTATAGAAGAATCTTAAAGAATATTTACTCAAGATATGCAAATCTGACATGTTAAGTCAGATATGCAAATCTGACTCAGCCTCACATCGGGATGTCTGAGATGATCCTCAGGTAATAGGACAGAGAGCAATTGCTGGGCAGGACACTTAGAATAGCAGTGACAGACATCTGATAGCCTCCCTCTGTGTGTGTGTGTGTGAGTGTGTGTATGTGAGTGTGTGTGTGTGTGTGTGTGTGTGTGTGTGTGCATGCACACCATATGGCATAGAATATTCCCCTTCAGGATCAACTGGAGACCTCTTTAAAGCACAGACTGTTTCTCCCCACTCCCAGAGTCTGAGTGGACTTGGGAAGAAGACAAAAGAATTTGTTTTTCCAGGAAGTTTCCAGCTGTTTCTAGCTGCAGCTCCCATTGTGGGGAACACACTCTGAAAACCATTGCTCAAGTCAGAGCAGATCAATAGTATGGAAGGATGAAGGTCTGACTCTTCACAAGCGCCCTATGCTCACCATGGCATACTTAACAGTTTAAAGAAACAAACCCAAATTCAGCCCCCTAAGCAAGAACGTATGCTAGCCCAGCATGAAGACAGTGCAGGCGCATCCACACGTCAGGTAGCTGATCAAGAGGCGTTTTCCGAGAATTAATTTAGCAGTTAATTCACTAGGTCCTGAGGTTGACCTCTAGACTTCAGGGATATGTGGGAGGGAATCGTCATTTACCTTGAGCACTTGCTTACTTCTACTTAAATAAAGTGAAAATTTTGTCGGTTAATCACTTGAAGACAACTTTTAGGAGAATTTGCTTGGGATAGGATGAGTAATGGCCCAGGATTTGCCTGGATTGTCTGAGAAGGCCATGGGGGCTGGCAAGGAGCCGGGATTGGCTGAGAGCACTGAAGGCTCTGTGCCTTCACTGATGCTGAGTCAGTTCGAAGGTTTGCACAGGATTGAGCTGACCCTAACTACACACTATAAAATTCCCCTACGGAAGTTTCCTGAGGGTGGCTCTGTGAAGACAGGAGATGCAGTGAAGGAGATTTCTAGGTAAAGTGTCTATTATACAAACACCAGGACCTGAGTTTGGATCCCTGGCACCCACATAAAAAAGTGGAGTGGCCCTGTAACCCTAATGCTGGTAGCAGGGTGGGCAGAGACACATATCTGGTGCCTACTGGCAAGCCAGTCTAGCTGAAATGGTGAGCGTCCAGTTCAGTGAAGAGACCCTGCCTCAAAAAAATAAGGTGGCGAGCGATAGAAAATATCGGAAGTCAACCCCTGCCACCCTGTGAGCACCCTGTCATACACACATGTGCAAATCACACGTAATAGCTGGCCTCCATTTCCAGCAGCAACTGGGGAGGGGGTGGTTGGAGAGAACGCCATGACTTGGTGATTTATCCATCTGTGCACATAGTTCACCTCAAATCAACCGTCCAAGTCTTGAGGGACCACCTGTAGCAGGCTTCAAGACAGCTGCTCCACCTGTGGGTGACTCTAATCTCATGCCAGGATGAATGGCTGCTGATGTGCGCCTACTTCCTGATGGTTAAGGATTCTCCTCAGCCTGCATGCATGCACAGAAGTATGGCCTGTCACTGGTGTGTCCAAAGAGAGTTTATTCTCCCAAGGACGTCATCCAGGCTTCCCTATTTGTAGCATCCATTGTCAGAGCCAGCTCTTCATTTCTGGGGGAATTCAGACTCACCCAGTCTCTTATTTGTCATATAATACAAAGCACAGAAGCTGCACTGTGCTGGATGGAGCCTAAGAGAACAAGGGGAGACTGTGGGTGGGTGACAGGCCACAGGGCACTGGGTGGAGAGAAGGTCTCTCGGGCATACGCTGAGCTTGGGAATGCCATGCAGCTGAGTCCTATTTCAGGCAGGAAAGGCCAGTGGAACAGAGGTTGGTGTGGTAGGTGAACACTGAGATGCATGTGCCCTGGTTTAATCATTACCTCTATATTTCTCAGCAGTCCCATGTTGAGCTAAAACATTTATAAGGCGATTATAAACAGAGACGTGCAAAAAGTGGCAGGGGCTTGGGAGATGGTCCAGTCCATAAAGCACCCTTCTTACACACACAAAGACCTGAATTCGATCCCCTGAACCTATGGAAAAAAGCTGGATGTGGTGAGACGTGTAATCCCAGTGCTGGGGAGGTAGAGACAGGCAGAGCTCTGGGGCTCATTCCTAATTAGTGAGCTCCTCGCCAATAGGGGACTCTGTCTCAAAAAAGTGGGGGGTGTGATAGCACCTGGAAAATGACAGCCAAAGTTATCATTTGACCATCACACACACACACACACAATCTCACACATACACACTCATACACTTGCGAACACGCATATACTTGTAAGCATACACACACATATATTCACAAGCACAAGAATGAAAGACAGAAAAGAGAACAGCATATTTGCATAGTGCTTAAACATGTATTAAAAATACTTTGGGTTCATCTCTGGTCTTAAGCTTCAGTGCCTCTAGTATCATATAAGCTAGAAGAAAGGCAGAGGGAGGCCCACACCTTTCCCTTGCCTAGCGTGGAAGTTAAAAGAAAAGTCATTTGAGCCCAAGATTAAAGCCCCAGATCGGGATGAAAGACCTTCAGAGTATAGCTTTCTATTTCCCTCTTCCCCCATCGCAGATGAGTTTATTACCCTCAGGGCCTCTGAGCTTGACATTCTGTGCTTGACCAAATGTCCTCAAGGCATATGTAAAACCTGACCCCTCCCCACATTTTTGCTGGAAAATTAAGTAGCCTTTTTACTGGTTTATTTACTATTCTAAGTGCTGGGATCCTTCTTCCCCTCTGTCTGCTAAATTATAACCAGTCATATAAATATTCTTTTTATTTTTAAGTTCAGGGTTGAAATGAAAAACTTTGAGGGTTACCAAAAAAATGTTATTCTTAAGAGAAAAACATATGCCTGGAAACTTAGCCCCATGGGCAAATGCTGAGAGACTGTTTTCTTTCCTTCCTTCTTTCTTTCTTTCTTTCTTTCTTTCTTTCTCTCTCTCTCTCTCTCTCTCTCTCTCTCTCTCTCTCTGTCTTTCTTTTTTCTGGATTTGAGTGCTGATGTCTGCAAATTGTGGCCAATAAATACCAGTTAGGACTTAAGACTTTGGGTGATAAAGTGTGGGTTCCTAAGTGACAAGGGAACAAGGCTGGGATTTAAAAAAGGTGACTCTTGACTGAGTGGCATAGAATCAGGTATGGTGCTTCCCTCACTTAACAGTTGCCATCTCTAATGGGGTGAGACATATTTGTGGACAATGAATTCTGCACATGCGTGTTTAAAATCTGATTCTAGGAATCAAGTAAAACTTCACAACTCCATCATACTAACAATAGATGGATGACTTTGGTGCGAATGAATGAAAAGGCTGGGTACAGAACACACTCTTGAATCCTCCCATCTCTTAGACCCATCCTTTCCCCAGCCTTATTAACAGCAAGAACAAAAGACACCAGAGCTATATTGGGCCTGATGTGGAGGAATGAAGAGGAAGTATTGGCTCTGAAAACACAGAGAAGAAGCAGCCAAGGTGAAAGTGATTTACAACCCGCCCCTCCCCACCCCTCCCCTTACCACCTTCCTTATTTGGCTGCTCCTTTCTGCCTCTGGCTAGCTGTAGTTCTCTAGTCTTTCCCAAGCCAAAGCTGGAAGCAGCCTCACCTAAGTAAAGAAGAAATTTTAAACTAAGTGCGTGTCTTGTTTACTTTTCTAGTACTGGACTAAAACACCATGACAACTTATAGAAGAAGCAGTTTGTTGGGGTCTTACAGTTCAGAGGGTGAGTCCATGACCACGGACCACCATGGCGGGGAGTCTGGCAGCAGACAAGCAGGCATGGTGCTGAAGCATAAGCCGAGAGCTTACACCTTGAGACACACCATGGGTCAGGAAGTGAGAGAACGCGATAACTGGAAACGCTGTGGGCTTCTGAAATCTCAATGTTTATGCCCAGTGACACACCTCCCAAAGAAGGCAACACTTCCTAATTCTTCCCAAACAGTTCTCCTAACTGAGGACCAAGTATTCAAATAGAGGAGCCCATGGGGACCATTTTTATTCAGTTGGTCGTCTTCCCTTTTAGAGACAGGTTTTCAAAAGGTCCAAAAATTGAACGAGAGATGGCCACTGTATCCTGTGGCTGCTTCTGGAGGAGGTTAGATGAGTTTCCCAGACTTTCGGATCATCTGGGTGGGAAGTGCTGTGTGGAGTACTTTATGGTAGGGTAAACCCCAGAGGTGCACAGAGCTGATCAGTGTGACTGAACCCTGGAGAGCACAGTAAAGAGAAAGGCCAGGCTCCTGGGAACAGGAGCAGCCAGTCACTCACACCTCCTGGTGACTGATTTATGGCAGCCAGGGCTGGAATCCTCTGCCTTTACAGTAGAACCTGAAACTCTGAGTTTTGCAAAAGATCTGTTGCTGTCTCAATGTTCACAATCATTTAAACCAAACATAAGAAGATTTTAAAATGGACCCGATTAGCTTCATTCCCCAACCCCACACTCTCCCTCTTCCCCATCCTGGGCCATCAGTTTTCCACTTACGCCTTTCAGAGTGTAATTTATTTATCCCTAAAGCAACATGTGTGGATGGGTGTGGAGCAGTATTACAGCTCAGATCTAAGAGAGATACAAACACATTTATCTTTTTTTTGACAGCCTGTGAGATGTGCCTACAAGAAGCCTGTTTGTCATAGACTCAAGGGCTCTTTGGGATATTTTCATTGTTAAAAACAAACAAACACCAAAATAAGAACAACAACAGCAGCAATACAGAAGCTGGGCTCAGAGTCAAGACTGCTCCTGAAATCAGTCCCCTCTCCAGCATGCAGGGGCAATCAGGAGTTCTCTGTAGGAAATTCAAACCATAATCCCTCTAAAAAAGAGAATTTCAAGAACAGAGAGCAAAATTGACATCAAGTTTCTTTTTTTATGTCTGAATTTAATATGCTATAAATTTGTGTGGTCACTAGAACAATCAGAGTAGGATAATTCTACCTCCCCAGGAGGCATTGTTGTTTAAACCAAAACCTAAGCAGGTCCCTTGATTCTACCTTCTCCCTCCGCGTGCAAAGACGGAATAAATTAAAGCTGGAAGTGTTAGCTGAAACAGGGAGCGGGGGCTTTCTGTCCTGGTGGAGATCTGAGTTGTCATGAACACCACTCCTTAGACTTACGTGACAAATGTTTGCATCTCCCTTATAAAGACCTCCTTCAGTCTGGCTCTCCCTCATAGCTTTTAGCACTATAAGCCATGGGATTCCCCGCTGTTGCCTGGGAAGCACTTACAGGAATGGGTGTCTATTGTGTATGTGAAATTCATATTTAACTGGACTGCTTGTGTTTGCCTGCCTTTTGGCAAGCCCAGGTCCTTCACAGAAGGATCCTCTTCACAAACAGGTTTAAAATCTACCCCATTCATGTTTCTGTCAGGAAAGTAAAAGACAATGCTTTGGCTTTATTTTTTCAGTTACTGTGTGTGTGTGTGTGTGTGTGTGTGTGTGTGTGTGTGTAGGTCAAAGGACAACATGTGGGAATCAGTTCTCTCTTTCCATCAAATGGGTTCTGGAGATGAAACAACAAAGGTCATCAGGCTTGATGGCACTGAGTCATCTCCCTGGACTATGATTTTGATTTTAAATAGCTCATTTGCGAGGCCACAGGAGATATGTGTGCTTCCTTGGTATGTTAATATGTACTTTCAAGAAATGCTTTGTGAAGTTGTGTGTGGTAGCACAAACTTTAATCCCAGCACTTGAAAGGCAAATTCAAGAAGATCAAGAGTTCAAGGCCAGCCTGAACTACATAGTAAACACTGATCTTAAAAACAAACAAACAAACAAAAAACCAAAACTACCACCACCGACCAGAAACAGATCTTTCATGAGAAAACAGTCATCTCCTTGCAGAAAGGAACAAGAAATGATTTGATATACAGTTGAGCAGGGAGGACAAGTAGATGGAGAAATCAGTGCATTGCCTCACTCTCTTCTATTCCTCTTTTCTGGCTCAACATCTAAATACCATAAAACTGTAAAAGCTAAAGAATAGTGTTGGCCATACTGAGTTTTAAAACAACACTGAAATGTTAGCCTTCAGGGTTGGAAAAAATGGCTCAGCAGTTAAGAGCAACTGTTGCTTTTGTAGAAGACCTGAGTTTAGGTCCCACCTGGCCGCTCATGGCTGCCTCTCACTCCAGCTCCAGAGAATCCAATGTACTCTGGCTTCTGCTGGCACCAGGCTTGCATGTGATGTATGTATATATGTATGTATGTATGTATGTATGTATGTGTATATATATATATGCAGGCAAAACACTCATATTCATGAAATAAAATAAATTTAAAATAAAAAAGAAACGTTAGCCTTCACTGCTCTGTGAAAAGGACATTGAAAATTAACCTTCAGCAACCCATAGATCTTACACTGTGTGGAGCAAGACCCTAGGGAACAGGGATGACTCACACAGCAGTCACAATCACCCGTTCCTAGTCTGGATACTTTGCTGATGTAATGATAGTGGGTGTGGTGACTCACGTTGATTGTCTACTTGATAGAATCTAGGAGATAAGACTCTAGGAACGTCTGTGAGGGAGTTTCTAGATCTGGGTAACTGAATTGGGAAGCTGCACCCTAATTGTTGACAGCGCCATTCCTTGGTCAGGGGTTCTAGATTGAATAAAAGAAGGAGGTGAGCTGAAAGCCAGCATTAATTTTTCTCTGCTTCCTGACTATGAATGCAGTGTGACCTCTAGCCTCAAACCGCTGCCACCTCACACTCCCACCACTAGCCCTGCCCATTCATGCTGGACTGTATCCCCTGGAACTAGAAGCCCAGATAAACCCATCTTTCCTGAAGATGCTTTAGTCAGTTTTTTTTTTTTCTCTCTCTGCAGTGATGGTATACTTATCCTATCACTGTTATAGCTCATTTATTTTTCTTGCTCTTTCACTCGCCTATTTCACCATGGTGATTTCTGACTGTTAAGGAGACAAGAGGGACAATCCATTTAGCAAATCTAAAATGAAGAATAAATTATTGTAATTAAAACAACAAGACAGGAGCTTGCAGTTCTTTTAATATATAGAGTTGTTGTTGTTTGTTCAAAACAGGGTTTCTCTGTGTAACCCCGCCTGCCCTGGAACTCACTCTGTATACCAGGCCAGCTTGATCTCAGAGATCTGCCTGCCTCTGCCTCCCAAGTGCTGGGATTAAAGGCATGAGCCTCCAAGCCCAGCTTAGATCATTTTTATTTTATGTATACGGGTGTTTTTTTCTGGATGTATATCTGTGAATCACTTGAATACCTGTGCCTGTGAAGGCCAGGAGAGGGTCTGGAACTGGAATTACAGACAGTTGTGACACATGGTTGCTGGGAATTGAACCCAGGTCTTCTGGAAGAACAGCTAGTGCTCTTAACTGTAGACCCATCTCTCCAGCCCCACAATAATAATTTTTTTGTTTGTCTGTTTAGGACAGGAGCTAACAAACCATTCCCCATGTGCCAGAGCTGCTGCTCATCAGCCTTCCTTTAGAAGTGCAGTTTACACTGTTTTAAGTGACTTAACAACAACAGCGAAATTAGAAATATTTCATGTCACATAAAAATGTAATGAAATTCAAATGTCACTGTCTACCAGTGAAGCTTGTGGCACTGCAGCGCTGCATGTTCACCTCGGTGTTACATGTGGCTGTGTTTACGGTTGACTCCAGTTACAGAAGAATGGAGTCACAGATGGCGTCATGGCCTAAAACATTTACTATCTGTTGAGAGAAAAAACTTTGCTGATCCCTGATCCCCAGGTAACACATTTTCTGTATCTGTAATTACAGCAAAGGCTGTACAAAGCTTTTAGTTAAAGAAATTAGAGGGGACCAGGGAGATGGATGAGGAGATAAAATGCCTGCTATAAAAGTGTGGAGACCAGTTCTGGGCACAGTGAGAAGAGGCTTAATATTTACTGAAGAGCTGGTGTGTGAGTTTCCCTGAAATCCTCACTACCTAAGCCAACTCCATCTTGTCCTTAGAAAAATCAGATAACTTGATCCTTTAGGGTAGAGGTTTGGCCCATCTAAAAATGTCAATATACTTCAAAACATTTTTTTTTTCTACTGATAAAGACAGAGGGGGAAAACACTGAAGATTTTCTGTATGAATTTTCTGTATTCCATAGAATTTTCTAGAATGCTTACTTTTCTGGAGAAATGTAAGGGTGAAGTGTTTGAGTAGAGGTCAGAGAACACACCAGCTAAATTTTCTGTGTCTGAGACAAGGAGAAGTTGTTTCCAGCCAACCAAAACTTTTCCTCAAGGTCTGTCACCTCCTGGAACCCATCAGGCCATGGCCTTAAGTCACAAAGAAAGTGGGAATTGGGTGAAAGCTGCTGATGCCAACGGTAGATGATTCACCATGGGCCTCCCTGAACCACTAGGCTCTTCCTTTGTCCTTCCTTCCATGCCTAATGCAGAAAGGTCAGCAACAATTTGAAATCTTTCAGCCTGGAAATGTCCCCAAGACCTTTGATGTGTTTGTGATATTTTCAAATTGCTCAAGGTTTGGAGAGACAGCCATGTTGTGAAATCAAGTTCAGAAAACATGATGATTACAGGCCTTTGGCTAGACATGTGACCATGCTGGAGAGAGCAATGTGGACACTCAAATTGTTTGCTTTGTAGATGAGCAGATTCTGCTTCCAGGTCCTGACCCCAGCACTCTCTGCTTGGGCTACTTCTGAGCAGCTCCATGGAGACAGAGAAGCCTCTGATGAAGTTCAGGATTTCTCTTGCAGGGCACCATTAACATTTCAGACCAGATCATTCTCTGATATGGCTGTCCCATGCACCCCAGGACTCTAGTAGCACCTCTGGTCTCCCCTTTTCCTCTTTGTGATAATCTTGATCACTGCCAAGTGTCCCATGAATGATAAAGTACCCCCCCCCTTTGATGGGCTGGAGATGTGGTTCTGTTGTTAAGAGTGTTCAGCTAGCATGTACAAAGTCCTGGGATTAATCCCTGGTACTACAAAAATCAGCCATGGTGGACAATGTCTGTAATCCCAGCTCTTAGGAGTGGAGGCAAGAGAATCAGAAACTCAAGGTTTCTTTTGCTATATAGTAAATTATGGACCAGCTTCAGATATATAAGACAAAAAACAAACATCAAGAATAACCTCCTTTGAGGACCTCTGATGTGCAATGAAACGCCCAGCACCACCCGCATTTGCCATTTTTATATTCCCAGAGATTCATTCCTTTAAGTGTTAACTCTCAGCAGTAGTGACTAGTTCCTTTAAACCTTGGTGGGAATGTGGGGTACTGGGAAGGCGGCTCAGCAGTTAAGAACTCTTACAGCTCTTGCAGAGGACCTGAGTTCAAATCCTAGAGTCATGCCAGGCATCTCACAACTTCCTGTAACTCCAGCTCCAGGGGAAACCAGCTGCCTGTGATCTCTACAAAGACCTACACTCACGTGTATGTACCCTACACCCAAAACATATCCATAAACATAAGCTTTAAAAATTAAACCTTGTTGAATTTGTCCTATTGTTGTTGTTGTTGTTTTTAATTTTCAGAATTCCCTACAGATTTTCCAAAAAGGGTGATGGGGCTTGGGGTGGAAAAGAACTTTCATCTTATGACAGTGGCTACCTGTCATTCTGTGTGAGGAAAAACTTTAGAGCTGTAGTCTGGTGTTGGGCAAAGGTCACCAGCTGGATTGGGGTTGTCCTTGGTGCACAAGCAATGTGGAATGACCAGGTGTCAACAGCCTTCAGATGGAGAGTCTCTGCGGTCTTAGCTCGGGCTGCTGGGCTCAGTTTTACAAAGCCCCTATAGCGGCATGGATGTGTGTGAGTTTTCCAGAAGAGCTCAACACCTTTTCCAAATGACTGCATGCCATATGGTCTATCGGAAGTGCTGATGTCCACTGATGGGGGAGGGGTGGGGAAAAGACTGAAAAAGAGGTAGAGGGGGAAAGCGAACGAACTTCCTATCTCTTCACCAGGCTTGCAATTTGTTATCAGTGAGTTCTGGAGACCGGAAGTCTGAAATGAATGAGTGCAGTTGGGGGTGGCTGAGGAGGCTTGGTTTCTTCTGAGGACTGTGAGGATGTGAGGAGAGATGTTTACCCGGGCCTATCTGCAGTGTGTCTCCAGAGCCATCTTCAGTGTGTCTCTTGGCACCATCTCCCTTCACTGGGTGTGCATTTCTCCCCTGAATTTGGACCCTGGTCGTTTTCAGGGCCTGCCCTGGTGACACAATTTTGACTTGATTCCGCTGTAAAGATTGAGTGAGTCGCCTTCCGAGGCGCGGGAAGTGAAGACTTCAGGGAATAAGAGACAACCTATCCCTGGCTCCCCGCCATTGCCAGTCACTATGCGTCTGTACCCTGCTGGCTTCTGTCTGTGGAAACGGGGCCCCAGGGGGAAGTGACATCAGAAGCTGGATCCCACGGGAGCTGACGTTAGAAGCACATGCGGAAGAGCCACTCTCTGTGGCACTGTGTCCTGCTTTCACACGTGACTTCCTTTGAGTCCCAGAACCTTGGGCCTCGCTGGGCCCTATGTCTTTTGTCTGAAAGTAGAAAGCAGGACAGCATTTCACACCATAATGTGATTAGTAGTAAACATCACCTCCAGGCACTGAGACATGCAATGAACGACCCTCAGAGGAAGTGGAGCAAGAATTCAGCCACCTGTGCCCCTGCCGTCTGCATTTTCTTCATTAACGTGGGCTGTTCCTGGCTTACCATAAATAATAAATGACACGTTCCTCATAAGGTCACCGTTGTCCCTAGTAGACAAAATTCTCTCACTGTCGTCATGCTGGGGTATGAGTGAGCAGGGCAATACTCTGAGCAGAGCCCACAGGGACTCAAGGCTCAGTTGAGAGGAGATTTGTCTTAGACTGACAGATCCACTCAGAGCCCACACTCTTCCTGCTCTGTACCAGCTACCCACTGTACCAGTGTACCTCCCTGATGCCCTGCATTGCTTTTCTGTCCAGATGTCCGTGCCACAGAGTTGCAGATTCACAGATCCCCTAGTAGGCCCAAGGAGGAGTGTAGACAAAGTCAGTAGGGCTGGGATGAAACAGAAGAGTGTCTAGAAGTGTCCTGAATTCTACTGTGGCTAGAGCCTGCTGGGAAATAAGGTCAGAAGGGTCGGGTAGTGTTCACGGCAGGAGCTGGTACTTGGTCCCATGAGTGGTGGGGAGCCCGGGAGATGGGGGTTTCTGTGTGAGGGGCTGCTGTGTGAGGGGATGATAAGGTGCGAGCCTTCCTAGTTCCCGATACCACCACTGTCGAAAGCTGTTAACAGTCCGGAAGACTTCTGCGGTGGCTCCCAGGCACTCCAGGCCTTTAAGCTTCCGCTGATGACCTTTGGAGACATTTTCGGCAGGCTGACACCCACAACAATGTATTCACCAACTTCTGCAGGAGACCTTATATACTTTGGAGAGCCAGTTTAGCGTTGGAATGTGAAGGCTATTTCTGGACAGTGACATCCTCTTCAACTTCCAGAGGAGCCTGGGAATAAAGGGGTGACTCAGCCTGCACTTATTTTAGGGAAGCTAAGAATTTAATCTGGAGCCACTTGCTTCCCCATTGCCTGCCAGTGCTGTGCTATTGGGGCGGAGATTAGCAGGCAGAAATACTGTTCGATCATCAACTGATGACTACCCAGCCCCTCCTACACCAGAACCAGGTTTATGGGTTTTAATAGAGGATTTAAAATTGATATCAACCAACCTTTAAGTCCTAGGAGTGTTTTCAGGGCTGATGAACTGGTATCATAAAGGCTCCCGTTATCCTGTCTCTAGGTATGTACAATGTGTAGCACGCTGCTGTGTCTTTGTGTCTTTGCAAAGTCGCCTCATTTGCTGGATGCACTGGTACTCTGATAGAGGTGTTGCCATCCCTGTTTTCAAAAGTAATGAGTGTTAATCTCAGAATGTTAAACACAGACCTAAGGCATGAGTCCAGATTTGAACTTTGAAGCCTGTGTTGATGACCCCAACAGGTTTGGCTAACAAGTGTCTCACTTGCTGCCATCCTTTGGTCTTGCTCTTGGGTCATTAGCTGATTGTGAGAGTATTTCCTGAGAGTATCACCTCAGATTTGGCCTCAGGGTTGTTCTCCACAAAGGGCTCTAGGCAGCCAGTACAGCTGAGTGTTGGCAGTACTGAAAAAAAACAAAAACAAAAACAAAACAAAACAAAACAAAAAAAAAAGAAAAACACCCCTCTCTCATTTTAGTTTTATTTTCTTTTATGCTGACTTTTGAGTCCAATTCTGCAGGAGCTAGAGTCCAATTCTGCAGTGGCTTTTTGCTCCTGTTACCCATTTCTGAAGATCTACATCTATTTATTTTTTATTATTTGTTTGTTTATTTGTTTTAGTTTTTCAAGACAGGGTCTCTCTGTGTAGCCCTGGCTGTCTTGGAACTAGCTCTGTAGACCAGGCTAGCCTCAAACTCACAGAGATCTGCCTGCCTCTGCCCCCTGCCTGCCAGGATTAAAAGTGTGCACCACTACTGTCTAGCTGAAGATCTACCTGTCTCTATTTTTTCAAGCACTTGTAGGAAGTAGAGAACTCATTACAGTTTTCTATAGTCAGTAGAGAGTCTGTGTGTTTTATTTATTGTTACTGTGTGTGTGCGTGATGGGAGATGTATGTATGTCACAGGGCCTGTGTGGGGGTCAGAGGACAACTTTGTGGAAACAGTCCCCTCTGTTCACCTTTATTGGGTTTCTTAGGCTGGAAAGCAGGTCAACACGTTTGCATGCCTAATGCTGATACTGTTTCCTTTTTACTGGGAGACCTAAGCACCTTGGTGGGGAAAATGTCATTTGGGGACGCAAAGCCTTGACAGGGACAGCCAGCTTAGGTGGGGAATGAGCTGGAAGGCCTCGTGCCATTTAAAGCAGACAAAGCTTTCGAGTGGTTCAGGATGGCAAGAGGACATCATGGGGTGGTGGGAAGGTTCAGACAGAAGATGACGATGGGGCAGACGGCAGAGGCACACGCACCCCTTTCCTTTGCCCTGAGGCGTGGCAGATCAGCAGACAGACAGCTGTCTTAAGGAGAGTGCGAAGTCAGGCTGGACCCGACAGGGAGAAGGCAGATCTTTAGAAGGAAAATGGAGATGATAGACATGGATCAGGATTAGGACTGCTGGCTGCTCTGCGAAGGAGCCGCATCTGATTCCTAGACCCACATCAAGTGGCTCACAAACAGCTGTAACTCCTGATCCAGTGTCTGACCGACCGCTCTGGCCTTCATGGGTACCTCCATCACATACACATACCATCATGCACGTGCACACAACACAGAGACAGGCAGACACATACGAGGGGGTGGGGGGAGAGAAGGTGAGGAAGAGGGAGGGATTGAATCCACCTAGGCAGAAGGATGTGACATTCGTTGGTTTAGAAGGAAGTCCATGAATGCTGAGCCAGTCTTGGAAGCCTCATGGTTAAAAAATTGTCATTAAGGATGATTGTAGATTCCATACTAGAGATAAACTAGAATTCAAGTAGCCTGTACTAGCCTGGTTGCTTATTTATTTCTAACAGTGGGATTTTAGGATAATAAACACAAACATTATCACATTAAATCTCAGGATCATTTAAAAGTACTAATTATCACTATAGATTATTGGTTTAGTTATTTGCAAGAAACTTTTGCTAGTATTTCATTGTGATAACACTCATGGGTAGATGGTTGAGGTGGTGTGTGTGTGTGCACGTGTGTGTAAGCCAGAGACTGATGCCAAGCATCTCCCTCAGTTTCTCCACCTTAGTTTTTGAGATGATTAGGTCTCTCATAGAGTCTGGATGTCACCATTTCAGTCAGCAAGCCCAGTGGGCATCCTCCTGTCTATGCCTCCCCGTGCTGAGATTATAGGGGCACACCACTGTGTCAGCTTCTGTATGTAGGCACTGAGCATTGTGCTCAGGCCCCTATGTTTGTGTGCCAAACACTTTCCTGATGGAATCATCCCCTCAGCTTCTGGATGGTTATGTTTTGATACTTAGATCATCTCAGCTGTTTCTGAGCATCTGAATCAAAATACTAGTACTCAGAACAGACACCCCCTCCCTGACCTCCGGAATAGCACCCCTGTGTCCTACATCTGTCACTGAACCTATGTGCGTGTGGCATGCTATGCTAGCTCAAAAGCCCTCAGAATCATTTGGATCCCATCAAGTAAGGACCACCCTGGAGTCACTTTCACCTGCCCTCCTGAAATGCTGGCGACTTGGCAAGCCGAGGTCAGACTCCTGGAAAGTGTCACAAAGCTACCCTAGGAACATTCAATTCAGTCCTCTCCTTAGCTCCTCTCCACATCCTTAGATGTGGCTGCTGAGGGAAATGCTGACGTGCCTGTGAGCTGCATGGCAGGGATGGAGAAGGCCAGAGAGCAAGCTGGCATGGACAGGAGGGAGCAGACACCCCAGGCTCTAGCCTCTCTTTCACCCTGCTTCTCCGTAAATCCCCTGGTAGACACTGTAGAAGATGAACACCCTGGCTTGGAATTCCTAGTGCTTGCATGTGGTATGTATATGTTCTTTGGGAGTTAAGGAAATCAATGAAATGAACTGATGTGAACTCTATTTCATGGCCACGTCCCAGGCCAGATTCATAGAGTCCAAAGAAAGCAAAGGCTCTGTCAAATAACCTTTTTTTTCTGGCTACCCTGGGGGTCTCACCTTCTCCCAGGCAGCACTAGAGAAAGATAACTCAAGTCCAGCTGAAATGAGTTGTGCAGACTACTGTTGCCAAATTGCTTAAACTGTTTTCCCAACGGGCTTCTGGATGCAGCTGAGTTCTCAACTACTCGCCGAATTAAGGGAACTTCTCTCCTGCCTCGGTAGTGTTCTGTCTGTGTCCTCTCACCGTCAGAGAAAATATATTCTGAATACCCGCAGCCTCTTTCAAAGAGCAGAGCACAGTGTTGAGGAAATGACACAGCCAGCAGGATGTCGCAGCACATCAGGAATGGGTTCATCCATGGATTTTGATTACATTTTAAAATTCTGTTTGCACACAACTGGGGGTGCAGTTAATTTCCTGCAAGTCTAAATGCCAGTCTGGGTTTCAGGGAATCTGCATTTTAATAACTTCTTCCTCTATCACAGCATTTCTGTGACTAAGAAAAGCCCATCATTCCAAAGCTGGTGTCATTGAACTTGGTCCTTCTTTATTTTATTTTCTTTCTTTCTTTCTTTCTTTCTTTCTTTCTTTCTTTCTTTCTTTCTTTCTTTCTTTCTTTCTTTCTTTCTTTCTTTCTTTCTTTCTTTCTTTCTCAACATTCTTGATGACTTATGAACCAGTAACAAAATTAAGCAATTGTCTTTTGGTAGCTGAGGGTAGTTCATTAGTTCTCTGATGGACCTTTGCTCTGACTGAAAGCGTCTTCCCGAAACTGACACGTTTGCCACGACTTGTCTCCATCCTCCCGGGCTATAGCAGATGACAGAGCCACAAAGAAGTAGAATGTAGAGAAAAGAAGCTGGGTCACAGAGATTGTGTCCCCAACCCCTTCCTGCTTCTCTCTCTCTTTCCCTCTCTCCTTCCCTCCTCCTTCTCTTTTCTTTTCTCCATGGAGGTGAGTGGCTTCCTCTACCACATGCTCCCCAATATTTCCGTCTCACCACCAAGTAAAGAGCTGAATGGCCAAGGACTGAAACCCAAGACAGCACTTCCTCCTTAGCAACTGTTTTTCTCAGGGAGCTTTGTTGGTTGTGGAAAGCAGACCTAGACAGCTTCTGCTGGATAGAGCATTTTCTCTGGTTAGCTCACAAATCAAAACCCTGAGGGCAGATCAGAGAGAGCTGGCTAAGTTTCATTCTGGGCATTTTACCCAGATCATATGATGTTTCCCTTTAGATTTTCCAGGACAAAGGAACCTAAACATTTACATTTTATTTTTCATTTCCCCCCTTTCTTTTAAAATAAAACGTGGGGTGAGAGAGATGGCTTAGTGGTTAACATCACTTTCTACTCTTGCAGAGGATCTGGGTTTGGGTCCCAGCATCCATGTGGGTGACTCACAGCTGTCTGTAAGTCTACTTTCAGGGGATCGAAAGCCATTTTCTAGCCTCTGTAGGTCCTGAGCTTGTGGTGCACAGACTTACAAGCAGAAAAACACCCACACATATAAAAGTCAGAAAGAAGTGAATCCTTAAACAAAATGTGTAATGTACTTCCCAGGAGTAGAAAAAATAATTTTAAAGATTCTTAGGAGAAGATATCAAGCCTGGTCAATATTTTAACATTTTTTAAAGAGAATCAAGAGCCTCTGAGCTGTCTCAGCTGGTGAGATGTTTGCTGCACAAGCCTTGCAACCTGAGTTTGATCCCTGGAACTCACTTGGCAGAAGGAGAAAAACTAATTCCTGAAGTTGTGCTTTGACATTCACATGTCCACCCTGGCACGAAAGTGCCCACACAGATATCACACACACACACACACACACACAGCACCACACACACACACCATACACACACACACACACACACACACACCATACACACAGCATACACACACACCACACACACATCACACACACAGATACACACACCACAGCATTCACACACATACCACACACATCACACACACACACACCAAATACATACCACATGCCACACATACACACATCACACACAAGCACATACACACATACCACACCCACCAGATACCACATACATATATCACACACAAACACACACACACCACACACACCAGATACTAAACACACATATCACACACACACCACACACACACCAGATACCATACACATACCACCCACACACATATCATACATACATACCATACATACACACACATCACATCAAACATACACACCACACATACACAACAAACAGACAAAGGAGGGAAAGGAAATAAAGTCTCATCATGAGACTAATGGTGGAGATTTTCTTTGCATAGATTTTGTAGTTAAAATTCCATTCCATGTAAATGTTGCACTAAGCTTTTTCACTTACCATTTTCATAATCATGTTCTCATGCTGTTGCAAGTGCTTCATGAATGTAATTTTTAATTGATTGCAGAATTGGTTGTGAGGAGTGCCAATGGTTGTGAGTATCGGAAAATCTGAGATCTACCAGTAGACAGGGATCTTCAGTTTTATGGAAAAGGAGTTGAGACAAGGGTGGAGCTCTTGGGCTGAAGGCTCTACCCGTGGGGCATGTCAGGGACCCACTCCTGCAGCTGGACCACTTTTGTGATAACTACCATGAGACAGGCCTGACTCTGAAAGAGCAAAGGAGGCGGTGGTGCATGGGCCTGCATCACCACCACCCTGGATGGAAAGATTGTTGAGAGCTGGGCCTGTGGGCACGAGCAGGCTTACAATTGCAGCTACTGAGAAGGCTGAGGCTCATGAGTTTAAGGCTTGCCAGGGCTGCAGAGTAGGTTCAAGGCCAACTTGGGCAATTTAATGTACAGTCTCTCAAAATCAAAAGAAAAAATAAGGCCTAGAACTATAGATGCGGGTAGAAGCCTAGGATCAGCCCTGCCCTGCTGTCACACACAGAAGTCCAGGAAGATGAGGAGCATAGCTTTCCAATCTCTAGAGTATAGGTCCCTAACGATAAAGCGACATGCATTAGGATTGTTATTGTTATCTTTAATTTATTGTTTAATTTAACTTATTGTTATCTTCAAAATCTTTCTGGAATTCCACTATGATTGTTGACTGACTGAGTGGCAAGGTTAAAATACTGTGCTACATTCAGTCCCATCAAACTTGTACTTCCAGCAACAACCATGAAATAGAATCCAAACCCAAGCCAACAGAGGTCAGCTTCCAGGAGGCAGCTATGGACACAAGTTACAGGGAGAAGAGGGCTCATCCATCTGTTCTGATTTTGAACTTACAACTTAGTGGGTGGTGAGTCCATGCCCCTTGAGGCAGGGACTGAAGAGATGCTTGGAATGGTGCAGTGGGATTTTACCAGCACCCATAATACGTGTTGTATGATGGAACCTTTTCCCCGTGTTGCCTTTGATCCAGTTTATTTACCTGAAGGCCCCTGTGTGGAATAATTCACATCCTAGACTCCCAGTTCCAGTGGTACTTGGAACCATCTGCATCTTGGGTCTGGGCCAAGCACCAACTCTGTTCAGGGTGAAATATCTTTTTTTTTTCTTTCTCCTAACTGCCTGTTAGCATGACTTTGCTATTCTTCCTGATGCCTTAGAGGTCTCCCTCCTTTTGTGCCAACAAATTGTGAGGATAAATGTTGGCTCCACCTTTGACATGACACAACCATAAAACAAGAAGAAACCCTGAGTAAGTTGTCTCGGATTTATTTGCAAAGAAAATCCTATTGACATGAACTTTATCCTCTGAGGCCATATGTGATTAGCAAGCATGCGAGTCTGAGTTTGTGTAATTCAGTCTGAAAGTATTTTTCAATGTCTGTGTTGCTGATACCTTTGTGGATGCTGACAGAGTACAGTGCGGTCTCTGTACTCACAGGGCTTCCAATCCCATGGGAATGAGGGAAAAGAATTGTCAAATGAATAAGTAAATGTGAGCTGGACCCACTGGTCCAGATGGATAATCTCAGCAACTCAAAAGGCTAAGGTAGGAATTGCCAGGAATTCAAAGGCAGCCTGGGCTACCAGGTTAACCAGGACTATACATAGCAAAACCTTTTCTCTAAATAACCAAGTAAATAAATAAGTAAATTAAGTAAGTGAGTAAATAAATAAATAAACAAATGTTTATGAACCAAGTAGATATATACTATGCCCCTTGCAGTCCAGGGGCTGAGGAGAGAGGTCACTTTATAGTATGTCCAGGGAAGGCGTTTCTAGGAAGGTGACATTTGCACATTGGAGCAAAGAGGGGGTCATGTGGGTGGAGCTGGAGGGAGGCATAGCAGATGCACCGGCTCTGAGAAGACACAGTGCATTCAAAAAGTAATGGGGAGGCTAGAGGGATAGGAGTGAAGTAGGAGAAGGGGAGCTGACAGACTGTGAGCCAACATGTGGGCTCCCACTAGACCATGTTGCCTCTATCTGCAGGGGTGATGACTTGTGGAAGGTTTGAAGCATGGAGATCTCATAGCCTGTGCTATTTTTACAAAGGGCTACTGTAACTGGTATGGTGAGGCTAGTTAGGAAGGAAGGAGACAGAAGTAGAAGCAGGGGGACCAGTTAAGAGGACACTGTGGTGATTCATGGGGAGACAAGACCTGTGAGAGCCCAGAGAGTATCCCAGAGGGTAGTGAGTTCCAGGATAAAGAAAGCTCCAGGGATTCTCTCATCCAGGAGAAGTGCGATATGAAAGGAAGGAAAAAGTCAACGATGCCCCAAAGATTTCAGCTGAAGCAACAAGTGGGATGGAGTTTCATTATAACAAACTGGGCATGCCTCTGTGATGGGCCTGGAGGGAAGGGAAACTGGAGCTCAGTGTGGAAATGTTGAGCAAGAGGTGCTCATTTGATGCTTAAGTGGAAATGTGAAGTGTGCAGTGTCAGTCTGTCTGGGCGGCTGTAACAGTGCCATGAGCTGGAGGGCTTAGCAGAAGTCTCCTGACGACAGTGCTAGAGGCTGGGGAGTTCAAGCTTAAGATGACACTGCATTTGGTGTTGGCCTCTCTACAGGTTCATACGACATCTTTTCTGTGTTCTTGCATGATGGAAGGGGGCATAACAGGTCTCTGAAATATTTTCCCCCTCTTTCATTCCCTCTCTTGGTTTGTGTGTGTGTGTGTGTGTGTGTGTGTTCATATGTGTAGAAAAAGACATCAGGCACATATATACTCATGTCTGTGAAGGTCAGAGGTTAACAAGATGTCTTCCTCAATCACTTTCCACCTTTGTCTTCCATTATTTGTTTGAAACAGGATTTCACTATGTAACCCTGGCTGTCCTGGAACTCACTGTATAGAGTAGGCTGGCCTAGAACTCTCAAACTGTCTACCTGCCTCTCTCTCCTGAGTGCTGAGAATAAAGGCGTGTGTTTCCACACCTAGCTTGCATCTGTATTTTTGGAGGCAGGTCTGTCACTGAACGGGAAGCAAGCTGAATCTGCTAGACTGGCCACCAGCAAACCCCTGCTATCTTATTCCCCTTTTGCAATTATGCAAGCATGCAGTCCTTGACCTGGCTTTTTTATATGGATTCTGGGGATCCTCCTCAGGTCCTTGTTCTTATGTGAGAAACACTTTACCTACTGAACCATCTCACCAGTGTCCTTCCTTCCCTTTCCTGTATATAAAGAGAATCTCAGCAGGTGTAAGAAGTTAATAAAGACAAAAATTGTAGATCAATTAATTGGTGAACAGGTGGATTACTTAAACAGCAGCAGCAATGCTGAGGAACAAAACTAACACCTCTTCCATACGGGAATTGGTCCCATTTACATATTTACTGCTTTTGTCACCTGGTCATTCTAAGGAAGCTGTTCTCAACCTGTGGGTCATGACCCCCTAGGGAGTTTAAAGGACCTGTCATAGAGGTCACCTAAGACCATCAGACCATAGAAAACACAAATATCTACATTATAATTTATAACAATAGAAAAATTACAGTTATGAAGAAGCAACATAAGTAATTTTCTGATTGGGGATCACCACAGCATGAGGAACTGTATTAAGGTGACTCAGCATTAGGAAGGTTGAGAAGCCTCATCTCTAAAGCCTTATCTAATATCATTGCATCAGGGATTCAGGGATCAAGTTTTTAACATATGAATTTGGGGAGCACAAAGACTTCAGGTAGATGTGTGTGTGAGGCATTAACAAGCATCCTTATTTCTGGATGGTGTTTTCAGCTCAGGTGTTGGATAAGGTTACTATGAAGGGCCCAGTTGTTGGAGAAGAGGTCTGAAGTTAGAGCTCTGGATTGTTGGAAGGGATGAGAAGGAACCCACAAATGGAATTAAGGAGGGATGATCAGTGAGGTAGGCAAGACCTAAAGTTGGGCCCTGGGTTTAAAAAATGAGACGGGGTGTGCTCCATATCTATCAAGTACTCACAGAGGCCAAGAAATGTGGGGTCCAAGGGTTGTCCATAGATTTAGCAGGGTGGTTGCTTCTCTTTAGGAGCTCCTGTGGTGGGGAGTTGGCCGAACACTAAATGGGTAGGACTTAAGGGAGAATGAAACAGGAGAGATGTTCATTCCTCACTGTGTCATGATGTAAGCAGAAAAGGAGCAATAGTAATCAGTAACAGCACTGAGGTGTGAGCGCCTTTGAGAATGAGATGGGAAACATGGCGGAGGCAGGTGAGGAGGACCACTGGGGTGGGGAGGTGATGGGCCTTCAGCGGCGAGTGAGGAGGACAGCACATGTTTACCTGCAGGGCTTGTTTTTGAACCTAAGCAGAGCCGGGACAGGCAGGTGGTTTTGGATGGGCCCTTCTGCATGCTTCTGCTTTTTCAATAAAGCTGGAAGCAACGCCATCTGCTGGCACAGGGGCGGGTGGGGAGAGGGGCTAGAAATCTGAGGACAGAAGGGAGGGTAATTTTGTTGGGTGACTCAAGAGCACTTGACCTGAAGACATATAGTCAGACCTCCGGACACCTCCAGTGGCTCCCCGGGGGTCAGGAATCCTGAATGGACGTAAGACCCCATAGTAAAGCCGCAAGTTGGGTGTTCGTCCCCAGTACTGTCAACTGGACAGGTGCGGGTACCAATTGGAAAATCTGAAAATATCTGAAAAAAGCTCAGATTTCATCTGAGTTAAAGTTCACCAAACCAAGATGACGTGGAGAGAGCAAGGAAAGGAGGAGACACAAGGATACCGCGGGGTTATGGAGTCTGAAAGCTGGCCAGAAAGGGAATTGTGGCACCACATAGGCAAAGGGCACTGGAATGAATGGCTTATAAAAACAGTATTAGGCTTCATTTCTGCAAACTGTCTTCCTGTTTATAAACTAAATCCTAAATCACGTTTCCAATGCATGGTAGACATTTACTGCATCAAAATATAGGAAATATTTGTAGATGGGGCCTCCATCTACAAAATAATAGCAATCATTATTTTTGTTACTGCAGTTGCTGTTTATATTGCATTTGAAAAGTGCTTACCGTGCTTATGATGTGAGGCCTTCTGGATAAGTCCTAGAGCACTTGGCAGAATGAGGGTGGAGACTGCATGGGAAGGAAGAGGGTCTCTGGCCACACCCCTAACTAAGGCTGTACTTGAATGAGTGGCTGGTGTCTACTGTTTAAAGAAGATGGTGGTGGAACTGGCAACTGGGGGGGATTTCTGGTCACAGGGGAGTGATTGCTAACATGGAGACAGGAATAAACCATCTGAACCCAAGGTCTGTCCAAGGCAGGAACACGTGCTTGGCCGGAGTTGTGCTCATCTTACAAGTGGGGAATGTGCATCTGAGAAGGAGGAATGCACAGGACAGAAACACCTAGGAAAGACATCATGGATTCCTCATCTTTCCCTCTGAATCACCAGGTTTACATCTGGGGAGCAGGATTGTTTACAGAATCCAAGAGGCTGAAGAAATAACCAGGGAAAGGGAAGGGTCTGTGCTCTTCTTGCACTGGGGTGCACTTCCTACCACAGTTTGGGCTGGCTCAGACATTGGATGGGATGGTGGTAGGGTACTCACAGATCCAGCTGTGGGCTCTGGGAAAGGCAGGGGCAGAGGATGTGAAGAGGGACTGATGAGAAACAGCTGCTGTCTTCCCACGGAGCACATGGAAAGCCCAAATACCGTTACACCATTTAGTTCATCCTTGGCAAAGTGCATGTTTATTTTGTCTGTAGCCACATCTCTCAGTATTAACCTGAATCTGAGCAGGCTGAAAGCCACACGGCTCTCCTGTTGGCATCTTTAGTCTTCCCTGCAGCATGTGTGCATCCCACACCAGCATCTTAAAGTGGCACAAGATTCTGCCAGACCACCAATACACACTCTAGCCCAATAGGATTCCTGACTTGTCATGTGATTTTCCTGTACTGCCATCTTCACATCCTTGGTGTGGAAATAGCAGTACCTGTGTTCTCAATATAACATTTAGATAAGAGTTATGGACATGCAGGGGGAGGGGTGCAATTCAAAGCGCAGCTGGGAGGCTTCATTGGTAGGCTGGACCACAGAGGCGTTGGCCTTGCAAAATGGACAGAGGTCAACACAGATTAAGTGGGCCAAATCAAATCTTTGATGGTTGAGTGATTTTTAAAAATGATTGCAGGTCTGCACAATTTAACAAGACTGCTCGTGGTGCCTGGAAATATTTTTCCAGAGAAGATCAGATAAAGCCAACTTTGAAATTGGTCATTGCTGTAAATCAAGTGGCAGGGCATCAGTGACCTAGATTTCCCCCAGAAGCTTTCCCACAGGGAGTGAAAGAAAAACCGCTATGTGGCTGCTGTGGGTTGATTTGTCAAGAGCCAAGAGATCTCCACCAACATTACAAGATTGCCCATCACTCAGCTCGATGTAATGAATTGTGATTCCTGTAATTCAGAAGCCAATGAGATGTGTGAATCGCATAGATAGACTAAATTGTCATATTTCCACTCCAGCTGCCAGTGGCACATAGCAGTCTCTGTTGCATTATTCTTTTCTTAGTTAAGAATTCTTGGCTAGTTGCTGGAGCTAAATGCCTAAAATCACAAGGTCAGCATTTCCCCCATTTTCTGCCCTTTCTTTAAAACACAGGTAGAGATGAGGAATGACCTGAGGACACACGTTGCTCTGAGACCTGACCTGGATGCCTGTGCTCAGTCTGTGCTAGAATTGGCACCCATTCCAAAGAGCCCAGGTCTTTGGGACTTCTTTCAAGCCATTCTTGGCTTGCCAAGTAGCTCATTACCTCATCTTTATTATGGCAGGTCCATAGGGCATGCTCTGTACCCCAGTTGATAAAGTTAGCTACGGTCACTACAGGATGATTTACAGTTGCTTTTTGAGATTCCCCTTGGCCATATGTATCCAACCTGCTCTTTTTATTTATTTTATTGTCCTTTATTAACAAGATCTCATGTGTTCCAGGCTAGCCTCAAACTTGGAATGTAGTCAAAACTGGCCTTAGACTTCTGATTCTCCTGCCTCCACCTGCCAGATGCAGAGATTACAAGTATATACCATCAGGCCTAGTTAACATGCAAAACTAGGGATAAAACCCAAGGCTTGATGTATGCCAACCAAGCACCCAACCAACTGAGCTACATCTTCAGCACTCAGCTTCCTGCTGTGCCATGGTTATTCTCTTTTCTAAACTCTTGGCCTAGCAGTTGACTTTGCCTGGAGTCAGATCTGTGTGAAAGCTATAACTGAGCTTCATTGACTCACCCTTACCCTTCCCTGTGCAGTAGGAGTGCCTTGAAAAATAACATCACAAATCTCCTAAGTTTGCATTAAGACAAGATGGAAAGCCTGTTCCACATGGAAGAAGGCACTGGTTGCTCTCTTGTACCATCACCCCAAAGCCTGGCTCTATTGCAGTATGTCTTTTGTACCCCATTAGTTCATGTCAGTGGAAATTTCTGTGGACTTAAATGTACCCTGGAAATCCAAGTATCAATAAAATTTCAAGTAAAGAAAACCTAGAGACATCCAAGTACAGATAAACTAAGTCTGAATATGGTTGCTGGAAGACTCTAATGCCCTGTATGCCCCATGTGAAGACTTTCTAACAAATAGAGTCAGAGGTATAGTATTTAGCCCAAGGGGAAAATGCGGTTCCTTGCATGGGTAGAAATACCTGTTCTACTCAGCCATTTGTACTCAGAATGAATATGAGGGTCCTGCATGCTGACTTCATGGATGGTACAATGGAAACACGACTAGTAAAGAGGTTTTACAAGGGCGATATGCATTCTGCGAGGGAAGCATGTGATACCGAGACTAGCCAACTTCTTCATGGTCACAAGTTAGTAAAGGCCACTCAAATTTGAACAAGTCTATCTGACAGCAAGACCTATCTATCAGCTATCAGGCGATGTATTTTCTTTAAAAATGTTTATTAGCTCTTTGAGAGTTTTACACGTTTTGATCGTATTCATCTCCCACCCCGATATGTCTTAGATACCCTCTGTTTCCCTACTTATCCAACTTTGTGTCCAAAAACAAACAAACAAACAAATAACAACAAAATAACAAAAACTACTAAGATCAACTTGTGCTGCTCAAATATTCTTGGATGTGTGGTCTTCCAATAGACTGTGGTCAGCTCGCCAGGGACTACACTGTTGGAGAAAACTGTTTCTTCCCTCCCAGCAGCTAACATTTGCCAGTATCTCCACTGCTGGGGATGAGATTTCATGCCCAACTCCTGGGTGGAATTTTCTTTGTAGGCTTTGATTTTATTAACCTACTTTATTTGGAGTTTCTTAAGCGTCTACCTCCCTTCCAACTCCCCAACCCTAGGTAGGAGAGAAAGAAGGTTAGTAGGATCAGGGGATGTAGACCCCTTTAGATGTAGTTTCTTGGGAGAGATTCCACTCTTTGTCATCAGGATATCCAGCAGTTCAGCAAACCAGCAAACCACCACCAGCAGCAGAACGAACCAGCAAACCAACAATCAGGGGTAGCAACAGCCTCCTTGAATGTATTCTCTGAAGCATTTCTCTCTAGGAGCATCTCTAAGTGGAGCATTCTCTCTCTCTTCCTCCCTTCTTCCATCCCCCCCCCCCCCCGCCCTGCTCCTTTCCTGCTCCTTTTTATACCTTCTCAGAGTCCGTACCAGGATATGTTTCAACTGGCAAAAAGATACTCCCCCCTGCACAAAGCAGTTTCCAGCTGACAAGGATCAAGCACCCTCTAATGAGGCTGTTTATCAGCTGACAAAGATCCCATGCCCCTTGGGAGGCTGTTATCAGCTGTGGATAAAACATTCCCAAATCCCACACTTGGGATTACATCGAACATATACCTACATAACATAACCAAAACTTCCACTACATGTTCTGGCCTGGGCTCTCTAATACAGGCTCTCATAACTGCTGTGAGTTCATATTGTGCAGCTGCACAGCTGTGCCCCAACAGCACAGTTTTCTTATCGTCACTTACTACATTAGGCAGTATGCTTTCTAAGCAGGCTGCTGTAACTGGATTGAAGGTCTAAGTTAAGAAATGTGATCAAAGGTGACAGAGAGGTAGATCATGGTCTTGTGTGTTGTGGCAGATAAAGGGTTAAGTTTGCAATCTGTGACTCTTTTGGGAAGTGGTCCATCTGAGAAGGCAATTTTGAGAGTGTATCCGACTACAGTGTAGAATGTAATTTGAATTGGGAGAGATAAGGGGCTGCCAGGAATCAGTCAAAAGCATCTGTATCAATGACTATATTAGGAACCATGTTAAGGCAAAAAGTGGCTGCTGTGATGGGAAAGGAATAGATGTGGTGACTATGGCATTGAATTGATGGATCTTGGGACTGACTGAATAAAGAATAAGAGGTATGGAGAAATAAAGTGCTGAGAAATCCATATTGCATACATAGGTGAGTAGATAGATGGTTGATATTGAACACATATGAGAAAAAAACAATAAACAGTATTAATATATTGATATAATTGTGTCTTTAAAAGACATAGGTGAGGAGCCTGCTGTAGCAAATGAATATAGATATATATAACCCATGAGTGTGATCTGCTTTGGGACCATAGCCATGGAACTAACTGAATGATGTCATCCAGGGAGAGAATGCAGAACAAAAAGTAAGGCTGACAACCCACATTTAAGGCACAAGGCAGCCAGAGGGTTATGAGGATACTAAGTAGGCAGAAGAAAAGTGACTGGAGAAAATGAAAAAAAGAACAAACTTCTCAAGAAGCAAGGAGCAGTACATGATGCCAAACACTCTTGGTAATGCCTAAACAAGTCTGCAAACTGTCCACTGGATATCCCAATCAGAAGGCTACCTGCAGCCAAAAGAGGAATGGGAAACAGATCTGGTAGACAATTGGCTGTGTAGCTGAGGTGAGAGGGAGTGAGGTGTTGAATGAAGCCTTTTTCTCTGCAACTAGCGTGACTGTGAAGGAAAGAAGAAAGTTACGACTCTCAGAAAAGACATAGGGTTTACGTGGACTCTATATAGAAAAAGTCTATGAGGTCAGCCGGCTGGTGGCGGCACATATCTTTAATCCTAGCAGTCAGGAGGCAAAGGCAGTTGGATCTCTGAGTTCAAGGCTAGCCTGGCCTACAGAGTGTTCCAGGTCAGCCATGGCTACAGAGAAACCCTGTCTTGATAAAACAAACAAACAAAACCTAAATTCTTAAATGAAAGAGAAAAATCAAAGGAATAGTTATTAGTCTTTATTGACAAAACAATGACCCCTCTGTTGAACTTCTATGAATGTTAAGTGTGAGTTTGAGTTGGGATGGATGTGTCTTTCACTGACTCTGGAGAGCTGACAATAACGCAAAAATTCTTGGACTGTGTTGAGAGAGTGGCTAAGACGGAAGACCACACGCATGTAGTTGGTACTTACATAAAGGTATTTAATCTCGGGGATGAAGGATGGACTTAACCCTGATTTGGGATTTTTCCACATGACCATAGCCAGAAGGAAGCTAAAGGTTTTTTAGGGTTATAGGATGACACTTGTTGAAACTAGTGATCCGTGTGATCTTGGCTGAAGAGATAAGGGTAGTTGGTAGAGCAGTGATGGATTAGGAGAAAAAGTTGAAGACAAGCTCCAAGGGAAGCTGTGGTGAGAATAAACTATGAGAGATGAGGATGAATGAGCTGCCATAGTTGGCATCTGGGCTGTTCCATCTAGACATCTCATTCTTGGGAAGGGGCCAGAGTTTGGCCTTTGGTGTAGCTGGATGAGGAACATGGAGATGAAAGTCATTAGAAATGAGGTTGTCATGGAGTCGTGGGAATAGGAGTTGGATGAGTCACCCGGGTTAATAGTGTGATTTCATGTGGTATCTGTGAATCAAGAGATGAAGTAATCCGTTGATATGGGGAAGTGACCAAAAGATCAGTTAGAGAAGAGAGTTGAAAAGACAAGGGAATGAGACCTTTCTCATGAGACAGAGGGGTTTTCACATGGGAGTATCGTTAGAGAATAAGGAAATTCCCAAAGCCACTTCCTGATCCTGATGCTGTCTAACTCAAAAGTCTGTATTCTCAGGATTGTCCTATACTTTAAAAAAAACAAAAAACAAAAAAAAAACCAAATAAAATCCAGACTTATAGGCTATACAGTGTTATCTCAGCTGCATTGACATGGATGTATTCACCCCTATTGAACTGTCCATGTTAGTAAATCAGTATGTTAAGAACAAACCTGAGGACTGTAAAATGATTTGAATAAAGTGACATGCAACACAAGACTCCCTTCATCAATGTGAGTTAAGCTTATAAATCTATGGCTATAATTTGAATTGCAGTGAACATTTAAAATGTGAAAACATTCCAGTTGGCACTTCTGGGGCTGTTTGCTTGACACTTAGGCACAGTCACTGGCCTTTTGGCATGATGCGAGGCTGGTTTCAAAGTACGATTGCCCCATGCATAACCATAATGTCCTGCTCTAATGCACACTTGGCATCCAAGCTTGCTCTAATGCAGAGAAACTGTCAGGCCAGGAAAATGTAAATAGCTCTAAATCACAGAGGTAGCACGTGTAATTTTTTTTTTTTTTTTAATTTTAACCTTCTGTGATTGAAGAGTTCAGGTTTCTTCACAGCTTAAAGATCTGGGGGGTGGGAAACCAAACCAAAAAACAAAAAGCAACAGCATAAACGAAAGGGTAAAAGTGGGTGATGAACTGGGGCAATGGCTCAGTGGCTATAGCACTTCCCAAAGCAAGTGTGAGGCCAGGCTCATTGGCCAATGTGTCTGTCATCTCAGTATTCCTGTGGTGAGATAAGAGATGGTACAAGAGAATCAGGGCCCAATGATTTTTCAGGGTGACCATCAAGAGACCCCATGTCAAGGTGGAAAGTGATGGCTGACCCCTGAGGTTGTCCTCTGACCGCCACCACCACACACACACAGAATAAAGAGTAAAATCAAAAAGTGTATCATATAAACTGGTAGAAACGTGCGTGCCTCTCTGATGAACTGGACCTAAGTGAATACAGGGAGCTAGTGGCTGGGGGCCCACAGGAGAGGCTCAGAATTCCTTAACGGTCATAGAGGCGATCACAGAAAGCTTCATTCTGTTTTGTGGCTTGACTCCATGCGCAGTGAAGAAGGTAGCACAGCTGTAAGCCAGCTGTGTTTCATTTAGGCTTGGAAACGGGGCCCTTTGTCCATTCCAAATGTTCTTGGCTCCCTCATCCCTCAATTTCAAGGACTTTGGTTCTCAGTGGAAAAGTCATTGACACAAACGTTCACTCTTGGAAGCAGCTGTTTCTTGGGACTTTTGGTAGCCTTTCCGGATTGAATTTAAGGCTGACGAGCCATGTTGTGATATGCAATAAGGTAAAGACGTCATTCAGCGGATTTCCCACATGTCCTGTGAGCACGTTGGTGGATGCACTGAGAACCGAGCCGCAAAAGGGCTGGCTTCCCCACTGAGAACATAAAAGGATGTGGCGCCCCCTCGTGGAAGAAATTTCTTAACGCGGTCTCTCACATTTTGTAGGGATGAGAAGGCACGTTAATACCTAAACTAATGAGGGCTTCTTTTTTTTTATTTTTTTTTTTAATTTTTCTTGTTAGTTACATTTTGTTAACTCTGTATCCCAGCTGTGTCCCGCTCCCTCATTCCCTCCCAATCCCACCCTCCCTCCCTCATCTCCTCCCTGCCCCTTTCCAAGTCCACTGATAGGGGAGGAATGAGTGCTTCTTAACTGTGGGGAGCTGCAAAAACAGGAGACTTGTAAATAAGGCTTTCGGAAACTATTTACAACCCAGTCTTTTAATGGTGCAAATGATGGCTGTCAGCCACAGCATCTTGTAACCTGAGGGGCTTTGGAAAGTCATAACCCAGAAAGCTGCAGTCAAGCGGAGGGAGATCCGCAGATGTCGGCCCCAGCACCTGGAGAGGCTTCTGGAAATGCTGGTGTAGTTTTACTTCTTTTTTAAGTGGGTGTGGTTACCCAGTGTTCATTTTGATGTGTTTCTGGACCTGTGTTCAAAATGTGTTTGAATACAAACGTTTGATTACCTATATTACTTTCTAAATTTACAGCCCTTAATGGGAAAACTCAAAGACACGAGGCATGTATGGGTTGCACACTTCTGTGCTTTCAGAGTAAAACAATCGTGGATGGGTTCATATTGACAGGCTTGGTACCACCATTAGTCAGACCTTGAGTTTGGGCTGGGAAGAGAGCTCAGTAGATAAAGCCCTTGGCGTATGAGGACCTGGACCACATAGCTGGTTGTGGGTCTTCTGTGTCAGGATGAAAGGCAAAGGCAGAGAAAGCTCTGCTGGATTGCAGGCCAGCTAGCCTAGCAGTACACACAAGAAACAGCAAGAGATCCCATACTCCAGGTTGTCCTGTGACGGCCATAAATGCACGGTGACACATGCGCACGACACATGCGTGTACATGTATGTTAAGAGTGAGAAAGTAAGATTGGCAAGAAAGGCACCTACCCAAAGTCAGAAGACAAATCACATTTTGTTTTAGAATTGAGAAGCAAACCTGTGTTAACAACACTGAATTTTCTGGCTTCTCCCAGCAACAGTGACAATTCCTGCGGGACATTCTCTGAGACACATCACTTAAAAAGCCCTGGAGTGCAGAGCAATCAGGTAGTTACAGTGAATCCCACTATTCCAAGTTAGTCACTCATACTAAATTATTCAAGGCATATAATGCATTTAAAGCTCACCTTAAAGAAAAGTTTGCAGAAGCTTCCACATTTCTATAATCCACACGAGAAATAAGTTTGCTTGTTTTATTTTTAAGTGATAAACTTCAATGACAAATTGATTCCTGCAGCACGTGCCAAGCTCCCGTAATATCCTGTTATCTATTAGGGAGGCTGGGGAAGAGAAGACTCCAGGTTCCCGGGTTAGGCGACAGGCTCCTGGCAAGCTGACCCTGTATCTGCGCCTCCTTTCTTTTCCATGATCTATGACAGACCTGCACAGCCAGAGGAGCATGGGTTTCAGTGGCCTCGTATCCACACACCTTATTGAACTCTGTTGGCTCTGAGAGGGCCTCACTCCTTCCCTCTGGCCCCCTCAACACCTGGATCATATATGTGTATCATGTATGCTCACCTTTGGGGGTCTCTTTTCTTTCTCCAAACACTGTTTATGTAGAGATCAATCGCTATGAATTAGAATAGACAGTCTTGATTTCTTTGGTGCTGTGAGATCACAAACCACCAAAAGCTTAGTTCTTTTAAATGTAAAATCAGAGTGAGAGCCTGTGCATCAAGAAAGAGGGGTTGGCGCAGTGTGGGGCACACGTTCAACCCCAGAACTGTGGAGGCAGAGACAGGTGGATAGATATTAGTTCGAGGCCAACGTACACAGCAAGTTTTAGGCCAGCCAAGGAAGCAGGTATGGTCCGTTTGCTGAAATCCTTCTGTGGCTACACTTTTGAGTGCAGATGGTCAGATGAGCCTTACCCTTACCCCATGTGGGGACACATGGTTCCAACCAGCTCCAGAACTTGGACCTCAACAGAATAAGTGGGTTCTAGTTAAAACTCCCACAAATAGCACGAGAACTTGGGACAATCTTTACCCTGGCTTACCTTTCTATTCATATTAGAAGGCCTTGAGGCAACTTTTAGTTTCTTGAAAAGCCGTACGATGGGAGACAGAACAGGTGTGCCTGCAATAGAGTCTAGAGGGTGACCACAACGGAAACCAATGAGGAGTAAATGAGACTTATCCTGAAGAACCTTCTGGAGGTCAGCCTGTTCATCTCGGAGCTGGCTGTGTGATGGAAAGGTGTTCTTCCCCCACACTATAATAAACCTGGGGAAGGCTCAAAAAAGACTCACAGAACACAGATGCATTGGCCATTTCTTACCATGGTTATTATATATGGGTCTGTGTGAAGGTGAATAATAGGAATTTTGAATGCTCTATATGAAGAATACTCTGAATTGTTTTAACAAAGATAAAAGGAATGTTTTGCTCTGATTTGTACTTTTCTACCAAAGCCTTTGAACTCCAGTTTTGTGTTGCAAGAGTTCTCAAGGTCACGAGCCTGGGAAAGGTTAATGTGCCCCTCTTTTTTGGAAATGATACTAGTTACTCTTTTCCCACTACAAGAGTTGTGGAATTCTACCTCTCTTCCTTCGCATCTTTGCCCTTTGTCTCCCTGATAGATTCTCAGTGGCTGGGCAGATGTCAGAGCAGATCTTTAAAATCCGTGGCTAAGCCCTGGAGCCTGGCTAGGGGGGTGGTTGTGGGGCCTGCGCTGGTCCTCCAGTGGCAGCTGCTGGTGGTCACCATATAGTCGCCACTGCCTTCGACAACGCAAGCTCTGATATCATCACTTCTGTTTCCCAAAGTCTAGTCTGGAGCTGAGACAACAGGCTGCTTCTGACTCGGCAGAACATGTCTACCAGGTCTGAATGGGCACGTTTGGCCCTTTCCATCTCTAGGGCCAAATGTCTCCAGAAGAATCTGTTAAAGTATCATGATGCCGCTTTGACAGTTACATGACTTGCAGCTTTTCTCAGTTGATGGTTGGTTTGGGTGCTAATACTTGGTGACATTGAGTCATCGAAGAACAGGCAAATATACACCCAGGGGCCATGACACAGGTCTAGACACACCGAGCTTTTACATATCAAAAGAATATAAAATGTAAGATCGGATCATTGGGGCATACTTAACGATTGTGATTGCAGTGAGTGATGTCATATTTAAGTAAGAAGCGATAGATTTGCTCTTCTTAGAAGGTATTTTGAGATATGCCTCCAAGACAGTCTATGACCAAGAATTTAAATCTAAAAAAGCTCTCCGTCACAGGCCAATCCACAGTTATCTTTCAATATATATAATGAATTAATATACATGATATACATGTCCAAAGAACTTAGGAAAAGATGTCTTGGGAACCTAGGAAGGAAATAATACAGAACTCTAAATCTGAATTCAGAGCATAGTGTTGTTCTGTTTTTCAATTGTGAGTAGTAATTTCTGATGCATGCTTAGTCAGGCAATCAGGAGTTGCTGAAGTGTTCCATGAAGCCTCCCAGAGGAATTCTTGGACCCCTCAAGGGTTTTAGAAGAGAGTGGCAATGCTACTTTATTATGTATGATTATACTGGAAAACACATTTTGATACAGTTGTAATTGCTCACTTTAGTTTATCATTTGGTTTGTTCTTGACTTGCAAAAAGGAAATAGGGAATTAAGTTTCTCGAAAGAATTAGAAGAAATGAGAAGAATGAAGAGAAGCTAAAGATCTGAGCTGTGACAAAAATTGCCTTGTGGCAAAACACGGTAGAAACAGAGCATAGTACAACCTGGTTACTGTGTTGGTGATAATTCTCACCGAGACCAGATAGCCTTTCACATCTCTGTGAGTGGCACAATTGGTTCAAAAGCCCATGATTACATGTCAGTGCTGTGATCCTCAAGGATATGGTTCTCCTAACTGAGTGGAGATTGAAAACAAGTCTTTGCTTTGATGAGTGGTGAACACCCCATAGAATACTATCAGATGTTGCTAGAGTAGCAACTATTAATCCCTGATGCGGGGTAACCGTCCTAGGCAGCCCTTGTGGCTCTTCATTGATTGATGCTGGTGCTGATGGTAGTGGTGATGAGACAGTCAGGGTCTTTCTGAATTCAAATTGGAATTCTATGGTAGATTTCGATGAGTTCAAGGACTCAGATTGGTCTAGTAAGAAGCCCAGCTGCTGATGTGGGAGGCTACATAACACAGGCTCAAGATCAAGCTAAAATTCTAGACACATGGGAAGATGCTTTCTAGGCTCCACCCCTGCCAGAGAGCTATTGGCAGTTGGTCGCTGCTGGGGGAGAGAATCTGTCTTTCTTGTTCTCCCACAGCTGGGTGTTCTGTACCCCAACAGATGGTCCCGTACCTATCCACACACGGGACGCACCAGCTGAACACAGAGAAAGAAAATGACGTTGGAAAGGGCACATCATCATGCTGAGGGATATGAAAGGCGTTGGAGAGAAAAAATGGGGGGTGGATATGGTCATATTTTTTTATGATAGCTATGTGAAATGCTCAATAATAAACAAGAAACACAATGCTTTTTAAAGTCTACTGCTGGAAATTGTAGGTGTGGTCAATCAATTACTGGTCCAGCCTAAGACCCGGGCCACTAGAGAAAGCCCACCTCTGACACTGCCTGGTGGGCCAGGACCCAGAGCCTGGGTAGCTGAGAGACCTAGGATAAAAGCAAACACAACTTGCAGGGGTGGGGAAAGTCAATGAAATGATTCCTAACGGATATTCTGCTGTGCTCACAGACTGCTGTCTAGCTCAGTTGTCATCAGAGAGGCTTGATGTAGTAACTGATGAAAACATGAAGAGACCCACAGCCAAACATTAGGTGGAGCTCAGGGAATGCTGCTAAAGGGGGAGGAAGGATTGTATGGACCACACGGGTCAAAGACACCACAAGGAAAACCTCAGAATCAACTAACCTGGGCTCGCAGGGGCTCACAGAGGCTGAGCTGACAACCAGGGAGCCTGCATGGGTCTGACCTGGGTCCCTCTGCATATATGCTATAGTCGTATAGCTTAGTCTTCCTAACACTGGGAGCAGGGCCTGTCTCTGACTCTTCTGCCAGCTTTGGGGACATTTCCCCTCATACTGGGTTAATTCATCTATGAGGGAAGGTGCCTAGTCTCACTGCAACTTGATAGGCCGTGTTTGATTAATATCTATAGGAGGCCTGCCCTTTTTAAAATAGAAACAGAGGAGGAGTGGATGGGGTGGGCAGAGGGGTGGTGAGAGAGAGGGACACGGAGGAGATGAGGGAGGAGAAACTGTGGTAGGGATGTAAATGATAATTACACACACACACACACACACACACACACACACACACACACCTAGCTGCGGTGTTGGTATGAAAGCTCAGCAGGTAAAAGCAGTTTCTGTCAAGGCTGATGACAGAAGTTGGATCCCAAAGTTGTCTCTGACCTCAGTGTTCATGTGATTGCACACACACATACACACACACATACACACAAACATGCACACAAATGTACCCTCCACACGAAATGAATAAATTTCATTTAATTTTTTATTTTAAAAATGTATCAGCCATTCTGTAACACCACTCCCGTAATGTGGCCTGCGTGTAAAGGCCTGGAATTAACAAAAGGAAAAAGCGTGGGTGAGATATTGAATGCCTCAAGGGGATAGTGCTTGAAGAAGTTTGAGGGCTAGCGAGATGACACAAAGGGTAAAGGCACTTGCTGCTAAGCCTGACAGCCTGAGTTCTGCACCTGGGACTTCTGTGTTGGATCTTATGAAGCTTGTAAACACAACCTGCTGAGCTCCTAGACCGTGGCTTCTGTGTGTTTAGAGCTGATCTCTTGAGTCACCCCTAGCCTTGATTGACTAACCTGTCAAGGGGTTTGTCCATGGAGAAGACTGATCCTCCTTCTCCCAGCAACCAACAGTTGCCTGTACGTCCTCTTCTACAGGTGAGCCCTTGTGAGGAGATCCTACGTTAAATCTACGTTAGCATGTCAATCTGCACTATCATTTCCCAGGCCTTGCTTAGACGACCGTTGTTGCGATTTCTTGGATGCGGTTGTCCTGTCATGCATAGAAGAAGCCATCTTTCAGCAGACATCCTCTTTTTCAGACATCCTAGTCCTTTGGCTCTTACAATCTTTCTGTCTCCTCTTCTGTGATGTTCCCGGAGCTATAGGTTCTGGAGTTGTAGTAGATATATCAGTTAGGGCCAGGTACCCCACATTCAGTTGTTGTCAACATTTTGGCTCATTGTAATTGTCTTTGCTGAAAAAAAAAAAAAAGAAGCCTTTTTTGATGATGGTTGAGAGTTATACTTATCTACAGATATAAGGAGAAGGGTGTATATGCAGTTAGGACTTATCCTGGTTTAATAAAGTGATGATATGCAACATTTCCTAACTAATAAGAAAATGCATCCCACTTTGTCCAATTTTCCAAGCGTGCCTTGACCAAAACATGGTTTACTCCCATCCTTTTGAGTTTTTATAATCCAGATGCAGAGTGGACATGTGATCAGCACTGATTAATGCATTTTACTCTCTGAGCTAGCACAGCCTTGCGCATCTCAGCTCTATTTTATTCATCAAGGGTAGCAGCCAGTAACTCATTGGCAACACATGTAAATGCCCTATTCCTGTGAATTCATCTGATTTGCGTATGATAGCTGCTACCCTGCCCAGCTTCTGTGTCAGCATAGAGTACTGTATAAAACGAGAATGACAGTCATGTGGCACTCTGCCTGTTAAGGTGCAGCTGCACTACTGTCCTGAGGTATTGGCTCAACTATTACCATTAATTCACGAGACTGGGATTCATTCCTAAAGAAGAACCATTCATGCAGGCTTGCTGCATTTTTTGCTTCCTTAAAAGATGATGAGAGTTTTGACATTGAGATGAATGAATGGAATCATGTCTTCTGATTCTATGGAAAATAAAGATGATCAGCATATGAATCTAATAATAGGAGAGATTAAAGAACCTGCAGAAACATACCTAAAATAAGACTAAAATAAGGCGAGTTAATTGTAATTAGTAAGTGGATCTTGAAATGGCCTTGCCAGAAGGTATTGATGTGGCAATGATAGGGTGTGGAGATTATTCTGTGGATGGAAATGTGATTAATTTGATGACTCTGTAGCTATTGATTTCATAGGAGTTCATTTTCTGCCTCAGCTCTTGTTTATAGCTATTGATTAACAAATAAAAGAATATTACCTATGTAAATATTTTTAAGATAAGGAAAATTCCCCACTGTTAGTTAAACTTAGATATTTGCATAGGCCCATCTCATACCCTCTTCTCTCATATTTCCCATAAGGTGGGGAATGGAACATGAAATATTTCTGCATACAAGAGTCTTCTATGTTACAATTTCTCATGTAATCTGTTTTCTTTCTTTTTTTCTGTTCGTTATTAGGGCTACACAATCTCTCTCCGTAGAGCATTGCTTGAGGTGTGCCTAGGAGGTTTTTAATGTATTCAGATCTTAGGACCGAGACACCAGTAATTTCATTCACTTATCAAAACCTCAGTTGACCAATGATCGCTTGTGTGCATCCATGGGTGTAGAGGGTAGCTTCAGAGGACACTCCTCAGACATCTGCAACCTTGGTTTTTGAGATGGTTTCTAAATGGCCTGGAGATGTGGTGGGCAAAGGCTGGACTGGCTGACCAGCAAGGCTCTCTCTACATCCTCAGCCCTACTGTGACAAGCACATGCCACTGTTCCTGGTTTCTTTATGTGGATTCTGGGGCTTAGAATTCTGGTCTTCCCATTTGTACATCAGACACTGAACAATCTCCCTAGCCTGCCAATTATTATATTTTATGAAAAGAATATGAGGGATGTAGAGATGGCTCAGCAGGTTAAGAGCCCTAGCTGTTCCTCCAGAGGATCAGGGTTCAATTCCTGAAACCATGACAGCTCACAACTGTCTGTAGCTCTAGGTTCAGACCTGACACCCTCACATAGACATACATGCAGTAAAACATCAATGTACATAAGATGAAAATAAAATCCTAATTTTAAAAAAAGCCAAAAAATAACATGAAATACTCCTTGATTTAGAATTTGATTATTTTAGACATGTAACATAACTGAATTAAATTAGCCAAATGGGGGAAAAAAAAAACAGTGATAGGCAAGATTGAGAGGAAGAAAAGAACAACCTGTTGAAATAAGGGGACTGTTTCTCCATAATCAATATACCTGAATTAACTACTGTGCGATAAGAGACTCCTTTGCGATGGTTAAACTTCATTGTCAGCTCTACTGGATGTCAATGTATGTCTCTTTGTAGTCACCTAGGAGACACACTGTAGGCTTACATTTTTTAAAGATTTATTTATTTATTATGTATACAAGATTATACCTGCATGTACACCTGAATGCCAGAAGAGGGCACCATATTTCACCATAGATGGTTATAAGCCACCATGTGGTTGCTGGGAATTGAACTTGTGAGCTCTGGAAGAGCAAGCAGTGCTCTTAACCTTTGAGCCATCTCTCAGCCTCTAGGCTTACATTTTTTAAACATCTACTTTATTTAAGGTTCTTATATGCCTTTACCTCAATTCCAACCCCCCACCACTTTAGATAAGAGATTAGTAGGGAAAAGGGCTGTATACCTCTTTATTTACTTCCTGCTGATTAGGGTCGATGGGTCCATCAGTCAGGATACCAACAGTCTAGTCAAACAGGGAAGCAGCAGTCAAAACACTCATCAGCAGCATCAGAAGGAAGCAGCTAGAATCCGCTTAAGTGGGAAAACTCCGACAAAGCAGCCTAAGCAATTCTCTGGTTCATTTGTCTCTGAAAAGATGAATGAAGGGTGCTAACTGTAGCAAAGCAAAAGAGTAGAGATACAGAAAGCATTGTCTCACTGTCTGTGGGCTTTTATACATCCCTTCTCAGAGTCCCCAGAAGGATGCTTTGCAGCTTACAAAAACCACATCCCGTCTCGTAAGGGTGGTTTCAGCTGACCAACATCAACGGTGCCTTTTTACAGGGGCTGTTTTCTGTGGGGGCTATTTTCCACAGGGGAAAAACATTCCCACATCCCAAGCTTGGGACCCAAACAAAAAACATAGTCACATGACACAAATGAGTTCTAAAAAAACGGGGAACTTCCACTTCAGCACACCTCTGAGCACAACCCGGAGGGTGTTTCAAGAGAGAATTAACCAAGGAGGGAAACTGTATGAGTAGCACCATTTCGTGTGCTGGTGTCTGAGACTTAATACAAAGGGAGGAGAAAGATAAACAAGTGCTCATCGCCCCTTTCTCTGCTTCCTCATCTACCCAGATGTGAATAAAGTTCTATCATAACAGCTATGGGCTGTTCTTGTCAACCATGCTTTCCCTGCGTGATGGTCAATCTCTCAAACCATGAGCCAGAATAAGTCCTTCCTCTCTGCCGTTGCCCCTTGCCAGCCAAATGCTAATGCATTCTTGAATTTGCAGGAATCACTCTGGGCCCCTGTTAATTATTTTAGTGTTTAAAGAAACAGATGTTTCTCATGTCTTATGGCTCCTAAACAAAAGGCAGCCTTCTTTATGTGGTGATCAGAGAGATACTGGCCTGGCCCACACTTAGGAAGAAAAGGTGACTGTATGGATTCCTTGTGAGATGGTGCTGCGGTTCATGAACATTCTAAGGGCCTTTCAAGGGTGATTTTGTTAATAACTGGTTTTCACTTCATATGTTGGCTGGAAACTGAATGTGACTTTTTAGAGACACAGACTTCATTGACTAGAAAGAATCTCAGATTGGTGAGCCTTGTATATCATACATCTGTGCTTAAAGTTCTGATCTTGGTCCAGCTGCCAAGCAAGACTGAGTAGAGCCTTTTCAGTAAAGCTTTAGTTAGCTGGGGGGGGGGGGAACACATGAGAAACAGGAAGAAATAACATCAGCCTGAGCAGTGGTTCTATTCACTGAGGAGAGTGGAGCTGTTTGCTTGATTTTACCTTAAAAGGCTGAGCCAATAGCTGTAAAGCCCAGTTTGGGGCACTGGGATGCAAAAGGGAAGCGGCTGGGTTCAGAGCCTACCAAATGCGGTGTGTTGTGTTAACTTAGGGTGATCTTACAGGGACTGAACTACTCCCCATCTAACCAATGATCCAAGAAGCTTAAAACAAGTCACAGCATCAATCAGAATAACCAGATGGAAAATCTTACCCTAGCCCTCGTGGCTGCTTATACCTGAAGTGCCCAGCATTCCTGGTGGTACTGGAAGGTATTAGATCTAAACAATCTATTTCTCTGATGTGCAGCTCTTAGCTGATACAGAACTCTCATTCTGACTGCTAAATTCATCTTTCTATTAGACCAAGGGAAAGGAAAAGATCAAAAAATGTTTCCTTTGGAGTAACTTGAGCTGTCACTTAAAATTTAAAAGCCAATTATTTTAAAGCAGTAGAGCCTTACAAATTCTAAAATTCAAACCAGATGCCAGCCATCCAGAAGGTAAATATTTTCTTTTGGGGAAAATTCTGACAGATTCTGTTTCATTCTAATTCTGGAGGTCCACCTGTGTGAGAGACAGGGGAAAGCCTGACTAATTGATATGCCTGTTGGGTGTAAAACAAACAAACAAACAAACAAATAACAAAAAAAGCACTTCGTGCCTGAAACAGCAAGGCCCTAATTCTCTCTCGAGGGGTCAAATGCATCATGTCCTTGTACCGGGCGCAGTATTTTCTCCTACCCAAGAAGTGCCAGAGTGTTACAGGCTTAAGATTTGGTGCGTTTTCATACGTGAGTTCAAATCCCAGCTTATTCACTTAATATATTGTGAAAATAACCAACTCATAATGTTTGTAAGCCTCAGTTTGACTACATGGGAAAGAGGCAGGGGAGACCGCTCGGTGGTTAGTGCTTTCAGGTAAAGGCCAGAAGTGCACGTTGGGTATCTTCATGAATTAATCTTCACCTTATTTTTTGAGGTAATGTCTTTCACTGAACCTGGAACTCACTGATTTGGCAAGACTAAGTGCCAGTGAGCTCCAGGGACCCTACCTTTAAGCAGTACCATTATAGAATGCACTTGCTGGGGGCAGGGGTTGGCAATCCAGCTCCTCATATTTGTGCCATAAGTATGCTGCCATCTCCCAACACTCCAGAGACATCCTTTTCAAGTTAAGAACAATGAGCCTCAGTATCCAAGTGGGTACCCTAGTAAGGGGAACAGGGACTGTCTCTGACATGAACTTGGTGGCTGGCTCTTGACACCCCTACCCAAAAGGGAGGAGTAGCCTTCCTCAGCCACAGAGAAGGACATTGCAGCCAGTTCTGATGAGACTTGATAAGCTAGGGTCAGATGGAAGGGAAGGAGGACCTCCCCCTTCAGTGGACTTAGAGAGGGGCAGGGAGGAGATGAGGGAGGGAGGGTGAGATTGGGAGGAATGAGGGAGGGGGTACGGCTGGGATACAAAGTAAATAAACTGTAATTAATATGAAAATTAAAAATTTAATTAAAAAAAGAACAATGAACCCATAAACTACATCTTAAATGTGATTGCCATGCCTCAACCTGAAACCCAGACATCTTAAAAGACTCACAAAACACAAATTTCTGACCCATAAAATTCATAATCAGTAAGAGTATAGCACTTCTCTGGCAGCCTCAGGTTTCCTGAATCCCATCAAACCACCCAGGATGGGAGCAAGTTCAGTCAAGCTCCATTTCCCAGATAAGCAGACTGAGGCACAAATTAAGTATTGTCATGAAAGTGAAGGAAAGGCAGAAGTGAGAAGTCACAGCATCTCTTTTCTCAGAGAACCACTTCCTCAACTTCCAAATCTAAGGAAATGAGGGGGTGTGCCATCCTAGATCTTCAAAATAGAAATGCCCTAAATGTGATGTGGTGCCCTGGATTGGGTTTCTGGAACAGGGGCAGGCAAAGTGGGCTGTTTGTGAAGGAAAAGCAAGCAGACTCCAGCGTCTATAATTTAACTAATATCACGATACCACTGACATCTTTATGTTGGCCAGTGTACCATGGTTATGAAAAATGGTAGCATTGCAGGAAGCTGGTTAAAGGACACAGTGCAAGTATCCTAGTCAGTGCCTTCAACTTGACAGGGCAGAGAGTCACCTGAGATACCGATTGAGGAATTGCCCAGGTCTGAATATCCTGTGAATCCTGGGGAAATTTTCTTGTTTATTAATTAACATAAGAGGGCCAAGCCACCATGGGCAGCAACATTCCCTGCTGTGTGTGAAAGCTAGCTAAGCGAGTGAGAATGAGCCAGCAAGGAGTGTTCCTCCATGCCTTCTGCTTGGCTTCTTCCCTGACTTCTCCCAGTGATGGACTGTGACCTGGAAATGTCAGATGAAATAAACCCTTTCCTCCCCTAGGTTGCTCTTGGTCAGAGGGTTGTTTGTCTATTGGTTTTTCTGTTTTTAATCACAGCAACAGAAAGGAAACAAGAGCAGCAACTTCCTACACTGTTCCTCTCGCATTTTTACGTATCTAAAATGATTTACAATTAAAAGATATTTCAGAAATGGAAATGCCAGTCTTACCTATGTACCTACACATGTGTGCTTGCACGAGAGCATGAGTACATTTGTGCATGTGTCAAACTCCCCATTGCATACCCGCCTGGGATGTAGTATTTGTCACTTCTCTATTACTGTGGTAAGACAGCATGACCAAGCCACTTTATGGAAGAAAATATTTATTTGCACTTATTGTTCTAGAGGGATTAGAGTCCATCACCATCATGGCAGGCAGGCATGGCAGCAAGAACAACAGACACCTCCTATCCCACCCCAAGCAAGAAGCAGAGAAACCCACTGAGAATGGCTCAGTTCTTTAAACCTTCAAAGCCCAGCTCCATTAACACACTTCATCCTAAATCTCCCCAAACAGTGCCACCAACTACAGACCAAGTACTCAAATGCCAGAGACTACGGGGGACATCTTATTCAAACCATCACAATTGTATTTGGGTACAAGAGGAAAAAAAGCACGTGAAACTCAAATATGACGTGTCCTGTAGTTCTTATCTGGTCACACATGTTCTGCGGCAGCTCTGCGTCATGAACAGGAGTCTTGTGCCTCATGATCAAGTACTAGAAAGAGAGAGAGAGAGAGAGAGAGAGAGAAAGAAAGAGAGAGAGAGTGTGTGTGTGTGTTTCAAGAGATTAGTGATAAAAGTTAGCTTAGCATCCTCTAGGCCTTGACTAACCCAAGTACATCCAACATCTTCCCCTGTCTGGGTATTTACAGCTGCAAATTCAAGTACACTTGAAAATGTTCCACTTTGTCTTCATCTTTCCCAAGGGACACAAAGGGGTCCTTTGGGTCACTGATGAGAAAAGCAAGCATTAGAACTGTGCCCACTGATTTTCCTTCATGCTGTGTCTTAATACAGAGAGGCTATTTTGCCAGGGAATTGATGACTGTGTCCTGGGAGGTGGCAGGAAGCTAAGTAAAGATTCTTCATAATTTAGGAGAGATTGGCTTTCCTGGGTTGCTCTGAGGTGGCTGCAGAAGTGCTTGACTTGCTAAAAATGGCTCTTTTAACCAGACTCAGAGATTCTCTATATTTATGGGCTGGGAGTGCTTCTCACTGTAATGGCCAGAGTGTCCAGCAAGCAGGGGCAGCATGGTTCAGCCAGCCCTAGGTGTTTCTTACTATGCAGTACTGGGAGAAGGAGAAATTCTGCTTCCAGACCACCTGCTTTCTAGAACAGTTGAGAGGAAGGGTATTAGGCGGTCAAAGTGCCCTATCACCTCACCCCTTCCACAACCACAGGAAGAACTCCATGCAGCCTAGCATCCTTGCTGCAGATAGAACCAAATAGTGTGATGTGTTCACCCATTTCTTCCTTTAGCGAGTGGCTACCATGTATCAGACCCTTTAATAAATATTGGGTTTGGCAGTCTCAGAAGTCCTGACTCAGGGAGTCTTATCATACTGAGAGAAGACGGATTTGAAAAGCAGCAAATGAGTAGATGCCATCATTTTAGATGTGGAAACACCAAGGTGGGAAATCAGCATGGAAAGGGGCTTTATATGGAGTGGGCCCCCCTTTTGCGTAAAAGTCCATGCCCTCTGCCCAAAGTTTGGTTATGAGTCTCTGCCTCTGCTTCGATACCTCAATCAGTAGGGTCTTTCAGAGGCCCTCTGTGGTAGGCTCCTGTCCTGTTCTCTGTCTTCTCCTGCTTCCAATGTCTATGGTGTCTGTCCTTCTGAATGAGGATTGAACATCTTCCCTATAGCATCTTTCTTGCTATAACTACCTCTTTTTTATTAATTTTTATTTTTTTATATTAATCACAGGTTATTTACTTTGTATCCCAGCTGTAGCTCCCTCTCTCATTTCCTCCCAATCCCACCCTCCCTCCTTCATCTCCTTCCTGCCCCTTTCCAAGTCCACTACTAGGGGAGGTCCTCCTCCCTTCCTTCTGACCCTAGCTTATCAGGTATAAGACTGGCTGCCATGTCCTCCTCTGTGGCCATAGCAAGACTGTTCCTCCCTCAGGGTGGGGGTGGGGGGTAAAGGAGCCAGTTGTTGAATTCATGTCAGAAATAGTTCCTATTCCCCTTACTAGGGAAACCCAGTTGGTTACTGAGCTACCATGGGCTACATCCGAGCAGGGGTTCTAGGTTATATCCATACATGGTCCTTGGTTGGAGAAACAGTCTCATAGAGGGACTTCTGACCTGATTTATCATGCCTGGCCTTGGTACAAAATAGTATTGTAGGAACTGAGGAGCTCAGCTAGTAAAGTGCCTGCTGGTGTGTATAAGGGCTGACGCTCCTGCACCTCACAAACTGAGGGTGGCTGTACAGGAGTACAATGCCAGCTGTCAGAAAGTAGAGGCTGGAGGATCAGAAGTTCAAGGCCACAACCACATAGAAAGTTCAAGGTCAACAGGGACTACTTGAGACCCCATCTCAAAAAAAGGAAGGAAGGAAGGAAGGAAGGAAATTACTAATCAAAACTAAAGGTAGGTCTCATCAGTAGGGCAATGCATGGCAAGTATTGCCACAAGGAGATAGCATTGACCTTCCAGAGGACCAAGACAGCACTGTTTATCCCTGGGCCTCAGACCGCAGCAGCCTTTTGCAGAGGCCTACACTGTGAAGGGCAAAGAAAGACTGGACTTAGCCATGAAAATAGAAATGTGGCTGACCAGAGCCAGGCTCAGTTGACATTGATGAAGAAAGAGCCCAGATTCACCTAAGCCAAAGCAGTTGCTTACAACCCTGGCCAAGATACGGCGCCCAGCAAGGACTTTCCACCTTGGCTGACACTGAAACTATCTGGGAACATTCACAACCTCCAGTTCCAGACCAGTAAGATCTGAATCTCTGAGGTTGAGGTCTGGAATGTTTAATGTTTCTCTTTAATGTCCTTCAGGTGATCTTAACAATTTCTAAGGGGAGAATTAAGGTCAAACTGTGGAGGCATCAAGCTGCCTCATGCAGGTCACAATCCAGCTGCAGCTGGAAGGCAGATGCTGGTGATGGCGTCAGGGCACCATTTTCCATGGCTCTAGTAGTCAGACTTCTTAAATCTTACCTAAGACTGCAGCCATGACTCTAGAGGATCCTCCAAGGGAGATAATAGACACCAGTGAGGGCGGAAAGTTTGACTTTATCCTGAGCTGCCTTGATGTTTCTCCCACCTTGCTCCCTCCCCACCACCCCCAGGGCAGATCTCTAGTTACCTGGGCTCAGTTAGGGTTGACTCCTTTCGTGGACAAACCCAAACCTTAGCCCTACTGTTACTGTGTGGAGGACAGAAGATCTAAGTGGGAGAGCCTCCCCACCTTCACCCCTTTATCCCTCCCCACAGCCAAGTCAGCTTGTCCCAGTGTCAAAAGCTGAGGCAGGAACATAGTGAGTTTGAGGCCAGCCTTGGTTGCATGGTGAGAAAAAAAAAAAAAAAAAAAAAAAATGATAGACTCTGAGATCCTACTTTGCTTTTTAAACTATTTGCTGAGAATCAATCCATCTCTCCTTTCCCTCCTTTTCTCTCTACTCCCCTCTCCCTCTCTTCCCTTCCCTGTCTGGGTTTAGGAGATAGTTCAGCAGTAGAACATTCACTTAGTATGCATTAGGCCCTGGGTTATGTCTCCCATCCCTCTCCAAAGTGATAATATTTTAATGTTGAAGATGCTACTATTTATCAGTTTTTTTAAATGGATTATAACGGCTGAGTTTTACTTATTTATTTTTAATTGACTCATCAAGAAATCCTTATTTAGGCATACGTTTGTGCTTGGCTTGATTCCAGGCATAAGAGTTAAGTCATATATGAGATAGACAGGCAGTCATGCTCTTTATGGGGCATGCTTACTGACTGGGACAGACACTGAACGAATTAGAAAAACCAGTCAGGAGATGAGTTCTGTGAGGGGGCTGCTGTGTATCAATCTGTCAGAGGTGACAGAGAGTATGAGCAGCTGGTAAGCAGTTCCATGGGTAAAAAGCACTTCCCGCCAAACTGACAACCTGAGTTTGATCCCCAGAACCCACATGGTGGCAGAAGAGAACTGATTCCCTCAACTTGTGCTTGACCGCCACACAACTGCCATGGCATAGTACATACACAAACACACATACACACACGCACCAAATAAATAAATACATTTTTCTAAATTGAGGCTGGACACAGAGCTCAGTAGTCAAGGGCCTTTGTTGTTCTGGTAGATGATCTGGGTTCAGGTCCCAGCACCCACTTGGTGGCTTAGAACCATCCGGAACTCCAGCTCCAAGCTCCAAGGGATGCAATGTCTGCTTCTGACCTCCAGGAGTAACAGGCTTTCCCATGGTACCCAAACACACATTCAAGAAAAACAATCATGCACACAAAAGAAATATATATTTTAAAACACAAGGGGGCATTTTCTCCGCTCTAGCCCCAAGACAATATCCATTTTATGAATGAAAAATGACATTTTAGTACTTGACTTTCATTTCTGTGGGTATTAAAAATGTTGAACGTTTTTTCTACAGTTTTATTTTTTCTATGCCAGTTTCTATTTTCTTTGTAAATCATATTGAATTATAACAATTCTTTATTTACTAAACTCTTAACCATTTGATATACACTGCAAGTATTTTCCTTAGTTAACACTTGCCTTATTATGATTCATTGGTACTCTAAAAAGTAGTTTAAATTTTTCCATAATAAAAAAATCACCAAATATGTATTTTGTGGGTTTCTTTATATGCCCTTTAAAACAGTCTTTTCTCATCCTCAAATCATATACTTATTGCATTTTTCTTGTGTTTTAATTTTTTTCTTTCTTTTTTTTTATTAATTACACTTTATTCATTTTGTATCCCCCCTGTGATTCTCTTCCTCCTCCCATCCCAATCCCTCCCTTCCTCCACCCTCTGCATGCATGCCCCTCCTCAAGTCCACTGATAGAGGAGGACTTCTTTTCCTTCCTTTTGATCCTAGTCAATTAGGTCTCATCAGGAGTGGCTGCATTGTCTTCTTCTGTGGCCTGGTAATGCTGCTTCCCCCTCAAGGGGAGCTAATTAAAAAGCAGGCCAATCAGTTCATGTCAGAGACAGTCCCTATTCCTATTACAATGGAACCCACTTGGATACTGAACTGCCATGGGCTACATCTGTGCAGGGGTCTTAGGTTATCTCCATGCATAGTCCTTGGTTGGAATATCAGTCTCAGAAAAGACCCCTGTGCTCAGATTTTTTTGGTTCTGTTGCTCTCCTTGTGGAGTTCCTGTCCTCTCCAGATCTTACTGTTTCCCACTTCTTTCCTAAGGTTCGCTGCACTCTGCCCAACGGTTGGCCATAAGTCTCAGCATCTACATTGATAGTCTGTAGGGCAGAGCTTTTCAGAAGTCCTCTGTGTCAGGCTCCTGACTTGTTCCCTCTTTTCTCCTTCTTCTGTTGTCCAGCCTTTTTGCCTTTCTGGATAGAAACTGAGCATTTTAGCAAGAGTCCTCCCTCTTGATTAGTTTATTTAGGTGTACAGATTTTAGTAGGTTTATCCTATATTATATGTCTATATGAGTGAGTATATACCATGTGCATCTTTCTGCTTCTGGGATAGCTCACTCAGGATGATCTTTTCTAGATCCCAACATTTACCTGCAAATTTCATGATTTCCTTGTTTTTTATTGCTGAGTAATATTCCATTGTGTAGATATATCACAATTTCTGTATCCATTCCTCCACTGAGGGGCATCTGGGCTGTTTCCAGCTTCTGGCTATTACAAATAAGGCTGCTACAAACATGGTTGAGCAAATGTCCTTATTGTGTACTTGAGAATCTTTTGGATATATGCCTAGGAGTGGTATAGGTGGAGCTTGAGGAAGCGCTATTCCTAGTTGTCTGAGAAAGCGCCAGATTGCTTTCCAGAGTGATTGTACAAGTTTACATTCCCACCAGCAGTGGAGGAGGGTTCCCCTTTCTCCACAACCTCTCCAGCATGTGTTGTCTCTTGAGTTTTTGATCTTAGCCATTCTGATGGGTGTAAGGTGATATTTCAGGGTCATTTTGATTTGCATTTCCCTGATGGCTAATGAGGTTGAGCATTTCTTTAAGTGTTTCTCTGTCATTCCTTTTCAGAGAATTCTGTTTAGTTCTGTACCCCATTTTTTAATTGGATTACTTGACTTTTTGCTGTTTAACTTCTTTAGTTCTTTATATATACTGGATATTAGCCCTCTGTCAGATATAGGGTTGGTGAAGATCCTTTCCCAATCTGTAGGCTGTCGTTTTGTTCTGAGGACAGTGTCCTTTGCTTTACAGAAGCTTTTCGGTTTCATGAGGTCCCATTTATTGATTGTTGCTCTTAGAGCCTGTGCTGTTGGTGTTCTGTTCAGGAAATTGCCTCCTGTGCCAATGAGTTCAAGGGTATTCCCCACTTTTTCTTCTAAGTGGTTTAGTGTGTCTGGTTTTATGTTAAGGTCTTTGATCCACTTGGATTTTAGTTTTGTGCAGGGTGAGAAGTATGGATCTATTTGCATTTTTCTACATTTTTACGTTGCCCAATCTGATCCAGATATAATTTTGGTCCTAAGAAAATGTTCTTTTGCACCGTGGAGTATAGAAATGACAAAAGAGATCAATCTTCTATTGAAGTCCAGTGGGCACAACTGAGCTGTGTGACCTCTCTGATATTAATAGTTCAAGGCCTAGAAGTCAACCTGAGTTCTCTGGAAAACTCAGTGGGGTAGCCTAGATGCCAATGCACCAAGTAGCAAGCCATTGTTTTGTCTGTTGAGATGTGGAGCTCACTACGTAGCCCAGACCAACCGGCCTCCAGTGTGCCTTTCCCCTCCCTGTTTTCCCAGTGCTGGGAGGACAGGTGATGTATCTCCACACCCAGCTCTAGTCGTGCTTTAGAACTGAATGTGTCTTTTTAACAAGAAGAGATGCTAATCCCTGAGAAGAACAAACTACCAGCTTATGTTTTTAAATATAAGTTATAAATGAAATGGCAGATAGTTTCTTTCATTTAAAATCCTTGCGGGGACCAGCAAAGATGACTAAAAAGGGCAAAATGCATTAGCTCGATGAGTTTTATCTCATTATCTCATTATCATCCTATGTGCTTAGAGTTAGATCATTTAAAATCCAGGAAATGAATTTTGAGGCAGGGCACTTTGTCCCTATTAAAGTTTTATATTTTCAACTATAGAAAAGGCACTGATGCCTCTGGATGTATGCTAATTTCTTGGTGTTTACATTTCTTGGTCTGGATGGATAGGGGTCTCTTTCTATTTCTCCCATGCTATTTTGTTTTCTATATTTCTGTGACAACTCAGGTGTACCTTCACCACTCAGTTATTGCAGGGTCTGCAGCCCTGAGATCGGGTAGGAGCATGGCAGCGCAGCTTGTCATGCGGTCCTGGCAGTGTCCGGATGCTTCCTGTCCTCAGGCTTTCCCTCGAACCTTGCCCATCTTTCTGAGACAAGACGGCCAGCTTGGTGGAACACTCTGTCCCTTCTTCCAGTCATCTAATTTTAGGGAATCATATTCGGATATTCAGTGGTTCCAGAGCCCCCTCCATTCCTAGTGAACCCATGCATGACACTCCCTTGGAGAAGAAATGTTCAAATGGAATGGAAATATTTTACATTGGCTCTATCTATTAGGCCACTAGATCCCTTGAAAGTGTCCGCTTCAGTGTGCTTTGACGGGGAAATGGACATTTTGCAGTTCACCAGGTATTGCTAGTGACGCCAGCACAGCTTTGACCTGTTTGCGTCTAGCACTAAAAAAGGCTCACAGTTTTATTTGGGGGAAAAAAAAGCCTCCTTTTTCAGGAGTGGGCAAATTTGACGTTAGGAATGTGTGGCATCTTCAAATTTTCATTTACTCGGAAGGTGTTTGCATCTACACGTGGAGATGTCAGGTAGCACGTGGAGTGCTGGTCCCGCTCATGTGGCGTTCTACGGTCAGATTGACTCTGTTCTGAATGCATTTGGTCACTGCCTGTCTCGCAGCTCAGGGCACTTTACATACCCACCAAGCTGGGTTGTGTTCATTTACAAAATCAAGGCAACCAAGGGCACGTGTTCTGAGGACTCAGTGAGAAGCTGAAGGGCAGTCCTTGCAAAAAATGCCTGACGCTTGGTAAGCCCTGTTGCTATCTTTATGCTTGTCCCTTGGTATCTCAGAATCTCCTTGAAGATCAAAATGCATACATGCTCAAGTTCCTTATGTAATGTAAAAGAAGACAGTTTTTGCATAAGCCCACACACATTCTCCCTGGGATACTTTAATTTTATATTTATTTAAATTTATTTCAGTGTGTATGTGTGTGTGATAAAGTGCCTATAAAAGACCTGAGGCTAAACTGTTGTGGTTTGCATTTGGCTTGACATTAATAAGCTACCTATGTTAACATTTCGGTATAATTAATCACAGTATTTCCTCTAAACCCTACTTGGTGTTTCTCTAGTGCCCCTTCAAAGGCCTGTTTTAAACTTTGAACCAATTAGTGTATGTATTTTTTCCATTCAAAGTCTTCTCTTGGCCTTGTAATTTCTGTTCCAAGCAAAAAAACAAGGGGGGGGGCGCATTTCCCTTATTTACTACAGACAGCAACTGGAAGTCAGAATTGGTTGCATAAAAGGAAAGTTATGTAAATGGAAGGCCAGTCAAAACTAAGCCACAAGAAATGGATAGAGTTATAGCACTTTCCATGCCATGTGAGGATTCTGTAAGTTGAATGGGTGCCTAGGGAGGCAGCGATCTTGATTATAGGAGATGTGGACTTATTCCTCTGGGTAAACCCCCTCCTTTGTTTGTGTAGAGGGAGGGGCGTGTTTATGCATGGATACATGTGTGCACATATATGCGTGGCTGGGCATTGGTTAAGGTGTGCCTGTGTGCGCGTGTGCATGCCATGCATGTCTTTTTGTGCCTGTGGGACATAGGGTAGGGGACAGGCTCTGCTGTTGTTTCTCAAAATCTGTCTACCTTCTTCTGAGGAGCAGTAGGAAATAGGGTCTCTTACTAGACTGGAACTTGCTATGGGCTCAGCTATGCTGCCTGGCCTGTGAGCCCTAGGTATGTGCCTGTTCCTGCCCCACCCCACCCCCAGTGCCAGAATATTTTTAATGTAGGGTGTAGGAGCCTGGAGATTAAACTCGGGCCTTTGTGCTTACAAAGCAAGCACTTTACTGACTGAGCTCTTTCTATAGCCCTGGGACTATCTAAACACATTCCAATTTCTTTTCCTCATTTTTGTGGCATCCAAAAATATATATACAACCTTAGTTTTCAGTGTCCCCATCTACAAATTCAAATACTGATGTGGTAGCTTCAATGAGAATGGCCCACCCAAAGGCTCATATGTTTGAATGCTTGGTCCCCAGTTAGCAGTACTGTTTGGGATGGATTAGAAGGTATGGCCTTGTTGGAGAAGGTGTGTCCCCAGCGGTGGGCTCTCTCTGCCTGCTGCCTGCAGATCATGATGACTGGCTCTCAGCTACTACTTCAGTGCCATTCCCGTTTGCCCCGCACCGTGATAAACACAGACCCACCCCTCCAACACTTCAAGAAAGCCCTCAGTTGACTGCTTTAGTTCCTAGGAGTTGCCTTAGTCATGGTGTCTCCTCGCAGCAAGAGAGCAGTAACTAAGACACCTGGTTCCCCCACTCCATAGCAAATGGACATCAGAGTTTCCTAACAAGCTGGAGGTAGCTCTGTTTTCAGCTAACTACTTTGGAAGCCTGAATGCAGTAAAGATGTTGACTGGTGACCTTGACATTCAAACCAGGAGCGGGAGTTTTCGTGCCTAATGACAATGAGATAACTGATGTTGAATACTGATAGGTCTGCCAAGGAAGCTCAGCATGCATTGTTGGCTGGCCAGACAGCTGGGCAAAGCTGAGTGGGCTCTTCCTTGATTATTCTGTGCTCTGTCACCCCGCTTCAGAGAGCCCCATCCTCCATCCCTGTCGTCAGATACATAAATAGCATCAACTCTGCAGGAGCATCAAACAGGTAATTATAATGCAGCCTTGCCTGGGATGACATTCTGATTCCTTAATAGAAGAAGTTCCTCCAATCCCCATCTGCATGTTGATTTTCCATAATTTAATTTTCAAGTGACATTTTATGTCTCGGTGTAACCTATATAAAACCTGGGCGCCCCGGTGATCCAGTTAGATCTCAAAAATCAGAAAGGAAAACACTCTAGTTGGCAGGGCAACTTCAGCATCCTGGCCGCACCCTTTGGGGGGGAACAGCCACAGAGGATGGTTTTCATCACTGAACAGTAGCTTGAGGTTGTCTTTGCCGGGACTTTCAGCATACATCTCAGCCCCTTCATTTTTATAAGTGTTTGTTTGTGGTGCTGGGATTGAACCTAGGGCCTCACACATGCCAGGGAAGCACGCTACCTCAGCACTGCATCCCCAGCGCACCTCCACATTCCGCTTGAACATCAAATTATCTTCAAGCCCTTTCTGTATGAATACCTTCTCTCCTCTGTGGCGTCCCTTCCTCCCCCACCGCCTTCTGTTCCTTGCAGTTTTTAGTACTGTGCCTCTTTCTCTGTTCTGGGTTGCAGAACGCCTGGTTGCCGACTGGCAGAAAGTCAGGGCTACCAGCTCTGGAAGGGGAGAGGGGCACAAAACTTCTCTTTAGCCCACCATGAATGGGGTCAAAGCAGGGTTTTCTTGAGCCTTCAGAGGAAAAAGAAATGTTAAATTTACCACTTACATTTTTTTTAATGTCTTGCCATTTTTACTTTCACCATTTATATTTTTCTTCTCTTATGTAAAATTTGAAATCTCTGGGTAAAGTATCTTGGGTATGTCTTCCGGCTACTTCCCATTGCTAGTCCGGGAGATGCAGGATGTTAGCACAAATTAGGACAGGACTTCATAAGAGGAACCCATGTATCTGCTCCTTGCAGCTCTCCCAGCTCATCCCCTCCCCGCCTCTCCCTGCCCCTCAGGAGCTCAGCTTAACCAGCGCTTGGATCAATCCACAGCTGCCACTATGGCTTCATGGGTATTTTAAGCCATGCCATCGAAGGGTTTTGGTTAAGTAAAGTGGTGACAGACCTTCCCCAACCTCCAGCTGCCACCTTGTACTTCTCAGCACCCAGACAGCATCACGTGCAGCAGGATTGAAGGCATGTCGTAAGCTGCCCCACAGCTTAGAGGATTCCCTAACTCCCTCTGCTACCTCTCCCCACTCTGCTCACTAGCACCTTTGAACAGTGTGCGCTGCACTCCAGCAAATGCCCCTTACTATACTAAAGGTTTGCACTGTTTATTATTTTGCAATACTCCAAGAGAATGTCTGCTAGGAGAGCATATGGCTTACAGAAAGGCAATGGGCATGGCTTGTGAGGCTCCTGGAAATCCACCTAATGGACTGAGCTCACTTCATTCCAGATATCTCTTGGGGAGCACCGACACTCCCAGTGGTTGTTAACAGTCTCCATTAGACTTTCCCCTGCAGTTACTGCTTTTGCTTTCCCTGATTCTTTCCCAGCTTAGCTTTTTCAATCTTCTTCTCATACGCATAGCAATAGCGATCTATATGGATCAATACTGCCATCATTATGACATTCAGTTCTACTGACTAATGATGGTTAATGTGTATTCTATAATATATTTGTTGCCATTGATCACAAGTGTGAATTCCTAAAGCATCTGAGTGAGAGGTATGGATAAGCAGGAACACGTGCAGAGGAGAGCAAAAGGCCAGTCCATTCATTTAGAGCTACTCAGTAGGTGTGTATTACATCTGTCCATCATGCAGTGTCCTTAGCTTTAGGTATATCAGTCAATGCTCCTGCCCTCTAGGAACCCATCCATAGTTTAACAGAGGGTGACGATGTCTCTGTAGGTAAATGAATAAAGTATTTGAAGTACTGTGTAGAATGATCCACATCCCTAAAGGTGGAATGATGGCTAGTTCAGAGCCAGTCTGGGTTATATAAAAAGACCTGTTCATTTAAAAAAAAAAAATCTACAGCCTATGGAGAAGGAAGAGAAAAGGGTGTAGTGAGGTCTCCAGAGGGAGCAGACAGGCTTCTGTATTGACAGGGCACTTTCAGCTGTGACACATGAGTCACTCAAACTAGCTTAAGCAACAGGTAAATGTTGCTTAAAACAGATGTTTCACGAGTAATAGTTTAGGAATTCAAAGGATGGCTCTGACTTTATGCCTGAGTAGACCTGGGACCCAAACAGTGTTTTTAGGATCCTGTTTTCTGGTTTTCGGCCTGCTTCTCTCTGCAATGAACTCGTTTTCTCCAATATATATGCATTGCTTCCATGCAACTTGGGGAAACAGCCACTCAGGCAAGTGTCATCTTGGGACTCTACAAGAAATGAGGGGTTCATTCTCTTTTCCTAATGCTCATAATGGAAATATCTCCATTCTACTCAGGTCACCTTACAACCCCTCACGTCAATCACCACTGCAACAAGATAAAGGTTGTGTGGTCGGTTCAGGCTGACTCATGTGTCAGTTTGGGTGACAGGTCAAGTAGGGGTGTGTGACTAACCATGACTGGTATCCCAGGCTGCTATTTTACCTGCATTCCTGAGAGGATGCCCAGGAAGATAAACCCAACAACAGGCAGTCGTTAGAGCCTCGTGGATATTTAAGCTGTGCTTTCAAAGATAGCTTTTGTCAATAGCTTTTGTCAAGTGAAGCAGTGAGAGGTCTCCATTATTGCCAGAGAAACAATAGGAGCAAAACCAGGAAGACTCAGCTGACCTGCCAGCTCAGCAGGTCAGGAAACCTCTGGGAGTTGAGGCTGAAGAACATACATGGAGGGTTGCTCCTTATGGTAAAACTGTGGGATAAAGGACAGCCATTTAGGCCATGCTGAGGAATCTGGTCTTTGCAGCATTGCAGCAGAGACAGTCTGGGTTTTAGGCAAAGGCTGGGGATGTATTTTCATAGTAGACTATTGCTGTGACCTTGTGTGGAGACACATGCCTGGAATCCCAGAGGCTGAGGCAGGAAATGATGAGTTCAAGGCTACCCTGGGCCACACAGTGAGACCTTGCCTCAAAAAGAAAGAAGAAAGAGTATCCCTCTGGTGATAATTATAGAAGGAGTTTTGGCTGATGGGACCAGTAAGGAAATCACTACAGTAATCCAGATGAAGCTAAAGTGGAGGCATTTAAGTCTCTGGTATGCTAAAAGTCCTAACAGAGAATGTCTACATTGGTGGCATTAATAAAAACATGCAGAAAACAGGGGGTGGGATCAACAGGACTCTTATCATTCAAGAAAATGAGAGTATAGGATGATGGGGGGGGTGGAAGTGTCGTTTGCTGGGATGAATACAGAGAACCAGGTGCGAAGAGAAGATAAGGATGGGTGAGATGCCAGTTGCATAGATTCAGGGTAACAGGACACTTGACTTGCCATCCATTGCTGTTGCAGGATGTTCAGCATGGGGCGGTGAAGTTCAGAGGAGTGGCAAGACTATGGAATTACGGGGTTGATGAAACTGAAGAGTTTTTGGTTTGGAGAAGAAGAAATCTGGATACAAAAGCTAGTCAAGTGAGAGAGCTGAGTCCTCAGTGATTCAAGCGAGCAGGTGTCAGGAACAAAATGCGCCTCACGCTCCTTTTGACTTGACTTGAACCTAGTTCTGAACAGAGGTGGATGGCACTAATCTTGCTCATCGGTTTAATGGGGAATAATTCTCCTGTTCAGCTCAAGGACATCTTGGGAGTGAGGATTTTCCATACAAATAAATCCACAGTGGTAGAAAAGCATAGGAACGTTTTGGAAAAGACTGGACACATAGAACACGTGCTGAACCCTCCGTATCTTGTATACATAACATACTGTATCTTGTTCTGGCTTTAAGTGCAGGAAATCTGCATGTCTCGACAGCCAATTAGTGATAAGGTCTAATAAATCTACTCTTTAGAATTTCCAGAGCATGGATGGAGGTCCTTGCTGTATTATGAAGTACCTCTGAGATGCTAGGAGATGGGCTATCTCTAGTGAGCCCTGGTTTTCCTACCTACTGTCAGAAATGTGATGCTTTGGGAGAATGCTCTGTAGCATTCTGTAGCATCAGTTATGTGCTATTTATTGGATCCCTTTGGAAAATGGTTCCTATAACATTCACAGGTCTGATTTTGCTAGTAACTTCTGTCCCTACTTAGATGTTGCACTCTGGCGGCTAAAGATTATGAGCTGATGTTTCTTCAAGTTTATATATCGCATGTATTAAATTGATTTGAACAGCAGTGATATGATCACATCCCCAGAAACGGGGCACTACATAAAATCAAAGCTTCTATTAACACCAAGCATGGCAGTCAGACTTCAGCATCACTGTGTCCCCGGGATTTGGCTGTTGTGTTTTAAAATGCCAGTATGTCCTGCCTAACAAATTTCTCCCTATGTCTGTGAGGAAAGGAAAGTGACCCACTGGTGATCCTGTCTCAGTAAAGCAGCCCTGCATACTTCAGAAACAAAACATTGACAAGTCTTCTGTGGGAAGGGTGGGCCTCTCTGTTCTTATGAGTCACAATCCTGCGCTGTTTATTGGCTGCGCTGGAGAAGTATTGAGGGAAAAAAAAAAGTGAAGTGTGCATTCCAATGGAATGGTTATGGTAAAAATGCATCCCTTTCAGATGGGTTTCTAGGTATTTCCTAGAAATGAATGTGTGGCAAAGCAAATCATAGCAGACAGTGGAGAGCGAATGCTTGCTGCATGCCAAGCATTGTTCCCTGCGTTCTGTATGTATCATCTCACTCAGAAGTCACATTTTGGCCATGTCATCTGCGCAGTCTCCATTCAGAAGACCCAGGGAGCTTAAACCTTACCTAAAAGGCACATAGGAACCAGCGGGGCTGGCACTCGGACCCAGGCAGACCCTAGGCATTTTATTTACCCTAACCACAGCAAGCCCCGCCCACATGAACTGCTTTACCACAAAGCTTATTTAAGCAAGGACCACCCCTCCTGTTTGCATTGTTTAGTGTGTCCAGTTTGATGCTTTATTCTTCCAAATTTAAAATTGTTCTGTATTATATGTGCACGTGATCTGGATGAAAAGAATTCACTCTCTACCAACACCATTTCATCCTACCTGCAGTTTGAAGCAACACTGAGACATTTTTATTTGTCTTCAAATTAGCCCTGCACAACACAGATAGCAGCAGCAGCAGCAGCAGCGGCAGTGTGTGTGTGTGTGTGTGTGTGTGTGTGTGTGTGTGTGTGCATGTGCGTGTGCGTGCTCGCGCGTGTGTATTCTTTCCTTCTGAATTAACTTGTTTCTCATGGAGCCCACTGCAGACGTATTCAGAAAAGGCTGCTGCCTGCTGTCCACCCAGTGAAGGTGGAGCAGGTGACGCTGTGTGTGCCCAGCCTCTCTGGAAGTGTCTGCACAGATGTGTACTGTTTTCACTCCCGCTCCCTTCAGATTCCTGGAGCCAACACCCACCCACTCTGACAGCCTCTCTCTTTCTCTCTCTTCATTTTCAAGGAAAAAAGAAAGAGGCAGACAGAAATAGAGGGGAAGAGAAGACAGCTTGACGAGCAGGTACTGCTGCTCCAGCATTCCAAGGTAAGCCGCTGATCCCAGGGACCTGTGCGATTAGCTGCAGAGCACAAGTCTCAGAGCCGTGCAGATCCTGCCTGCCTTAGAGGCGCAGCGCCTCTGACCAGCTTTTTCCACGCGACGAGGAGAGGGTCTCTTGCCTTTCTTTGTGATTTTTACAAGCATGAGATTACACTCCTCTGCAACATATACATGTTTATTTATACTAGGATATAAATACTAGTTTATTTTTTTAAAAAAGCCCATATGAATGCTCCATTCCACATGGTCCCAAGTTGTTTTTCCTGTGTGTTTTGTTCAGGGTCTCCAAAAGCTGTACTTCACATAATGGACTTTTGAAAATGAGAAAGAATCTTTCTTGTTAAGAGAGGTTGTGGGGGAGGGAGATGAGACAGTATGATCTTATAAAAGAACGATGCTGCATGTTTCAGATTGCTCATCTATTTTATTTTGACTTTACCATATTGGAAATGTTCTGTTAGAACAAGTGATTGGCCAGACGTGGCTTTCAAATGATTTGTCTTGGTTCAGTGTCTATTGCACCTTATTAAAAAGAGGTGGTTGTGTGTGTGTGACTTTTTTTCCCTTTCAAACATAATGCATGTAAGCACTGTAATTGATTGCAGTAGAGGGGACAGCTCTGTCACTGTCACAAATGCCCTAACAGTGGCTGACTGTTGCTTTTTGCATGACTGGATAATAATGTGGCCATGTTCAGGGACCAGCCCGGAGTTGTTGCTTGCCTGTTTGACTGTCCCTGGGCTTTTTAAAAGGAAAACCTCCCACTGGCCTCAAGTTACTATGACCTTGTGTGTGCAGAATTGCTTTACTCAGAGGGCTGGGAGGGGCTGCTGATGGGGTCACTGCTTTTTGTGCATTTTCTGGACTCTTTGAAACAGAAGGGGCCTTTCCTCCTACATTTCCTCTTCTCTGCAAAACTAGGTTGTGCTAAATGAATCCTCAGAGTGAGAATCATGACGAAGCTGGCTCATGATTTCAAAGAGCAGCCTGACCTATATCTGTTCGGCGTGCTTGTGAGTTCACCATGAACTTTAACCAGAGACGTGTGTTCGAGAGGAGGAAAAGCAGCATGGTGCTGGTTGTCCATTTCTGTCTGTCTTGACACTCCGTCTCAGGACCTGTCTTTGTAGCAGCCTGCACTGCATTCAAATGCTGTCGCTGTCTCCTGACAACATTCCCCAGGGAGGATTAGGGCTAAAATTAGGATTATCTTTCTGCAGAGGTGGGCTTACAAATGCTGACAGGATTGTACAAGACCAGCCTGCAGAGAGCATCCGGGCCTCTGGTACAGAGTGAAGGCAATTTGCCCTCTGTGGAAGAGAGACATACTCAGTTAATTATGGGCTAAAAGGACAACTTTCTGATAAGAGTGGATATGTAGCAAATAGCCTCTTCACTGCCAACGCCCCAACCCCAGCCTCAGCACAGCACGCTGACTTTGTGTTTCTTAAATTCAAAGTCAGAGAGTGAACACTCCAGAGACCATGGTCCTTTAGTTTCTGTCATTATTCTGAGTGCCAGGTAGGATGGCAAGGACTTATTCATTGCTGCTGTCCAGCACATCACACACTATTCTGTTCATAGTCTATCTATTCATTTCTTATTTTCCCATCCACCCACCCACCCATCCACCCATCCATCCATCCACCCATCCATCCATCCATCCACCCACCCACCCACCCATCCATCCATCCATCCATCCATCCATCCAGTTTAAAGAAACAATAGAAAATTGACTTCATTTTGTGTGAGGAAACAGAGTTTTCATCAGGGACTTGGCAACATGAGCATCAGGTGATTTCTGAGACTGGCTATCAAAGGTACAGGCAACACTTGCATCACGGTAATCTTGCTAACGAGATGGGAAGGGCTGAAGGTGATTGTTAGTTTAGTAAGCAGAGTGCAATGGCACTGTCTTTTTCCCTCTTCGGGGAAGGCTTGGGTAGACAGAATAAGGGTGGACGAGCAGCCTTGAAAACTAAAAGGTAAAGACCCAAAGCTCCAGGGGTGGTGGTGTGCCTCAGATACCACCCAGAGGAGTACCCCGTTTCTGAATGCTGGGGGAGCAGGAATATTGATAAGACAAGGAGACGTCTTAGTGCGTCCCTGAAAAGCAGCTATGATTCCATGTGTCTCTGTTCTGAGCCCAGCCTTCCTAAATTAGTAGTCTGCTTACCATAGAAGGAAGAGGGTGCCTGACTAGGGGACTTCAGTCACCAGAGGGGAGAGCATTCCACTTTAAATGAACACACTGTTGACTCAACTGAGTAGTGAGTCATCTTTCCTCCCATCGGTCAGCTTCCAGCTTGGTGATCACCACTTAGGTAGGAAAAAAAAAAAGGCACTTAGGTTTATTCCTTCCTGTGTGAGCATCTCAGAGGAGAGCTGCTAGCTTCCGCTCACGTCATGGGAGCCTCCACACTCTCCTGTCCACTCAATGATAATCACTGTTCTTTTAAAGTACCTAGCCTGTGCCTGCAACTTTAAATACAAACTCTCAATAACCATCATAAGATCGGTGTCCCTTTCCCCATCTCACAGTCTGGATACAAACTCACGATGCAAGTAATTTGCTCAGGGCTCTACAGTCTGTTAAGTGAGGGAACCTGAGTTGAACCCCAGGGCTGTCTGTTTCCATAGACAAGGCTCTTCCCAGGATACTCTTTGAATGGACGGTCCCTTGTAGGTGATTTGACTAGACAGGCGCCAGTTGCCACTGCCACTGTCTCTCTTACTCTCAGTATATTTTCATGGACCACAGAAGATTTAAACCATGTGGAATCGTGTCAGCGTGATTATTGTAGGTTCTTTAAAGCATAAAACATTAGGAAAGATGTCAGTAACTGACATTTATTTCACTAATTTACAAAATCTCAGACACTCTTGAAGAAAATAAATATTCTCTGTGCAAAGGCAGATAGAAAAGCATTAAAGCTGGGTTTCATATCTATTAAGATACAATTTTGATGTTCTTTGTATAACTTTCATATCTGATGCATATATCAAGTGGCTTATGGATGCTTATTGTCAGGACTGAGATATGAATTATTTAGACAGAGCCACTGGTTTCCTGTCCAGACAAATAAATAGAAAGCAAGACAGTGGTCTGGGGACTTGTATGGTTGCTGAATATTCTTGCTCATTGCAGTGTTCATGGCTTTTCTTGGCAAATTCTTCATTAAAACAAATGGTCAGTGTATGAAATGCTAAGACCCTATCTGTTACACCCCCATGACAGGAAACTTTGAGATGCTGTGTTTTAGGAGATGCTCATCTTTTACTTAAAAACTAATGCTTTTAAGTAAGAATTTCTAGGAAATACTCAGAAATTGGAATTTGATAGCTAAATTAGTTTTGGTTGTCATAAAATGAAAAAAATATATCATTGTTTCAAAAACAAAGAATAAAAACATCATTTAAAAAAAAGAGCCATCAACTGAACCCCCCAGGAGTGTATGTTTTATATAACCCCCAACATATGTCTATAGATTAAGATCTGCAATCCTTGTCACAAGCTTCATTAGCCCCTGGGTGAAATTAATTTATATTGACATCTGTATCCAAATCCTGTGTTGTTTTTTTTTTTTTTTTGGATTTTTATATGTTGCCTCTTTTGAATTCTCAAGTCAAAATTTTAATATTTATGAAATCTTATCTGACATGTGTTACTTTTTTTTTTAAATTATACTTGGGAAGATTTTCATCTCAAATGCTTGACCATAAACTTCAGTAGTTTTAATTCCTCTAGAATTTATTTTCCAATAAAGTATGAGGTAAGAATAAAGCTTTATGTTTTTACTCGTAGCAAGCCATCAGCATGATTTATTAATTCTTCCTTTCCCTCACTGATTTAAATGTCATCTTTAAATGACACAAATATTTCACCCTTATACCCAAGTCCACACCTTGAGATTCTTTTCATTCCATTTATCTGCTCAGCTGGTACCATTCTCATCTAATCTCTATAGTTGTATTCATATACTGTAATATTTTAATGAAACAAGAGCCATCATTATTCTTTTGAAGAACGGTTTTTGTTTTATAATCTATAGAAACAACGATTTGTTTTATTGCTCCTATAATATGACTTGTGATAATGTGAGTTAAAAGAATAAATCAGCTAATGTGTTACACCAGAACAGACTGACTTAATATTCCTCTTTTGCCCTTTGGTTGAATGGCCAGAGATTTGTCTATTTTATTAGTCTATTCAAAGTCCCAGGGCAGAATCTGTGTTCCACGTGTATCACAACATGCATTCCTTTGGGACTGTCACATTGATGAAGTGTTTATCAGCACTATCAGGATCAAGTTGTTAATACCACATCTTCAATATTTACTTGCTTTGAAGCGCCTAATCACAGTCGGGCAAATCTGACTAGTCTTCACCAATTCCAAGTTGTAAAAGTTGTCATTACATTTTAAGGACTACAACCTTTCTTTTAGGGATAACAGAATGGAAAATACGCATACAGAGAAGGGGTGGGGAGAGAAAGAGAGAGGAGAGAGAGAGGCTTTGTTCATCCTAATCTCTATCTCACTTCCCATCCTGCTCCAGACCCTATAGTTATGTATTTGATAAAATGCAGTGTGTGTGCCTTGCTTTTAGATAATTCTTTCAGCAGTCACTTGTTATGATCAACTACAACTTCCTCTATTAACCTCAGGAATGGACACGTGATATACCACTTGACTGTGGGGGACTCAAGGATGAGGGTCCTTCTATCCTATCTAACCTCCCAATTTCATGAGTAATAAATTTTATTGGGTGCTTTTAGAGACAGAACCCAGAGCCTCATACACACTTAGCATATGCTTTACCACTGTCCATACCCTCAGCCTCTCCTCAGTGACTCTTGGGTAATCTTAAACTGAGGTAATATTTTAGCATCCTTTCTGTTGCTGATAAGACACTCTTACCCACAGCTACATAGATTTATTTTTATTACATTTCCAGGGCACAACCCAACACTGAGAGAAGACAGGGCAGGAACTCAAGCAGGAACTTAAAGTAGAAATCGTGGAGGAAAGCTGCTTGCTGGCTTGCTCTCAGGCTGGCAGATGGCCATCATTTTTATACATCCCATGACCACCTGCCCATGAAATAGTATCACCCAGGGGGCTGGGTCATTCTGCATCACCTAACAATCAAGACAGACATGTCCACAGGCCAGTCTGATCTGGGAAATTCTTCAGACTCTCTTCTTAGGTGACGCTAGACTGTGTCTAGCTGATAGTTAAAGCTAAGGAAGGCAGAGCATCCCCTGTCCTGTCATCTTAGCTACGCAGTAATCATATATGTGAGCAAATTCATATCTTTACATTTTATTAGAAAACTATAGATTACTTACTATAAGTTTGCCTTTATTTTATTATATTATATTTTTATCTTATCTTATTTATATAGGGTTGTTTGTTTTTGTTTTTGTTTTATTTTGCCCACACATACACAGCTGTGGCTGAGGAGGTCAGAAGAGGGAGTCAGATTCCCTGGAACTTGAGTTGCAGATGGATGTGAGCCACCATGTGGGTGCTGAAATTGAACCCAGGTCCTCTAAAAGAACAATCAGTGCTTCCAACTGTGGAGACATTTCTCTAGCCCCCGAGTTTGCCTCTTAGCATGCCATGAGAGTAATGGAACAGATCTCTGTAATGGTCTGGTGTGGTGACATGGGGAAGTATGCCCTTATGAGAGTTGTTGTCTGGTGCCTGCGTCTTGCAGTTCTCTGCTGGACGGTCACCTCTTCAGTGAAGCCCTTTAGATCCGCCACATGGATAAAGCAACACTTTCTTTATTTCTCTTTCTACTGGTGGAATTCCTAGAATCATTGGGGGACAGGCTGCGCCTATATGTGCATGCATGTGTGTGAGCTTACATGGATTGCCACACGCATGCCGGTATGGGCAACTACACACATATGCATGTATCTGCAGATGTGTGCAGGAACTATGTCTTTGTTCTCTCCTTCCTGGAAAAGAAGATGTGTAAGGCAGGAATTGGTTTTGGGGTTGGTTTGGTTTTGGCAGCCAGAATAGTGCTGGGTATGGGATAGGGGTCTCAGTAAATACACAACTGGCTTTAAAAATAAGACAAGGTATAAAAACAAACAAACAAGCCAATCCGGAAATCTTTGTTGCTTTGCCAGGCAGAAGTATATGCTCATATTTGGGAGGAGGTGAAGGCAGTGATCAGGCTTGAACTTTTGAGGGGCAGATGTGATAGAGAAGCCCTGCTGGTCCAGAGAAAGACATGGCCCAAAAGGTGTCATCTGTTGTCTTCCTTCCCACAGTCCAAAGTGCTCCGGGAAAAATGGCTGCTGCAGGGTGTACCAGCAGGCACAGAGGAGGAGGAGGAAGCCAGGCGCCGGCAGTCTGAGGAGGATGAGTTCAAAGTCAAGCAGCTTGAAGATAACATTCAGAGGTAGGTAACCCCCAGCCTGCAGTAACCACCTCTCTCCTGGAGGGGGCGCTTTTCCCATGGTGCCACTTTCCCTGGTGCTGTAGAACTGTCTTCCTAAATAGATACTAGTGTTGCCTAGTTTTTCTGCGTAAAACCGCGTTATTCCTCATAGTAGTAGTACTGTTTGGTCTATCATGCCGCTCAGAGATGTCTTCCCTAGCCAATGAGGTATTACAAGCAGTTTGCCTCCCTCTCATGCCCTCTTTTGAGTTCTTCTATCAGCTTTTATATATATATATATATATATATTTACGGATACAGCTGTTGGCTGTTGTGGCCACTGTGGAGGTTTTCTACATAGATTTGTGAGATCAGTTGAGACAGGAGAATTAAAGCCAAACTTCATGGACTTTAGATGAGGACAGCGTAGAAAAGATTAGGCTGTAGGCCTGAAATCTGTAGATCACCTTTCTATGGCCTTGCACGGCCCAGAGAGCGCGTTGCTTGCCTGACTGCCCTCCATCAGTTTCTGACTATTTCAATATAGAAGGTAGATGGCCTGCCTATGACCAGGAAACTGGTCAGGTCCACTAGGGAGAAAAAAAAATAGAAGTTTCCCTTTGGCAACTCTAGCCAACCCAGATCTCAGGACACCTAGACAGAGGTAGGGGCTGAGGATGGAAGGTGCTGTGAACGGAGTCTCTCCAGTCAACCTGTTCCATCAGATTCTGCCTAAGACCTTCCCTCTGGTTTTCCGTCTCCTCCTGAGGCTGAAACAAGGGCTTGGCAGGTGTACCAGGAGGCAAGAGAAACTTCAGTTCAAGGCCAGTGTAGGATACATAATCACATACTGTCTCCAACTAATTAACCATGTAACTAAGTGTGTCAGCTTTCTCTAGAGCAGTGGTTCTCAACCTATGGGTCATAACCCTTTTAGGTGTTGAATGACCCCTTTCACAGGGGTCATATATTAGATATACTGCATATCAGATATTTATATTATGATTCATAATATTAGCAAAAGTGAAATTATGAAGTAACAACAAAAATAATTTTGTTGGGGCTGGAGAGATGGCTCAGTGGTTAAGAGCACTGTTTGTTCTTCCAGAGGTCCTGAGTTCAATTCCCAGCAACCACATGGTGGCTCACAACCAGTCTATACTGGGGTCTGATGCTGTCTTCTGGCCTGGAGGTGTATGTACAAGCAGTCAGAGTGCTCATATACATAAAAAAAAGTATTTTAGAGTGCTCATATACATAAAATAGATAAATAAACTTTTAAATAATAATAATAATTTTGTTTTGGGTCACCATGACCTGAGGAACGGTATTAAAGTTCTTCATTAAAACAGCATTAGGAAGGTTGGGAACCTCTGGTCTAGAGGAATAAAACTGATAGAATGAATATGTATTCAAGGGAGATTTATTACGTTGGCTTACATGATAAGGTAGACCAACGATGGCTGATACCCATGAGAAAGATGAAGAATCTGGTAGCTACTCAGCCCACAGTCCACAGTCTCTATCTGGCCTGAAGGATTTGGGGAGAAATGCTTGTCTTCAGTCTACATTTGGAAGCTCAGAGAAGCTGGTGCTACTCTCAGTTAAGGAATGCAACAATAGCAGCAATAGGCTAGATGAAATTGTCAACAAGAGTGAAGACAGGCAAAAAGCAAAGCGTTCCTTCCTCTGAGTCCTTCGATCTAGGCTGCCACCAGGAGGTGCTGCCTATATTTAGCATGGATCTTCCCACTTCATGTATCTTGGTCAAGAAAATCCCTCACGAGTGTGGCTAGCCATATGCCTTAGATTTCAGATCCAGTCAAGTTGACAGACACCATTAGCCATCCCACAAACAAAGCCGAGTCTACCAGCTGGACTGCTCCTTGCTGTTGACACGCAAAGCTAGTGAAGGAAGACTGGAGGTATCTCAGAGACTCCAGCTGTGTCACTAAATGGATAGCCCCAAGGCACGCTTCAGCCTGTGCTCCCGGTTTGCCAGGCCATTCAGAAGAGCTTGGCTAACCATTGCTTGTGGGAGACATGTTCAAGAGAACATTGGGGGGGGGGGGGGATGTATGTATATCTGCATATACACATATACATATACACATATGCACATATTCATGTGTAAGCCCACTTTAGGGTACACAAAGGGTAAAAGCTAAGGGAGGGTGTGTTAGTACAGAAGGAGTAAATTCTATGACCTTTTCTGTTTTTCTTCTGGGCTTGATTGGAAATGATTGTTTTCATGGTTCAGGAGTTGATAAGCCACTGACAGGCTGTGATGGGACTCTAAAATGAAAGCTTACTTTAGGCGAAGTCAACCATTGGAGTGTGCTGTAAGAGCAGGGCGTTCAGACAGGCATGGTCAGCCACAGAAAAACAGAATAGATCTTTCCACCTTTGACTCGAGAGAATGAAGAGCTCATACATAAGTGAGCAGGACCTTCTTGGAGCCCTTTTAAGAGTGAGACAGCCAAGACAGAGGGAAGGAACCATGGTGGGCTGTAGGAGTGGATGGCTAGGCTCTGAGTCAGGGAACACTTTGCCTGCTCCTGTTAGGGCCTTGCCAGGCCTTGGCCTCATGGGCCCTGGATGTGTGCCAGGGTAAGCTGCGTTCTCAGGGATACTACTGCATATGAGCAAGGCTGCTGTAGGCACCTTCTCCTACTCCAGGCCTCCTGACAGAGGACATTCTTCCTACTCTGAAATTTGATTTCTGCTTCCCCTCCTCTTGTATTCTCCCCCCTGTAGATTGAGATACCCTTTGGCAACATGCTTGGGATCAGAGTGTTTACGTTTGGGAATTGAATTTCTTTTCTTTCAGAATCTTTGCCTATGTACAATAAGGTACCTTTGTGATAGAATGACAAAATGTGTTTGTTTCATACATAGACCTTATACATAGCCTATAGGAAACTTTGTACAATATTTTTAAATAAGTTTTCATTTGAAACAAATTTTGTACATCAACCCATTTGAGGGAAGAAGTCTTCTTGTCAATGGTGACGAAGATTCAGATGTGGGAACATTTCTAGTTTTAAGTCAACCTATAAAGGTTTCTGTGTGTTTATGTCCCAGTCTCAAGGGAAGAAAAGGGTTGCCATCCCTCATGTGGTAAAGAACATTCGTTCCTCTGAGGTACTGCCCTTTGGTTAGACACAGCTGAGCTCTATCTCACAGAAGGCTGAGCTCAGCTAAACAGCTCTAAGCTGTATGTGGGATGCATCTGCTCTTCTTTTCTGTGTACCAATAGGCTAACAGGCTGCTCTTATTATCTTTCTATGGCAAGAACAGAGGATCTAGAGAATTGGGCAGAAACAGGCCTGTGCTTAGAACTGTCCATAACCTAGCTGCTAAAACATGCTTTGTAGCCACACCAAGGAGAGGAGAGAGATGGTCTACCTTTGGTGGAAGAAACACAGAAAAGAAAAAAGGACGGAGGTGAGGGTGAATAAGCCCATCTTCTACAAGCATCTTTGTTGAGCTGAAAAAGAAAACTAAGAATAAAAACTTACAATACAGTAGGGCAGGGGCAACGAAAGAAGATAATAAAGAGAAAAGAAGAGGTTTGAGGGTCCTGTCCAGAATCTGATGTTTATCGGGTTTCCTAAACCCAGAAGTGACTAACAGACCTGATGCCACAGAGCACCCCAATAAAGGAACTTGTGCAACAAAAACAAATTAGCATTGTTCTGTAGATCTTTAGCTTTCCATGAGTCTGAGTCACTCCCTAGAAATGCATTAGAGTCTCTTAAAAGGGACTCTTGGTTCTGTTTTCAAATGCTAAAGTAAGCCAGGTATGGTGATGTGGTTTTTGTAGTCTCTGTACCCTGGAAGTGTAAGCAGAAGAATCCAGCAGTTCAAGGTCACCCTAGGCCAGCAGAAGCTACTTGGGACCTGCCCTCCATGGAGACTGGGATGTATTGAAGTTGATAGAGCATATGTCTGGCATGCACAAGGCCCTGGGTTTGATCCCTAGCACCAGTTATGGTGATACACACCTGTACTCTCAACACATGGGAGGTGGAGGCAGGAAGGTTATAATCTGAAGGTCATTCTCTGCTAATAGAGAGTTGGAAGCCATTTTGGGCTATGTAAGGCCCTGTCTCAAAACCAAACCAAACCAAACCAAAGGAGTCTGATGGAAAGCAGAGCATGATAATCAGAAAGCACAGGAAATTTCTACATGGAAAAAAAAAAAGGATAAATGGGTTATTTAGTTTAGAAAACGAAAGGGGATGATGGCCCAACAGATCCTCAAGTGTGTGTAGAATTCAGATGGTTTCTAACTTCTTTATGATTGGGTCAATCTGAATATGACAGCGTCTAAATAAAGCATGAAGACTTGCAGTTTGGCATGACTATTTCTCTAGACATCAAGAAAGGATGAAATCATACATCTTTTAAACAGTTCACAGCCTGGAGCACTGTAGGAAATTTCAGGCCTTTAGCTGCAATTTCTTCCAAAATGTTATTTATAGATTAGCGATGCTTTGGTATGAAACATCTTCTGCCCTTCAAAACTATTGTTGGTGGTGATTAGAGTTTTCAGGTGAGCCTACCAAGAATGAAGGAAAGACAGAGGAGAGAGAGATGGGGGAGATGGAAAAGGGGCAAGAGAGAGAAAGGGAGGGAAGGAGGGAGAGAAGAAGGAAAGATGAGGATAATATATCTAGATTATTAAATCTTGGGCAGTATACTTACCTTGGGGAAATTTTAAAAAATAATTCATGGGCTTTATTCTGGAAATTTAGATGCCATGGCCCAAGTAAGGAGTCCCTGGCTCAGTGAGTAAAAGTACTTGTCACCAGTCCTGATAACCTGAGCTCAATTCCCAGTATCCTCATGATAGAAGAAAAGAAATGTCCCATAAAGATTGTCTTCCAACCTCCACAGCAGCACTGTGGTATGTGCATGCCTACCCACTCTCACTCACATCCTCCCACATACAGTTTATAAATGTGAAAAAGAAATGCTAAGCTTGTTCCAAACGGTTATATTGTACAAGAAGGATTGCTGTACGTGGAGAGAAACAGACTGCAAGGTTAAGTCCCTAGCACTGAAGCCAGGAAAATCAACACAATACAGGACTGAAGGAATACAGCCATGGCCCTTGATTTCAGACTGATTCTGACTTTGACTCAAGGACATTTGAAACCACCCTTGGGACTCCTGCAAGCAAGAGCATCTCACCACAAAGTTGAGGGTTTTTCCCCCAAAGGCCTCATGGCAGAGCTCCTTCCCTTTGAACTTCATCAGAAGCATGGCTTTCTAGGCTGATAAAGAGGGTCAAGTACGTTGGCTACCTCCTCAAAGCCCAGAAAATTATATTATTTTTCAAGCCATGCCATCAGAGTGGCTGAGAAGGAGGGAGAGCTTTGTCACTATAGCAGATAGCTTGTTGCTGGCTGCTCCTCTCTGGGCTGTGTTAGGATTATATTCTTGATTTGCTGGTAAGTAGAGATGAGTGAGGGGAGGAAAGATGAGTATTGTTAAAAGCAGAGTTTATAAACATTTCTTATGTTTTAAAAACAAATCTTAGGCTGGACAGATGGCCCAACAGTTAAGAGCACTGGCTGATCCTCCAGAGGAGCCAAGTTCAATTCCCAGTACCCACATGGCATCTCACAACTGTCTATAACTCCAATTCCAGGGGATCCAACAGGCTCATACAGATATAGATGCAGGCAAAACACCAATGCATGTGAAATAAATAAATCATTAAAAAACAAATCTCAGATGTTAACATCTGTATGCATTGTTTCCTGCTGGAATATTATTCTGAGGTATCCCAAGGTCAACTATAGTTAGCATCACTGTGTTCCTGGGATCACAGGAACCTCACACTGGTGATTATGAAGATTTTAGGCAGCCAGATCCAGACTAGCTTGGTCTGTTTCATGTGTGTACCCGTCAACAGGACTTTTTGCTTGCCTTGGTTTGTTTTTCCACTTGAGTATTTTCTAATTTCAATAACATATTTGCTATTTTTCTCATTGCTGTAAAAGAATGCCTGACAGAAACAACCTAAGAGAGGAAAGATTTGTTTTGGCTTCTGGCTTCAGAGGGGTCAATATGTGGTTGTCAGGCTCCATGCACTTGGCTGAAATACCATAACAGTAGGTACATGTGGTACTACTGGTTGTCTTCACGATAGACAAGTGGAAAGGATGGAATGTTGGTCCTCAGCTGCCTTCCTTCACTTCAGCTCCTTTCACTTCAGCTGCCTCCAAGCTCTGGAGTTGCTGTTGCACACATTCAGGATAGGTCCTCTTTGGGAACACCCTCACAGATACATTCAAGAAGGATGGATAGATGGAGAGAGAAAAAGAGGGATGGAAAAGGGAGGAAGAAGGGATGGAGAGAGAAAGAGGAGGAGGGGGCAGCCCGGCCTCACCAATCACCTAGATGCCGCTAAATGTAGCTCAGTTGACAGTGGAGTACACACATCATAAATTAGGTCTTACTCAAAGATTTGTTTCTTTTATTACTGATAAATACCGAGAAAATGTGTTCCTCTATCTCACCCCTTGGAATTACCCCAGTGAAGGTGAAAAATCTCATGGACTATTAGATGAAAATGAATGAACTCTCGAGGCTTTATGTGATTAGGCAAGTCTCTTGCTGTCTCTGGTCTCTTTCTTCATCTCTTCAATGAACAGTCTCTTGGGATCTTCTAGCCATGACATTTTGAGAGTCTCTCATTTAAGGAGATGGCTAGAGAGCTAGACACCTGGGCAGACAAACGCCTTTGTTGTGGCAGAAAGTGGTTTTGGAAACAGATCAGAATATGGGGAGGTGTTTGTGTTCTCAGGAAACAAAAGACCCATTTGTGAGTAACTGATTCACTGCAGAGATGACTAACTCATCTGAACAGCTTTCAGTGTGAAGATATGTCACATCAAATATTCATTGAATCAAATATTGAAGTCTCATTTGCTAACCTGGAGGGGGCCATGCAGCTTTAAAAAAAGAAATCAAGATGCAAATGGGCTCTTTTTCTCTGGACGTAGCTGATGTCTGTCATAATCCATTTAATTCTCTGCATTATTAAGAGTCTCAAAACAGAAGGTGAACATCTTGGGCTTAAGTATGTGTATGTTATGCTGTGGGATTTGGAAACCGAGGCAGCCTTCACTCACAGCTATTCTGGAACCAGCACCCACAGAAATGTTCTTTGAAATTACAAAGAATGCTTACTAGGGATTCACTATGTTCTCTGTACGTGCTATTTTTAGCTCTGTGACGTGCTGTTCTTTGGAGGCAGGAGTGGGACAATTCACACTGGCATGCTCTATCTGTGCTGTCGCAGCCTGGGTTCCTGCCCCGCATGCAGCACGCTCCCAGTTACAATCTGTTTGGAGTTGCCACTTTCCCAAGCCAGAGCAGTAGGATATATGACACACGCTGTAAACTATATGCCAGGTTTATCTTCTAGTGTTCGTTCTCTTACAAAAGTTATTTTATGATAAAATATTTCGACACCTGTGATAACTAAGTGAAATCATGCTAACACTTGCTTCATACTAAAGGAAGATGGACAGACATCATATTCCTCCTCAGCCCCAGAAATGCCTCTTACTATGCAATATATTGTACCATCACCAGGGAGCTACAGGCTTCAGCCTGCCCCCAGCAATATTCACGACTGGCAAGGCTTCCTTCTTTCAGGTTCCTGCAGGAAATACAGGCTCCGCTTCACCTGCAGCTCCTCTTGGTCTCTTTCTAAACCTCTTTGCTCCTGGGCATATCTTACCTGAATACAGCCCTGATTCTCTTACAGAGATGGCTGTCTCTTTATGCCATCTGTAAAAGCCTCCCAGTGTAGCACAGTGGGGCTGAACCTGCACCTCCGAATCTGACCAGAATTGGAGCCCTGATTCTGCATGTATGAGCTGTTTGATCTTGACTAGCCACACAACCTCTCTGAAGCTGCGCTTTGCTGCCTGTGCCTTGATGGAAACAGTTCCTGCCTGCTAGAGCCGGTGTAGGAGGTGAGGATCCTGTGCATCTGTGAAGAGCCAGCTACAGAAAGCTGTCTATAAGCACGTGTCATGGCTTCTGTCTGTTTCATCTCCTAAAGCAGGACTTCTCAGCAGCACAATTGACATTTTAGAGCCAATAATTATTTATTGTTGGAGGCTATTTTATATATCCCATGAAGTTTAGTGGTATCCACAGGCTCAACCTAGGGATAGTTTCCAGTGGCACCATCCCCAAAGCCTAGTTAGTACAATAAAATGACTCCAGACCATACTAACTGTTCCCCGAGAAATAAAATCACTCCAAATAAGGAACCACATATAGACCTGGAGTTAGCCGTTATTGGTTGGTTTTCTGTCACTGTGACAAGATACTTGAGAAAATAAAATTAAAAGTTAAAGGAGCATTTGAGCTCATGGCTTCAGAGATTTGCACCCATGGACATGTGACTCCATTGTTTATAGACCTGTAGTGCGGCATAGACCACGGTGGGTCATGTGGTAGTAGAGCAAAGGTAACCAGGAAGCAGAGACAGAGCAAGCTCACTTATGTAGCAAAGCCCCTCCCCACAAGCCCTGTGAAGTACATGGATTCATTATCTGCTTGTTAAGTCAGAGCCCCAAGGCTCGCCTCCAGCACGGCTGCACACTGGAGAAAAGGTCTTTAAAACAGTCTTTAGAAGACGTCTAAGATTTGAACCAGAGAGTCATGGTAGTATAACTTTAACACCTGGAGAGGCTGAGGCAGGAGGATCCTGGGTTTAAGACCATCATCCTGAACTACATAATGAGAACCTGTCTCAAGATTCAAAATTGTCTGGGTGTAGTACACACGCTGTTAATTACAGTAGTTGGGAGGCACAGGCAGGAGGATCCATATGAGTTCAAGGCAAAAGTGGTCTACAGAGTGTGTTTCAGGACCAGCCTGGGCTACGTAGAGAGACCTTGTCCAAACAAAACTCAAAACGGGTTGTGGGTGTGGGTGGGGAACACAAGGAGGCAAACCAGAGCACAGGTGTTGTTGATAAGATGAAAGTCACAAGTGAATAACTTTAGTGTACAGAACCCTGACAAGATTCTCAAAGCAGAGAGACCAAGGATTTCAACCATCTTCAGGCACCAAGACAAGAAAGTCGGCTCTGGGTCTAAGTAAAACGTCTGCCTTTCTTTTTCACCCACTGTTGTGCTGGCTTTATGAAGACAGCAGGATAACTCATAAAACCATGACCCTTGAGTATGCCTGAGTGAGTCAGTTTCCCAGATCAGCTCTTAGCTGATACCTGAGTTTGCCCATGGGAAGCAGGAGTCATGGGCATTTTCTCCTCAAAGGCTGAAAATGACAGGGAACTTGCATGTTTCACTGATGCAAAGGACCCCACTTTGGGATGAAAACTGTTCCTGCAGTTCCCAGCCTCTCTCTGGTCCCTGCCGTTCCTTCCTAGGATGACACAAAAAAAGACCATCTTCCTAGAGAGCAGAAGCCTGGATGCTTATGGTTGTGTCAGCTTTCGACACTAGCACAGGTATGAAGCGAGACCTTATAAACTTTACTCGGCTCTTCAAGGTGACTTGGTGACAGGAACATCCTGTCACAAGCACTGTGCCCCACTCCGGCTCTCCAGGATCCATTAGAACAGTAGTTTTCAACCTGTAAGACATGACCCCTTTGGGGGTCTCATATCAGATATCCTGTATATCAACTATTTATATTACAATTCATAGTAGTAGCAAAATTGTACTTATGGAGTAGCAACAAAAATAATTTTATGGTTGGAGGTCACCAAAACATGAGGAACTGCATTAAAGGGTTACAGCATTAGGAAGGCTGAGAACCTCTGCATTAGAGTCACCTTGTTTGGGGCTGGAGAGATGGCTCAGAGATTAAGTGCTTTGGCTGCTCTTCCAAAAGTCTGTTGTTCAAATCCCAGCAACTACATGGTGGCTCACAACCATCTAAGATGAGATCTGGTACCATCTTCTGGTGAGCAGGTGTACATGCAGGCAGAACACTGTATACATAATAAATAAATCTTTAAAAAAAATTACTTGTTTGGTCTCTAGTAATTTAGTATCTACAACTAGGAAGATGGGTACATGTCATTCATAGACTGAGCCCATGTAAGAGCCTAATGTGGAAAATGCCAGCTTAGGACAGTTGCTTCTGTTGAAGGAGTTGGGCAACTTTTTAGATAGTTGATTCGAAGCCTTTTGGCTTAATATTGACCTGCCCCCAATTTCTCTTCTGCAACCAACTTTGAAGATAGTACTTTCCTAGTAGTGCTTTTCTAAAGCACTGTGTGCCTATAACTTGCGGTATCATTTCTTACCCTTCTGTTTTCTTGGTAGAATGGAAGTGTTGACCCTTCTGTTGATAATCTTGTCCATGCCTTCTGCTCATCGCCCATTCTGAAGGTGGTGTGTGAGATAAAATGTTACTCTGTTGCTTCAGTGCAATGCACAAGGCTGGGCACTTTATAAAGAGATGTGTTATTTTAATAGTTTTAGAATCACACACACACACAATTACCAAATGGCACTATGACAATTCTGATGACCTCACATCCTGTTAGATGACATCATGGCAGGAGTGTGTACGAGCAGAGACATGCTTAGACATGAGTGCAGAGAGCAGGTCCAGAACCAGGATGGCCCAATCATACAGGAACTATCCCAGAATCCCCATGTAAAAATACTTAATCTCTAGGTGTACAGATTTTAGTAGGTTTATTCTATATTATAGGTCTATATGAGTGAGTATATACCATGTGCGTCTTTCTGCTTCTGGGATAGCTCATTCAGGATGATCTTTTCCAGATCCCACCATTTACCTGCAAATTTCATGATTTCCTTGTTTTTTATTGCTGAGTAATATTCCAATGTGTAGATGTACCACAATTTCTGCATCCATTCTTCAGTTGAGGGGCATCTGGGTTGTTTCCAGCTTCTGGCTATTACAAATAAGGCTGCTACAAACATGGTTGAGCAAATGTCCTTATTGTGTTACTTGAGCCTTTTTTGGGTATATGCCTAGGAGTGGTATGGCTGGATCTTGAGGAAGCTCTACTCCTAGTTGTCTGAGGAAGCACCAAATTGCTTTCCAGCGTGGTTGTACAAGTTTACATTCCCACCAGCAGTGGAGGAGGGTTCCCCTTTCTCCACAACCTCTCCAGCATGTGCTGTCACTTGAGTTTTTGATCTTAGCCATTTTGATGGGTGTAAGGTGGAGTCTTAGGCTGTAGACCAGGCTGGCCTCAAACTCACAGAGATCCACCTGCCTCTACCTCCCCAAGTGCTGGGATTACAGGCTTGCACCATCGCACCCGGCAAGATATTTTTTAACAAACTCAGTTTAATTTGAGTAACGAAATGTTAAGGAATGGTGGCCTGCATGTGACCTTTCTAAATTTAAATTTAAACCATGACCGTCACGGGACCACTTGCTTCCTGCTGACCAGAAGCCTCTTCTGCTTTACTGCTGGGCCACTTTGTCTCCTTGGAAACAGAATCTTTACTAGAATAAAACATGCTCTGGGCATTCTCATGTCATACTTATTCTCCTCAAGTGGAGAAAGCTGAAAGGGAAGAGAACGATGTCTGAATACTGCTGGTGTCCAGAGAATCATGGGGACACTTCACCAGGAATGCTCCTTTTGCTATGCTGCATGGCACAAGAGCTGCCATGAAAAGACTATGCTAGTCTGCTTTCCGTTGCTGTGAAGAACACTGACCAGACCGTCACGGGGGAAGGAAAGGGTTGATTTGGCTTATATGTTCATGCCAAAATTCATCATTGAGGGAAGATGGGGCAAGAACTCAAGCAGGAGCCTGGAGGCAGGAGCTGAAGCTGGGACCATGGAGAAACTCTGCTTACGGACTTCGCTCCCAGACTCACTTTCCTGTGTTGTTTTGTTGGTTGTTTGATTATTATTTTAAACAGGGGCTCACTGTGTAGCCTTGGCTGTCCTGGAACTCAATATACAGACCAAGCTAGCATTAAATTCATGGTATCACTCACCTCTACCCCTCTCCCCAGATGTGCACCATCATAGCAGCTACTTTTCTTATACATCCCAGGTCTAGGGATGGCGCCGCTCACAGTGTGCTGGGCCCTCCTGCATCAATCAGTAATCAAGAGCATGCCCCCTAGACCTGCTCACAGGCCAGTCATTGATGAAAGCAGTTTCTCAGCTGGGATTTTCTCTTGCCAGGTGTGTGTCAGGTTGACAGCTGAAGCCATGACATTACCTCAGCCAGATTCTACATACTAGGATCAGACCACCCTAAATACCATTGGCACTGAGTTGTTCTACGAACACCATGTGGCATCTTTGTGATGTTAGCAGCTGCAGTGCCACATGAGGTGGTGAAGGGTCTCACCGCCTGGAAAGACTTCTGTCCCTTAGATCCCTCAGCCACATCCAGGACAGCAACAAAGTATATAAGCATACATAGACATGTTTATCCTGGTTGGTCATTAAGATACTCATTCTGCCTTATTCTTCAACCACTTCAAACAAGGCCTGAGGTGAGAGAGAAGAGGCACCAGGGAGCTCAGACAAGGCACCCATCAGTTGTAAAGTGGTGGGATAACTATTCTCATAGAAGTAAAAATGGATCCAAAGAAAGGTGATGGTAGTGGTACCCTGTGAGAGAAGATGAGAAGTTTCAGGCTCCAGAGCCCTGCTCAGCTTCCCTCCTTCCAAGAGGCCCTGGGAAGGCTCTTATCTTTTAAGCACACACACACACACACACACACACACACACACACGCACGCACGCACGCACACACACACACACACACACACACACACACACACACTCCTCAGCAGGAATTCCAGGCTGTTTGTCCCAGGGAGAGCCTGCCAGGTAAGATGGAGGCTGAAAAAGAACAAATACAATGTTTTTCTCCAAGTGCAGAAAGAACAGGACAGTGAAATGGGGAGAGTTGGGAGGAAAACAGACTGCTGTGAGCAGGAACAGACAGGATTAAGGGATAGATCCACGTTTCCTCAGCAAGCAGTTAAAAAAAAAATGTTGGAAATTGCCAAAATAGGTTGTATACATGAGTGAAATTATCAGACTTTTAAAGCTTAGGCTTTTTTTTTTTTTTTGTATGACTCATGGGTTTTTTTCTTGGTTAGACAAGTCTGTACCAGTCTGTGATAATCAAGAGATGGGAATCATGAACAAGGCATTTAAAAACTTTCGCAATGGCAATTTGACATTGCTGTGATGTTGCAGTGGGTGGTCTGTGTCCCCTCTGCTGAGGAATGAGTCCCGGACTGTGTGTGCTGTACCACTGAGCTGCCTCTCCAGCTGCAATACGCCCCTCTAACTGAACAGGGAAGAGACAAGTTGGGGTTTTTCATAGTCACACAGTGAGTTGCTTATCATGAGCAGGCATCATCTGTGGCAGACAGTCTGTGACAAACCCTAGTGAGCACATAAAAACTAAGACGTGTGCCTGCTGCAAGCTGAATGTCAGAGAGGTGACTGTGTGCCCCCAGTCACTTTTTCTTGCCTAAATCTTACAATATTGCCATTGTTATTTCTTTATGCCCTTTTTGTTTATCTTGGAAACCAATCCCCTCTCCTACCTCTCAACTTAAAGTGGAGAAACTGAGCATGGTGAAGCCCAGAGGACTCTCAGAATACTTCATCTGGCCAGGCATCACCAAAACTAAACTCAAGTCCTCCGTGTTCTTTCAAAGCCTCCATTCTTTACCTGGAGTCAACATCATAGCAAAGGCTCAGCCGTTGGCACAGATTCTCCCCACAATTCCACCTTGGCACCCTAAGAATGGTTTGAGCAGCTGTTCTAACACTGTGACTTGGACTATCTCAGCCTTCCAACCATGGAACTCTGCTCAGTTAAGCAGATGCTGGGAACCTAAGATGCTGATGTTTCAATATTAGCCCTGCAGAAATCTTGGGTGATACTCCTGAGAAAATGAGGGAATGTCCCAAGTGATTCTGTAAATGTAAACAAAAACAAAATTCCTTTTCCCTAAGGATGTCCCAAGAATTTTTGTCAAGCTGCAGGAGGTAGCCTGGAGGAAAAAAAAAATGGTCTGGGAAAGAAGAAAGAGTGTGGCTCTTCATTATATAAGATCCTGATGCTTAAAGGTTCATCTGAGGGCTCTTTATACCCCAACCCTGCTTTCAGGTGAGACTACACTCACCTTTTCAGGGTTGCATACTTTTCTCTTAATGCAATAAAAGGGCTGGTGATATAATTCAGTAGTACAATGCTTGTCAAGAATACACAATGTAGCCAGACATGGTCTGCACACCTTTAACCCCAGCTCTCAGGGAGGCAGAGGCAGGTGGATCTCCGGAGTTTGAGACCAGTCTGGTCTACAAAGCAAGTCCAGGGCAGCCAAGGCTACACAGAGAAACCCTGTCTGGAAGGGAAAAAAATGAACTATGTTCTGTGTACAGTCCCCACCTTTGTATGAATAAGTAAATAAATAAAGAGGAAAGACTGCAATGACAATATTCAGCCTAGCTTCTTCAAGGCACACTCCCTTCAGCTGCTGGGTCACCAGGAGAATTTTACTATCTTGGGGACATGGCATTTGGATTCCATGTGTGTCCTGCGGCCAATGGATGCAGACACAACCCTGATAGCATCACAAACCAAGAAGAGATGACTTAATAGGTTTCTCTGTTCTCTAATAAGAATATAAGGACACACTTAAAAACCAAACAAACAGAATATCGAGATGAACAGAAAGGTCACATAAAAGCTGTGGTGTCTAACTTCCCATGCCCAGGTCACAGCAGCACCCAGGTCAAACTCCCAACACTTCAACTACAAGCACATGCACTGAGTACATCCTAATGCTCTCATGTGTTTTCTGTCCAGGCCATTAGTAGTGGTGAGGGAACAGGTCTTTGGGGTGCTGAATTCATAATTGTGCTTTTATGGATTTTGGAAATACTACTTGCCGGGACTAGTTTATGTTCATCATCGTAGGACATGAGGGTCCTTTATTGGGAGAGGCCACTGTTTGTTGAATTACTTTACCAAAACAAAAACAAGCAAAATCTCTTATTTGATTGAGAAACAAAAACACAAAACTGCACTTTGTATAAAGGTCCTCGATGCTTTCCACCTTCAGTCTTGTCCCTTCTCTGCTGGTCAGCATGTGTCCTCCTTTTACAGTGTCTCTACCTATCAATGGATTACACTTGCGCCAAGTCACCAGTGACAGTTTAGTGGCTAAGTGCATTGGAGACTTGAATCCTTGTCTTGGTTGACTGAGGCTAAAATTATCAGTCTTCTTATGTTTTCATGTAATATGCATTCTTCTTGGTTTCTTCAAAATCGTGCCGTCCTTGACTTGCTGTGTCTCCTCCCTCTCTCCAGCTGTGAAATGTTTGTTGGTCCTTTGATATTCCTACCTTGGCACGGTCTGTCTCATAGTGGCCTCATTATCTCTGAGGGAAATCATCTGTTGCCGTGCTCTGGCAGTGTGAGCATTCTTTGACCTCAGTTTTTTTCTTCAGTTCCTCATAAGTCAGCTTTGCCTCCTGTCATTGCTTTTCGGGTGATCTCCAAACACCTATAACTCAACATATAAAAACCTGAGTTCAGATGGACTGAGTTCAGATGCACCAGCCTTCTAGTTCAGAACTTGATAACCTGAAGAGGATTCTAAGTTCCAGGTCAGTCTGGACCAGTTAAGAGACACCTTATCTCCAGAAAAACAAAAACAACTAAGGGACGGGGGCATAACTCATTTGGTGGAGTAATTTGCCTCATATTTGCAAGTCACTAGTTTGATCTCAAGTACCACAAAGCAAGAGTCAAGTTCATTGAACGGCAATTAGTTCCTTCTCTTTGGTACTAAATTTTATTGAAAATGTATAACTATCCACATAGTTATTTAGGGCAAAAATTGAAACATTGTCCTTTACCCTTAACCTCAACCCTACCCCTTCTAATCAGTTATATTATATTATATCATGCATACTTCTTGAATTCTTACCCCCTCATACTGCCATGGTTTGAGCCCAAGCCATCTTTTGTGATTACTGCAATTACCTCTTGTCCAACCCCAGAAGGATAAATTTATGACATCACCTTTCCCCTTAAAACCCTCTCTCTATTTCCCCTTTCTATTTTCCTTGGGCCATCTGAACACCCTGATGTGGCTTAGAAAACCACTTATGATGGGACTCCTGCTAGTTTCTTTGGTCTTAATTCCCGTGGTCCTCCTATTACAGACCACCCAGTAACCATCTGCAGTTCCGCAAAGGAATGCAATTCCTTGTGGGTGCTGTTCTTTAGACACACTGTCTCTAGTTCCAGGAACTCTCATTAGCTGCCTCCCTCTTGGCTAACTTCTGCACATTCTTCGGGATGCTGTTTTTTGCCATTCCCAGTGGAGCATGCCTTTAATCTCAGCACTTGTAAGGCAGAGGCAGGCATATCTGTGATTTTTGAGGTTAACCTGATCTACATAGCAAGCTCCAGGACAGTCAGGGCTACATACAGAGACCCTGTCTTGAAAAACCAAAGAAAAGAAAGAAAGAGAAAGAGACAGAAAGAGAGAGAGACAGAAAGAAAGAGAGGAAGGAAGGAAGGAAGGAAGGAAGGAAGGAAGGAAGGAAGGAAGGAAGGAAGGAAGGAAGGAAGGGAAAGAAAGAAAGGAAGGAAGGAAGGAAGGAAGGAAGGAAGAAAGAAAGAAAGAAAGAAAGAAAGAAAGAAAGAAAGAAAGAAAGAAAGAAAGAGCAAGCCTGTGGCTTCATGGGTAAAACCTGGTTAGCCCAGAACTTACTATGTCAGCATATGAGAAGTGGCTAGCCTCGATCCCCTGGAGGTACTGAGAATGTAGCACTTGCCTTTGTAGTCTCAGATCTACATACACTTTTTGGCTCAGAGTTTTCCTGTGTATTTATAGAGAGGAAGAAAAGGAAGTTCAAGGGACATGGCCCAAGGTGCTTTGTGTGTAAATGCTGCGAGGATCTTTCCATGCATAGATATTTCCAGCTGAAAATTAGACCCTTGTCTTACACTTTGTTCAGGCCCCTGTCAGCCTCCTAGGAATACAGTTGTGTGTCATCATATCTGACTCCATTCCTCTGACTGATATCATAATGTGAACTAAAGGAAGAAGATATTTGTTTGGGCATGGTTTTTATTTATCTAGAAGCAGGGACAGAAACATCTGAATTGCCCAGAGGGGATTGGTGAAACATTCATTTAGACTAGGATTATTAAATAAGGACTTGCTGAACATCATGGGTACCAGTGGCTAGGCACTAGAAGATAGGTAAAGACCTTGTCATCTGCTAGGCAGCTAGCAGATGAATATGCATACACTAGGTGCTGAGAAATGCTGTGTCTGTCCTTGGGGTAGAAGTTTAGAGAATCTTAAGATCTAAACTTTTATCTCCAGGGAAGTTGGCTGAGTTTAATCATGGTAGGATTGATTCATTCACCTAGTAAGTGTTAATTATTATGCTTGTGCTAAGATAGTCTAGATGTATAGGGATGAAAACAGCAGTCTTTCTCAAAAGACGTATAATCCCACTCATAGCAAGAGATGACTGTGCCTTATTTGAACCAGGTCTCTTCCTAATCTTCTGGACAAATGCTTGAATTGAGATTACAAAGTACAGACCTGGTGAGCTTGTACATCCCGTAATTCAGTGTTAGAATGACCCTCCTTCTCTTGACTTGAGACACTGCATTTTTGTCCTCATACAGAACCTCTTCCTCCTTCCCTCCTCCCCTCCTCCCCTCTCCCTTCCCTCCCCCTCCTCCTCCTCCTTCTCCTTCTCCTCCTTCTCTTCTCCCTCCTCCCCTCCCCCTCCCCTTCTCTCCTCCTCCTCCTCCTCCTTCTCTTCTTCTTCTTCTTCTTCTTCTTCTTCTTCTTCTTCTTCTTCTTCTTCTTCTTCTTCTTCTTCTTCTTCTTCTTCTTCTTCTTCTTCTTCTTCTGACACAGGCTTTCATGCTACAGCACACACTGGCCTGAAACTAACTATCTGGTTTAGGCTGGCCTCAAACTCATGATTAGCCTCCTACTTCAGCTTCCCAAGTACTGGGATTATAGGAATGAGCCACCATACAAAGGTAGAGTATTATATGAGATTATAAATACCTGAATCTTTTAACACCACAATTGACTCATTAAAAAACAAAAAACAAAAACAAATGAACAATAGAGTCAAGTTTAATGAGTTTCAGTTGGAAGGAAACTTCAGGGTCAGAGAAGCTGAACTGTGAAGGCTGCACTAGAATGTTAGCTGAGATTCAGCATTAGGAGGCACCAGACTAGAAAATGAAAACCCTTCCTGGACCTCATCAAGGCTTTGGTCCCTCTCAGCCCCAAGCAAGACCTCATTTCTAGAGCTGGACTTGAGTTGTTTGTTGCATGGTGGCATGTTTAGGAAGCAGAGGCCTCGTGAGCACTGGAATGGAGTTTAGCAGGCAGTGTCCATAGGGTGCTGTGAATGATGTATGCAGACCAAGCCCACAGTGCTATTCCCTGCTCTGTCACCTGCTATAAACAGCTGATGGGGTCAAGATTCTCTTGGGGGTCACTGCTTTCTTTGCTATGTTTATTCTCCTTAGAAAGGAGAGAAACATGGAAACAGAACTGTGAACAGCAGGTCTCTGTTTTCACACAGTAGTTCTTCCACAAAGACAGCGGATGGCCATGGAGTGCTTCTTTTAACAGGTCCTGTCTTCCCTTTAAAGGTGGTAAACAGAGAAGGAGTTTCGAAGAAAAAAAAGACAAGGAGAAAAGATCATGAGAGAAGATCATGGAAAGCTTTGGTGCTGAGTGGAGGCGGGTAGAATTTATCCTGGAGACCATGCGGCACTATTAAGAGTTTCAGAGTAATAATAAACCCATTGGTGATGCTAGGCTTCCGTGCAGCAGTTAGAGCAAAGGTCAGGAGAGATTTCAAGGGCAGCCTGAAAAACCAACTGGACAAATAGCTACTTTAGGTTAAATTTGGCAGGATTGAGAAAAACAATGTACAGACAATGCATATGCTAGGATATTAGAACGCAAATAAAGCGAGTCACTAAAAACACCCTGAGGTCATCATGTCTGAGTCAGAGGTAGCATGAGACAGAAAGAAACAGCCCAGAGCTATGCAAAAGGTAAACCTTCAAGCCTCTCAACCAATTCAATGGTGCCTCTTTCTTCTCTCTCCCTTCCTTTCAGCCTTCCTCTCTCCTTTCTTCTTTCAGTCCCAGCAGTATTGTGGGCTCTCACTGAGTCCTGGTGTGGAGCAGAGATTCCTCTTTCTGGAAGGTTCCTGGAGGCTGAGCAAGGTCATTTTATGACCTCTGTGTCAGATTAAAGCTTCACATTTAGTTAAATTAACCTACTTAACTACTGGAGACCTTGGTGGAGCTTCTTAACCCATCTGCAAAGCAGGAGTCAACCCTGCGCATCTCAGTGACTGATGCAAATCCTACTCATTTCCTAAGAGGTCTAGTGACACCTCCACTCAGGACTGTCCTCCCACCACTGCCCTTTTGTCTTTCTCTTCATAGTCAGTAGAGATCCTGTTCTCTGAGGATTCTATGCCTCTCGAACCAGAGGCAGAGACTTCATGGGAGGAATGTGATGAGAACAGTCCCATCCTTTCATTAAAAAACCAACTCATCTGTTAGTCCTTTTGCATACTTGGGGTCCCGGTGGGGTTATGCAGTAAACCATCAGTCTAATGTAGTAATGGTGCTGGATACCCAAGGGAGCTGTAGATAGGTCTTGGCCAGGTGAGCTGTTATCACTGACTTCTTTAGAGGCACTGTTTGTGTTGAGATCAGTCTTTCATGAAAGTAGGGTTACTTGTGGACTTACTTAGCTCTTCAGCACTCAGAGTTGGGGCCCACAGCCAATCTAAGAGTCTAAAATCTAAATCTCAGACTGTCTTTTATTATGCCCTGGACCCTGGTTAGACTGTAATCCAGAGAAGCATGGGAGCCACTGCTATTCAGGAAGAATCATTCTGTCTCTAGGGAACAACAGCATCCTTCCATGGTACAGATACAAGAATGTAGAGATGTGAGCACGCACATCCATGGGTGCAAGTCCTCACTTCTTTCCCAAGACACTTAGGTATGCTTCATGCATGGCTCCATGTTAGGTGCTGGGTTTACTGAGATGGCAGAGGCTCTTAGACTCTTGTGGACGTCATTAGCTTCTTCTTGTGTTTGACCCCATGAACCAGTTGCTAATCTTGGTCTAGGTCATTGCGCCAGATGGACAGATGAAAGACCTGTTTCTTAAATTGGGGATCAGGAACATACATGGGGGAAGTCAAAAAAGGAGAAGCATTCTCAGGCAGCGTGGAGAAGAAGGGACTGTGCAGAGCACATCGTGATGCTGGCTGGAAGAGCCATGTTATCATCAGCACTGTTTTGGATCATCTGTTTTGGATCACAGGGCTCTGGGCTACCTACTGTACTCCTGTTGGTCACATGTACCCCGTAAAAGCCATGTCTCAGTAACCATAGTTTTCATATTTCTGTCCTCTACTCAGCACTTGAGTCTCTGGGGCTGTCAGCCAGCAACCCTCACAGTTACTGTTGATGCAAACCAGGCTCACAGGTTACATAACTCGACTGGAGCTTTCTGCATGCCACACTGCTTTCCAAGGGCATGTTTATAAAGCAGTCTGCGTTGAGAACATTTTGGTTTGATCAATGAACTTTGTCTTCCCGAATCTGCAAGTGACAGCAATTTCCCAAACACTGCAGTTTGTGGGGTGACTTTGCCCACCACTAGATGGCCTCCCAAACATGAGAGAGGTTCCTGCATGGAGAAATTGAATCAGATTTTCTGGAATTTTTAAAATTTCTTTTTATTTTTATCTTTGAAGTACTGAAAAGCATATGATAGACAAGCATTCTACCCCTGAGATCCATCCCCAGCCTTGCCTGATTATTTTAAATGTAGGCATTTACTATGTATACGAGGGCCATTCACCATTCTCGAAGCCAATATCAACCCTTCAATATTCCAGGAAGCATTCAGTGGATAGACACTCATGTCCTCTGGTTTAACCTTAGACGATTTAGTGTCCCTGAATCTTCTAGGCCACAAACTTATAATTAAGTTTGCAATTAAGATTAATCACAGGATAAGAAGGTGAATGTGTATTTACTAACCAGTATGTTTTGGTTTGTCCTGTAAAGCAGTTCAGGCTGTGTTTAACAGAGTAGTCTTTAGATATTTTAAAGCACTGGAACTGACTAGAGAACAGACTTTTAAGCAGTGCTTATGCTGTAGCAGGCAATATTCTTAGTGTTTTAAACACAAAGTCATTTATTTGTCATAATTTTTAGTTTCATATCCATAACTGCCACTATAACACAGATGGGAAAACTGAGGCATAGATACTTAGCCAGTGTTTTAGTCTGGAAAGGGCAGAAGGCTGTCTATAAACCTCCGATTAGGGGCTAGAGCGATGGCTTAGCACTGGCTGCCCTTCCAAAGAACCTGGGTTAGATTTCCAAAACCCACATAATGGCTTACAGTGTATAACTCCAGTTCCAGGGAACCCTATACCATCTTTTGGGCTCTGAGGGTCCTGCTTGAATGTGGTACACAGACATACATGCAGGCAAAACACTCATACACATTAAAAAAAATTTAAAGTAAATGAATCTCAAAAAAAAAATTAACCTCAGCTTAGTGAGACTTCTAACCAGGACACCTGGCTGCTCCCCTGCCTCAAGCTGCACAAGCTCGCACTGACATGTGGCAGGTGCTCGGATTCTGGTTTTCCTCTCTTTGTATCTGTCTCTGTCTCTCTGTCACTCTTCCTCACAATTTTCTGCTCTTTTACACCGGAATACAATGATCCCCAATTACGGTGAAAACTGCATGGTACACTCCAGTGCCCCCTGCTGCCGTTATCACCATTGTTGGGTATAGCCTGGGTTCCACGGAAAGGTGAGCATTCCGTGTGTTCAGGCATCTGTTCCCTCATATTGCTGGTCCTGGGTCACAGCCTCTGCCGGAGACCTTCCACGCCCAGGCACCTGTCCTACTCACCAGCCGCGTTTAGTCTACCCTAAGCTCTGCTGTGGTTGAGACCATGCTGAGGCTTCCATGTGCCCTCGTCAAGTAATGGCAGAGTTTGGGGAACCAAGAATGACAGAGAACACGGAGGTGACTTCTCACAGATATAGAGACGACCAGTGTTGAGGGAGTAGAAGCCAAAAACCCACTTTAGGAGGAAGTGGACCATGTGAGCATATCCGTTGCTGGAGAGGTGGCAGTGCTGATGGCCTGTAACCCTAGTGCTGAGAAGGCAGCCGTCTTCGGGAAGAGACAGCATGGCCACGGCAACTCTTTAACTGGGCCTGGCTTACAGTCTCAGAGTTTAAGTCCGTTATCATCATGGCGGGAAGCATGGCAGCGTGCAGGCAGACCTGGTGCTGGGGAGGAGCTGAGACTTCCATATCTTGATCCACAAGCACCAAAAAGAGAGACTGGATGTATTTCACACTGGGTGTGGCTCCAGTTTAAGACCTCAAAACTCCACCACCACCATGACACACTTCCCCCAACAAGGCCACGCCTCCTCCAATAAAGCCACACCTCCAAATAGTGCCACTCCCTATATCCAGGTATTCAAACATGAATCTGTGGAGGCCATGCCTATTCAAACCACAGCAGAGGCAGTAGAGTCTCAGCAAACAGTGAGTATATGCATAGATGATACACAATTTTAGCACACCATGCCCTACAGGTTTAGCATCCTTGATACCCAAATCCCAAATCTGAAATGCTCTGAAGATGGAATGACCTTCAAGTGCCATCATGATACCACAACTGCAAAAATTCCATACCACGAGCCTTTATTTCATGCATAAATTGATTTAAAATATTGAATGTATAAAATTACCACCTGACTATGGTGTATAAAGCATACGTAAAATATAACTAAGATTGCCATTCCGTCTTCAAGAAACCTCAAGTACAGGATTCCCCAAATCTGGAACCCGGAAGCCAGAAGTAGCGGTTCATGCCTGTAATCCCAGCAAGAGGCAAGAGGATCTACCTCTTAGAACACTGTGAATCCACAGCTTAGAACATTGGGAGTACAAGGCCAACCCAAGCTACAGCAGACTCCATAAAAACAAAAACTCAAAATGCTTCAAGCGTTTCTGGGGAAAAAAAAATCTGTCTACAAAAAGAAAAGAATGTTCAGTCTGTCTTTGTCCCCAGGATCTGCATTTCATATGGCCTAACACGTTATCTCTGTGTCAGAAGGTTTCAATTAAAAGCTTAAGTCTGTAGATAAATTGTTTTGGTTTGATTTTTCCCGTTCCGGCTCAAACCAGTTGGGCTCATCCAAAGTCCGTCCATTCTGGGCCTTTGTATCATCCAGCCACTAGGGGGCTCATGTGTGCCACTAGGGGGCACACATGAGCCAGGCCGTAGCTGCTTCTAACTTCAAAACCCCAAGACACAGGAAAGAGCAACATAGAGCCCTCTCACCTGTATTTTAAAGACAATGTTTCTGTTGTATCCGAGAAAGAGAAAAATTACAGAGAAATCTCAGAGAGGTAGCAGTGCTGGCCTGAGGTGTGTCTACAGCCCTCTCAGGATGCAATGTTGTGTGCATCTCACCACTGAAGAGACAAGCCAGCCTGAGTTTGTAAAACCCCATAAACATCCCTCGGACCGTTCCTCCAGCTGTTGCCTGCTGTGGCGGATGAGGGCACTGAGCATCATCTTAGGTGAGGCTTATTGTCCTTGTAGTGTGGAGTTGAGACAATTTCAGTCCTTGGGAGACTTTAAGTTAGGGGCTAGACATTCAAATTTATGCCTTAACCTTAACCTTCTATCTCCAGATTAGAGAAATGGCCACCTACAGTCTAATTTCCTCCCCTTTCTCGGGAAGAGGGGCCCTATGAGCCTTGTATAGCTTGGCTGCCGCAATAACTTGGCTGACAAAGGGGCGGGGCTGAGGAGGAGAAACCCCAGACCTTGCTGAACACGTACAAAGTCTAGACACTGGGCAACCTTGTTTATTTTTCACCACAGTCTCACAGTTTAATGCTGCTTAATCTTTTCTGATCCCAGCCTGTAGGGCCACACGAGTGCACAAGTTTGGTAAGGAAGTTATTGCTATTGTCATAACAGTCAGTAATTGGAGGTCTTTGTTTTCTACTATGGTTCATGGAAACACATGATTCGGCATGGTATTTCTAGAACATTAGAACATAGTTGATCCAATCACTTTTTCAATTTTTTTCTTTTGTTTATGTATGTGTCTATATGTCTATGTGATAATACATGCACATGTATGTGCTGGTGCCCACAGAGGTCAGAAGAGGGTGTCGGATTCCTTGGAGCTGGAGTTACAGGGGATTTCGAGCCATCTGATTTGGGTGCCGGGTCCTGAAGTTCATGACTGAGCAGCAAGCAGTCCAAACTGCTGGCTATCTGTGCAGTCCCCGGACCTCATCACTTCTTCAAAATAGACAATCAGGAAACTTAGATTTCCTGTTGCCTCTCAGGATTAAATTCCTTAGTGTGTCATTTATAAGCCACCACGCCATCCCCATCACTTCCTGCTCTGGGTGCACTGTTGGAGTCCATCCCTTCAGAGATCCTCACTCACACACTTGAACGTTCCCCGTGCTTTTCTACTTCCTTTGTCTGTGCTGCACGCTGTCACCTTGGCTGGCATGCCTCCTAAACGCGTCTGTGTCTCAGCGATTTTTCTCCTCCTGTAAGATCTTACTATATGTGTCAGGACTGTGAAATCCTGCCTGGCCCTTCCCTCGGCAGTTACAGCATGTCCTTCTTTGTAGCCTGTCCTGGCTAGTTTCATGTCAACTTGACACAAACAAGAGCCATTTTGGAAGTGGGAATCTCTGCTGAGAACATTCCAATCAGGCTGGCCTGTGGGTAAAGCCACGGGGCATCTTTTTGATTGATGATCAGTGGGGAAGGGGTCAGATCAATGTGGGTCGTGGCTGGTGCTCCTGGGTGCCATAAGAAGGCAGGCCGAGCAAACCATGAGGAACAAGCCAGTAAATTGCACTCCTCCATGGCTTCTGCCTGAGTGCCTACATTCAGCCTTACCCTGCTCAAGCTCCTGCCCTGACTTCCCTCGGCACTGCACTATTAATTGGAAGTATGAGCTAAAGTAAACCCTTTCTTCCCCAGGTTGCTTTTGGACATGGAGTTTTAGCAAAGCAATAGGAACCCTGACTGAGACCCAGTGCTCAGCACTGGGGTATTAGCTCTGTTAAGTGCTCTGTCACAACCGTTACCAAACCTTCCTCATCAGAGGATGTTTCCCTTATGTATAGACCCTGCAGCAATTCCTGCCCCTAACTCAACAGTCACTGGATAACCGTTAATGAATGACGCTGACCGGTTCAGATTTGTCTCTCTAAACCCCACCGCCTCCTGCTTTAGCAGCATTTTATGTGCTATAATTTCTGCTTTGTTCACTGGGCTTGGAGCTCTTTTCATTACAAGCTTTGCTCCCTTGCCAGGTGGCTGATTCCTGAGCCTTGTACAGGGCAACCCACAGCTGGGCCATAACCCCCAGCTTCTGAGAGGAAGGGGCGGGGCCCAGAGCTTGGCCTCTGAGAACAAGTCCGAGAACAATGCCAGGAAGTGTCCAAGTAGGAAACAACCCGATGGGCTGAGCCCTTTCGGAGGAGCTTCCTGATTGGCTTGATCTGCTCTGCACAGGAACTCTTAGAATAACTTTGGAGTTGTCCCAGCGGGGAGACAAACTTCTCCCCTGAGAAGGAGCTGTCACCTGGCAATGTCAAGCATGGAAAACATGAGTAGGAACACCCAATAGCTCTGACGACGTTTCCTTCAGGGAAAGTCTGTTGGGATTTACCTAGCCTCCTATCTCCTGCCTTCTGAGCCTCGGGCTCAGGCTCACTACACACCTATCCCTTCTGAATGGTTGACATGTTCCCTTCTAGGGCTCAAAAAGCAGAGCCCCACTTGCTCTTTGGTAAACTGCTTGGGCAGCTCATGGAAGCCCATGGTACAGGTAGCCGCAGTAGGAAAGGACACCTTTCTCGAATCGTCTTTCCTCAGTACTCTGTGAGCTCTGTCTGTGGGTGAACCGCCTTCCACGCACTGTGGAGGCAGCCCATAGCAACACACTGCTTATGCTTCCAAGGGGGAGCGGTACCCAAAATCTCCTTCTGCTCCAATGAACAGCCAAGCCGAGGCAAGAGATGATGTGGGCAGAGGGTCCAACCAGCATCTTCTTCAACCAGCACAGCTCCAAAGTATTGGAGAGAGCCAGTTCTATCACAAAGTGAGGAAGCACTGCGGACCTTTGCGACAGGAATGTTTCATTTTTTTTCCTTAGGAAACGGGGTTGTCTTGGGTGACAGTTGATGTTCAAGGCTCCGACAAACCCAGCTCTGTAGCTTCACAGCTGTTCAGCCTCTCCCAGCCTCCAGCTCACCCTCTGCCGATGAGCTTGGTTTATAGCCATGCTTAACATTCCTGTTCTGTCTAGCTCGTGAAAAATATTTAGAGAATGCTAACTATTTTTACCACCACTTGTGTTGGACACTAAGTAATCTTTTTTTTTCAATTAATGAGTCTTTCAAAATTTTTTTGAAATTTATTTTTATTCAAATGAGTGTGTGTGAGTGAATGTCTGCCACATGTATGTACCCACAAAACCCAGACAAGAGTGTTGGATCCTTTGGAATTGGAGTTAGAGATGATTGTGAACCACAATATGGGTACTGGGGATTGAACCTGGGTCCTATGGAGGAGCAACCAGTGATCCACCCACTGAGCCATCTCTCCAGCCCTGGATCGAGTCTTTAAGATGCTGAGTTTCAAGTGTTGAAGACACTGCTTGCCTCCCCAAGTGGGACCCCTCATACAGATCGCAAGTGAAGATGCATTAACTCCACTGTTGCTGTTTACAGAAGCTGTGGATGAAGCTGTCTGGATGAGCACACACGTGTGTGCACACACCCACGTGTGTGCACACACCCACAAGCACACACTGGAGCTCACACATGCACACACGCACACACACACACACACACACACACATACACACAGGGGCAATCCTGAGTCAGTGGAAAACTAATGTAGAGTACTGAATTTATGCACAAACAATGAGTAAACAGGGATTTGGAAGAGAGGAATGCACCATATAAACAATTTTCACAATCTGGTATAGGAGCCCAGATGCTTCCTTCATGGGGGTGCTAATAAAAGGGAATCATGGAGTAAATGAAGTATGTGCCAGCACTTCCATCATTCTGGCCCAGTGCCTGCATATCAGCCTTTATTTAGGTGGCCCTCAGGGAATAAATAAAAGTTAATTATACATATAGAGACACACATACCTGCAGTCAGATGAAATTATAGATTAGAGGTATTTGAAAGAAAAAGCCAGTCTGGAGATATCATTCAGCTGTTAAAAGCACATACTACAGCCAGGTTGTGGTGTAGCACTTTGATCCTAGCACTCAGAGGCAAAGGCAGGTGGATGTCTCTGAGTCTGAGGCCAGCCTAGTCTACAGAGTGAGTTCCAGGACAGCCAGAGATGCCCAGAGAAACGCTGTCTCAAAAAAAAAAGAAAGAAAGAAAGAAAAGAAAAAGAAAAAGAGAAAGAAAGAAAGAAAGAAAGAAAGAAAGAAAGAAAGAAATTAAGAAAGAAAGAAGAGCACATACTACTTTTACAGTTCCCAGAACAAATATCATCCAGTGCTTACAACTGTCCAGCTTCAGGAAATGTGGTGGCTCTGGCCTCCACGTGCACCTACACACACACCCAAACCCACATACAGACACGTCTGGAAATATACAATTAAAAAAATAACAATAACAAACCTCTTTTTAAAAGAAATGAAAATCATAGAAAATGTCATAATTCCTTTTTGCATTATCTCACAAGCAGACAGGCTTTTTGTTTTTCCTTAATCATGCATGAAGTCCTGGATTTGACCCCAAACATTGCTAAATAAATGAACGAACAAACAAATAGTGAAAGTTTTTAAGAAATCAGAAAGCCAACTCGAGTGGCTGTGAAGTTGGACTTGGCAGTTGGGATGGCATGGACATTATTGAGAACAGGATTGTGGGGATGGACAGAAGACAGAGTAAGGAGCTTGAGGGACAGCTTGGATGTGCTAACAAGGCAGCCATAGGCAACTCCACCTGGACACATCTGCAGGTGAGCTTTTGCAGTCGCTAGAATAGGATGTAAGGTCAAGAGAAGTTTGCTGTGTTTCACTGGACAGAATTAACTCTCACTTGTGGACTACTGCAACAAAGGCATCTGGGGAAGACGTTGGGGTGGAGGGAATAACTGATTAAGTGCTGAACGCGAAGAGCCTGTACTGTGTCAGGTTCACAGTTGTGCGTGTCTGCCTTCAACAGGAGAAGCAGAGCACTGGCCATATGATGAGGATAGACACAGAATTTTCTCTTCCCACCAAGAGGAAAGTTCTTGAAAAGCCACTGAGAAACATTTTTCTTTAAAAAGAGACCATCTGAATTTCCCATCATCAAAACTCTTTCTGATGAAACAGATTCAAGTTGAGAATCACATCTAAGAACTGGATGCTCAGCCTCAGTTCAGAAGTGATTCCCTGCAGCATAAATGAGCTTGCATGAATTCTGAGCCACACGAGTCCAGATGGAACATACACACAAGAAGAGAGGGGTCTCTGTGGGCCAGAAAAAAAAAACCCATAGGTATAAGCATCATTATCAGAAACATGTATTCGTATTTCTATTTTGGTTTGTTTCTTATTTTCTCTGCCGTTGTTTACTGAGCAACTGTATGTTCAGGGAAAAATACAATATACAGCAATAAACATTTATTATATATTAAATCATATAGCCCCCTCCCTCAGTATGCTTACATCTAAGAGAGAGGCGATACAGAAGAGTTGGGATGGACAGGGTATACCCAGCTCCTCAGAGAACTAAAAAGGCTACGAGGGTTCAGAAGGAGCCAAGCCATGGGCTTGAGAGCACTGTGAAAGAGCTGGAATTGGACCAAGGAAGGACTCTTGTCATGAGGCCTCTTGGCAGTGACAGAGCTGAAAATGGGAGTCCCGGCCTTCCCACTGCCATCAGTGCTACAGGAGCATGGAGGGTGATATCCGGCTGGGAAGAGGATGGAGCCGAGCCTGGAAGATGTGAACTTCCAGCCTAAGAAGTCTGAATTTGGGAAGGAGGCCATGAAGAATGACCAGAGCTCCTCATACAGAGAGGATGGGACCTGGACACTTGGAATCCTCAAAAGGACCTTTCTCTTCTCGGTGGGTTGTATTCCCATCTGAAGGATGACGTGGGAGAAATGAAATGGGCTCAAGTTTCCACTGCCACCTTTCAGTCAGGGTAGGACCTGTTCTCTCATAAGAACAAATGAAAATCCTGTTTATTTAAGGATCCTGAGCATTATTCATTGTGAAGTACCACATGACCTACTGGGACTACAGAGTCATCTAAATCAAAGGAAGTTGGCTCCTTGTGAATGGGAGTCACAAATGACAAATATTTGGGGAGTGCCATAGAAACAGATGCACATCTTCCCGGAATGTGGGAAATGGATGTGGTAGCACCTACTTGATTAAAACAAACAGTACTCTTCCAAGTGTTCTACCTATGATACAGAAACGAGGAAAATTAAGATAGAGCAAGAGAAGTGCTTCTGCGAGGATACTCTTAATTACTCTTAAAGCAAAAGCTGGGATCGGAGAATTGGGTCTCGGAAGATATGGGGGATTCAGACAGCAGAAATTAACAGGGCAATGCAGAAATGATTGGATCCAGAGTTTTCTCTCTTCTTGGGTCATTCTTTTGAAATAAAAGATTTCTGGGTAAGAGCATCGTTGCCCTAGATCAGTTAGGTTGTTTGTTTGGAAACAGTCTTACATAGCTCACAGGCTAGCCTCAGATTCCTTGTACAGCTAAGTTTGGCCTTGAACTCTTAAGTCTTTTGCCTCCTCTGCTGAATGCTGGAATTACAGGCCACTATATCAGTTTTGGTGAGACACTACTCCTTGGCCAGGGAGGTGGAACCTCTGATCAATAGTTTTACCAGGTCCACAGGGAAGTCCAGAGAGAGGTTTGTTTGTTTGTTTGTTTGTTTTCTCACTAGACGAACTGGATGGGACTGAGGAAAGTGGACAGTCCTAGCCAGGTAAAATCCATAGCTACCCTCTACCTTTGCTTCTGTTTCTTCTCCTACTTCTGAGCCACATTATCTGTCAGTGTTTGGCTTCCAGGGGCACCTCTTGTCTACAGTGATTAATGTGCCTCGCTACAAGGCCACGTTCAAGGCTGGTCCTGATGGAGTTCAGCTGGCAGGGGAGCTCGCAGTCAGTGATGCAAAAAGCTGCTTGTGACTGTGGCCAGTTGAGATCCCCTGCTGAGACTTGCACTGCAGCGAGGGTTTGGGGTCACAGTTAGGCCAAGCCTCAGTTACAAAGGTTGATGAGCAGTAATGAATTAAGCCTTTTAATAACCCTTCTGCTGAGTCATTATTATGGCTCTGCATTGTCATGAGCTTCAGCCCCAAATGTTTAAACATTCACCCAAAATTCAACAATGTATGTGTCCTGTATCGATTGGAGTAAGATATAGATTCATGTCAACATAGAGAAAGTGACAGTGGCTTCAACACGAGGTTTGTTTCTCCCTCCAGTAGACACATGAGCCATCTGGTGGTACCCTCTAGGAGTTGGTTGGGGACCGGGTTTTCTTCCAGCTCTCCTAGCTGTAAAGATGGCCCTTGTCCTGGTGTTCAGAGTAGTATTTAAAGCTTTACCTTTGCAGATGCTTTTCAGGCAGAAGGGTAAAAAAAGGCTGAAGAAGCAAGGGGCCGAGGAAGGTTCTAAAAGCTACCCTACAGTGCTTTCACTTACTTCCCTTTGGCAAGAACAGGCTACACGGGGCCACCAAGAATGCAGAGAAATATGGGTGTCTTCGTTAGGATTTCTATCACTGCCATAAAACACCATGACCAAAAAGCAACTTGGGGAGGAAAGGGTTTATTTGGCTTACACTTCCATATTGCTATTTATTATTGAGGAAAGTCAGGACAGGCGCTCAAACAGGGCAGGAACCTAGAGGCAGGAGCTGATGCAGAGGCCATGGAGGGGTGCTCCTTACTGGCTTTCTTCCAATGGCTTGTTCACCAGGCTTTCTTATAGAAACCAGGACCACCAGTCCAGGGATGGCACCATCCACAATGAGCTGCCCCCCCAATCAATAACCCATTAAGGAAATGTCATACAGCTGAATGTTATGAAGGCATTTTCTCAATTAAGGTTACCTCCTTTCAGATCACTCTAGAGCAGTGGCCCTCAACCTTCCTACTGCCTGACACTCTAATACAGTATCTCATGTTGTGCGACTCACAACCATAAAATTATTTTTATTGCTATTTCATGGCTGCAATTTTGTTACTGTTATGCCTCATAATGAAAATATCTGTGTTTTCTGCTGGACTTAGGCAACCCTGTGAATGGGTCATTTGACCCCAAACAGGTCACAATTCACTGGCTGAGAACCACTGCTCTGGTTTTTGTGTCAAATTGACATAATTAGAGCCAGCACAGTAAGCTGATATCCCTTTCAGCTGTATACCCTGCTCAGCTCTAGGGGCTGAGTTGCCGTGACACAGAGACGGAGAGGACCTGGGCAATTGACAGTCTCCTTTGCAGTTTTGACTCATGCTGGACACATGAAGGGCGGGGGCGACCTGCTCCTCTCAGCAGCCCTTCCTGTGGCTCTCATTTTAGCAGGCTGGGCAGACGGGCACCTCGCTTGACTGCTCAGCTGTGAAGCTGCAGTTCAAGGGAAGAGAGCAGGTGAATGAAGTACCTTCGGCCAGTCCGTCCATCTGTCAGCATCAGCTTTCATTCTGAGAATGCTCAGTCAGCTGAGCAGCAGTGTGGAACACGCCCTGTGTGCCCCTTAGTAATGAGGAAGGTTGGAAAGGTGCCACCCATTGTCAATATTATTCTGAGATATAGTGGCAGAGCCCTTGCCTGTTTGAGAATGTCCTTAGGGTCCTAGAACATTCCGTGAACATTTCTTTGATGTTTGTTTTATACCTACAATTGGTAGAGTTCTCCTCATGAAGGAGCCTGGACATCTCCCTGCCCCTGGGTCCTTCCCCTTCTACTCTCCTCACCCCTCATATACCACCTAGACTCATCCTCAATATGTATCTCTGCTCTGCCACACGTAATAGGTTCCCTGGACCTCTGTTTTCAATGAATTCAATGACAAGCAATGGTTCTTTGTCAATTTAGGTATACTTCATTTCTTTTTAAAACTTTTTTCATTTTCTTTATCAACAATGATATAATAGTTCTGATGCAGACATGCCATTATCATTTTATATAATTATGTAAGATTATCAAGTCATTTTTAGACTTTATTTTTGATTGTGTGTGTGTGTGTGTGTGTGTGTGTGTGTGCCCGTGCGCATAATTTACTTGTTCACAGAGCTCAGAAGGGGTCAGAGATCTTGGAGCTAGAGTTAGAGGTGGTTGTCATCCACCTGCTATGGATCCTGGGAACAAAACTCAGATCCTTGGAAATGGGTTCCTAAGTATCAAGCCATCTCTCCTGCCCCAAGAGGAGCAAAAACTACACCAAGTTTTTAATAAGATTGTTCTCTTTTAGATTCAATGAAAAGACAATCAGAAAAAGGAAACATGTATTGGCTTCTGTAGGTCAGAGGACAAAAATGTAGCAGAGGATCATGTGAAGCAGCACTGAGTGTCCATATTACCCAGCATTTTTCATCTCCTCTCTTTGTTTGCATCTTGAAATAAGGTTGACTGTCAGAATATTCTTGAAATCCAGGTATTCTGGGGTAAGGGAAAAAGCAACAGAAGAGCACAGGGAGATGTGGACAGAAATGTTGGGGCCTCTCTGAAGCACCATGCTGAATCATGCAACTAAAGGGGGCCTGGTCTGGCAGAAAAGGCCATGCAATGCCACAGGCCACTGAGTGAGTAGGAAGGGAGAATATTCTGACATATGTTCTCTGTCTAGCATGTTTGTATCTCTTTTACACCCTTCAGAGCTTAGCTAATGTATGGTCTACCCAACCAAGTTTTCTTCCCATCTTCTATCAGGAGGCAATTGCATTCTGCTATGGTCATAACAGTGGCTTCAACTCATAACATGAAACCTGGAAGCCAGCAATCTAGAGGTGGTGTGGGTGTTCCATTATGGGTTCTGGGTGCAAGGCTGCTTCTGGCTTTCTACACTCAGCTGTCCTTATCACATTCTTGCCTCTATGGGCACTAGCTGAGTGCTCCTCTAGCTCCATATCCTCTAGGGCCAACAGAACAGTGAACCTGCAAAGATGTTCTCATCTTGACCTCTGAATCTATGACCGTGTTAAGTAACATGGCAGGGAAGAAAAAAGGTGTGTGTCTGTTTTGTGCTGCTATGAGAAAATAGCACAGGCCCTTTAGAAAGAAAAGAAATGAGTTTAACTCAGTTTCAGAGGCTCAAAGTCAAAGGTTAGAACCCATTAGTCTGGCTTCTGGTAAGTACCCCTTGTCTATTTCTTGGCATGATAATGAGAGTGAGTGGACGTGGGAAGAACCCACTTGATGGGACAGGAAATAAGGATTCAAGAGCCAGACTCACTGTTTCTACAAAAACATTCTGCAGAAACTACATGGGCTCCCTTGAGAACTCCATCAACCCCTTTGAAAGGCTAGCTCCCTCAGTGACTGATGCCTTCTAGAAGGATCCAATTTTTTTTTAATTTTTGCTCTCTTAATATTGCCACAGTGAGGACCAAGCACATTCACTGAAGTTTGGGGCACACTCTTCAAACCATATCAAGTAGAGCAAGAGGCAGTAATAGAAGCAGAGGTGAGCTGATGCCAGAAAAATGGTCAGAGAGCTGAGCCGTGCACTTCAAAGATGGAAGCAGAGTCTATGAATAAAGAAATGCAGATGGTCTGAAGGATCTGGAAAAAGAGGGGGGAAATGGATGCTCTCCTATACCTCTAGAAGGGAACACAACCTCGACAAACATTTTGATCTTTGCCCCCCATGTGGGATGTTTGGCCTGTGGAGGTGGAAGCTAATGGATCTCTATTGAAAACCATTGGGCTTGTAGCAGGTGTACAGCTGGAAGTAACTGGGAGGAGCTGCGATGACACTCTCCCACGAGAGACCTGTAAGAAAGACAGCAAAGTTGAGGTCTGAACCACTGAAAACATCATTCTCTCCTTCTGCTCTTCCAGAGCTTTTCTGGAAGTTTCTACCCTCTCCCCAACACACACACACACACACACACACACACACACACACACACACTCTTATGCACACAGTGTCCACCCATGCTCCATGGCTGGCCTTATCTAAGTGGAAGCTGAGGTATGAGCATTTCATCTAGGCTCATTGCTCTCATCACATGAGGCTGGGTGGACAACTTGGGGTTTACCACACACAGGCACCACACACCATTCTTTACCCTCCTGTTGCCCTTTCAGGCTTTAATGTGTGAGTTTATGTGGGTAAATCTCATGAGCTGACCAAGACCTTTCACAGCAGACTCTGTGCTTGGTTTATCTTCCTGTCCCTGGTGCTCAACACATTGCCTCAAACAGAAAAAGTGTTTGCATAACCATAGATAGATGAATGCACGAGTGAATGCCAAACGGGGGATGATGGATGTACTTTATAGAGTCAGAGGTCCTTTGTGCTCTTCCACAAGGATGCTCAGGAGGGCTGGATACGTTTTTATAAGGCCCGTTAGCTGTGACTCCTGTGTCAGCTCTCCACAGCTGTGTTGTATTCTTACAGACTTTTACAGTCTGTGCTCAGAAGGAACAAAGCAGGTCAGTCAGAGGTGTTCTGTACCTACTATAGCCTGTCGAGCCTTGGTTAACCTTGTGTATAAATTACACTTTCTGCCCATTTGTTATTTTTAGCACAGCAATATCTACTTGGCACCCAGAGTCCAACTTAGGTTTCAGTCATGAAACTACAAAACAGCCACATGTTTAACTCCAAGACACTTTTTTTGAGATGTTCTCCAGCCCTGAGACTCAGGTCTGTATGAGCAAGGTGGTGGCCTGGCCATCCAGTGCCCAAAGCCTCAGATATTTTGTAAGGAAGCTTGGCTTCTTAGACCTGGCTTTCTTGGACTTACATAGACTTCCCTTCTCTCCAGTCATTCCATTTGGGGTAAAACTCAGTATCAAAAGGTTTGGTTTCATTGTTTCTCTCCTCTGCCTTCCCTTCCTTCTCAGTTACACAACAGCACAGGTATCTGACCCAAATCTTTAGCATCTGAACCATACAGTTGAGCTCTCTGAAACCAAAAGAACAGAGTAGGCAGTGGAGACACAAGCCAGGCTGTGGTCATGGGGTCACAGAGAATTCTCAGTTCCCTGGGGCAGCTTCACTGGAAGGAAGCTCCGTAGGGACATGCCTTCCTGTAGGTTTTGTGTGTGTGTGTGTGTGTGTGTGTGTGTGTGTGTGTTCATGTCAGCCATATTTAACACAACTTTGGTTTATTTTATAATCCCTTGAAGTGTCTGCTTCCACTGTCAGCCAAACATGCTCAGTAAATGTCAGTTTTATATTTACATAGCTGTTTGAGAGCAGTATTTGACCCCTTCCTTGACTTGACACCAAAAAGCCGAGGCCCTGGTCCCTGCTTATCCCACAGCCAGTGAGGAGCTTCCTGCTCAGCATGAGGTCTCAGGAGGCATTTTTTTTTTGCCTTTTTTAAAATTCTTTACTAATTATACTTTATTAACTTTGTATCCCTCCTGTGGTTCCCTCCCTCCTGTCCCAATCCCTTCCTTCCTCCACCCTCTGCATGCATATACCTCCCCAAGTCCACTGATAGGGAAGGTCTTCTTTTCCTTCCTTCTGATCCTAGTCAATTAGGTCTCATCAGGAATGGCTGCATTGTCTTCTTCTGTGGCCTGGTAATGCTGCTTCCCCCTCAGAGGGAGGTAATTAAAGAGCAGGCCAATCAGTTCATGTCAGAGACAGTCCCTGTTCCTATTACGATGGAACCACTTGGATACTGAACTGCCATGGGCTACATCTGTGCAAGGGTCTTAGGTTATCTCCATGCATAGCCCTTGGTTGGAGTATCAGTCCCAGGAAAGACCCTGTGCTCAAATTTTTTGGTTCTGTTGCTCTGAGGAGGCATTTTAAAGGTGATTGATTGTCTGTCTATCAGAGTATCTCGTTAGATAAGGAATAGGTGATATTTTTATTACAGTTTTATTTATTTACTTTGTGTGTGTTTCTTGGGGAGTGGAAACATGTGTGTCACAATGCATACATGAAAGGCAGAGGACAACTTGCAGAAGTCGATTCTTTCCTCCTACTCTGTGGATGCCAAGGCTCAAACTCAGTTTACCAGACTTAGAGACAAGCACCTTTACATGCTGAGCTATCTGGCTGGGGAATCAAAGCCAGGACTTTTCATATGCTAGGCAAGCAGTCTAACACTGAGCCAGCACATGCCCAACCATACAATTTTAAAAACTGAGCAGATATTGAAACTCATAAAAAAGAAAAAAAATAAAATAATCTGTAACTCTATTGCCCAGTGACTGACATTTTTCTATTTTTTTTTTTTTCAGTTTTAATCTTCATTAAAGGGTAACCCACTTCCATTCAGATTTGGGGATAGCTTAAGCCCTTTGTAATCTTTCTGCCTTAGACAGTATTAGATAGATAAATATATACCTAATTTATGAGTACATATATGTCTGTGTGCAGATATATCAAATATAATTAAGATATATGCTATAGAGGTATAATAGATATATTAGATATATAGATATATAAATATCTATAATCACATGCACACATATATTTGACCAATCTCAGTTGTCACTACAATAGTGCTATGTAACAAATTCCGTCCACCTGGAATCGCAGCACTCAGAGGAGGATTATAAATTCAAGGCCAGGGCTACAGTAGCAAGACCCTATCAAAACAAAATAAAAGGCAGGGCATGGTGTTCAAGCTTTTAATCCCAGATAGAGCCAGGAGCAGGGTCAAAGACAAAGGCAGGCAGGTCTCTGTCAATCAGAGGCATAAAGAGACTGTCTCAAACAGACACAAAAACAAAAACAAACAAACAAAAAACCTCCCTCAAACTCATTGACCTAAATTTAAAGTTATCTGTTCTTTCTGATGCTTTTGTAAGCTGGATTCTGCTGAGTGGCTCTGTGTTACAGTATGTCATTGATTGGGCATGTCTTCTAACCATGTGCAAAACTCAGATCTGTTCTGAAGCCAAGGTTACCTGGTCTTCTCTCGGCTCTAGCCAAGAGATGCAAGGAGATAAACCCAATGCAAACCTACCAAGCCTCTGTTTGTGCTTTTGTCTTGTTTGCTCTAATTCCATTGTCCAGGACATGTCACATGGCTAGATCCTAAGTAAAGGGACAGGAAAGCATAGCCGTGGCCAAGATCAACATTGGTGGTCCAGGGAAGTAGTAGTTATTCCCAGGGAGACAAAGGTGAGAGGGAGGGATATGTGTGTGTGTGTGTGTGTGTATGTGTGTATGTGAATATACAACGTGTGAGTGTGTCCATGTGTATGTACGGTGTTTATGGAGTACAGAAGAGGGCATCAGATTCCCTGGAGCTAGAGTTACAGGCAGTTGTGAACCACCTGACTGACTTAGGGGTACTGGTACTCTAACTCAGGTCCTCTGAAAGAAAGAGCAGAAAATGCTCGTAACCCCTGAGCTGTCTCTGCAGTTCCCGAGGGAGGGACTGCTTTAGAGGATAATATCCTAGGCACCTGCTGAGATACTCTCCTTTGAGATCTTTTGAGGTCTCGAAACTCACCTGGCCGCTAGCTTCATGCACCCTGCCTGAGACATCTCTGGCCAGAAATTGCACTGTTTCAATTTACAGGCCACTTTGGCTGTCCTGTGGCTGTTGCTCCTAGTCTGCTCTCATGACTTTTTCATCGATTTCCCCCTAGAATAATTCACAGAGGTATATGCATGCAGAAGATTTTGCTGAACATTTGGGGCAGCAAAAGAGTTTTACATCTGCGTTCATAGCTCTGTATCACTCAGCCCCTCTCCTTTGGACTCTATTTAACATTCAGCCCACACACAGCCTCCCTAGTCAATCTTGCAGGAGAATTTCTCCGCTCTCAAGGATTCTGATTGTCTCATCTCATAGCCTTTGTGCAACCAGGTTCAGCTTTTGTATTATTCGTTGAATGTCTGTATACTGAGAATGTGTGTTCCTCCCCACCTTGATGAATTCTTAGTCCAGGTGGGAAAATTAATAATGCCTGTTGCTATTTGTGGGCCAGGTTGTCCTTCTCTGCAGGGACTGTTTTGTGCATTGTAGGGTGCTCATTAGCCTTCCTGGCCTCCACTTGCCAGATGTCAACAATGCCAGTGCTCATCCCTTGAGTTACAAATAATAACTGTAGCTTCCTCCAGGAGGCAAATCACCTCAATAGAAGGCTGCTGCTATCGCATACATTAATTAGACTTGACGAGAATGCTGACAAGTAACAGTAATGGGTTAAAAAAGATTCAGAGGTGGGGCTAAAGATGTCACTTAGTTGGTAGAGTACTTACATAGCATATGTGAAGGCTTGTGTTCTAGTCACAATAACCAGACATAGCAGTATGTGCCTGTAATCTGCCTCTCAGGAGGCAGAGTCAGAAGGAGTTTGAAGTGAGTCTCGCATCCCTGAGGCCCTGTCTTAGAACAAACAGAACAACAGAAAGAAAATAATAGAAGCTGCAGTGGAAAATCACTCCAACATGTGACTGTCTGGAAAGTGAAGGGACAGGGGAACCTAAAGAGACCTCACGAATGGTTCTAGGTGTGTGCTGAGTTTCCTGGAGAAGAGAGAAATGTAGCACATCAGAGCAAACAGAGATCCTCCATGTGAGCTAAGCACAAAGGGAACTGGGCCTGACAGTAACATTGGGGTGGGGGGTCAGGTTGTAAGGGAATATTGCATGCTTTGGGGCTCTGTAAGTCACATGACTCCCACTTCTACTGAGTAGACAGATGAGTGTGTCTGACTCTGTGCTCACTGGAGGGCAGAACATCTCTTACATCCAGGGAAAAAAGGCCGAGGATGGCGCAGTCTCACCTAATCAGTTTCTGCTTGTGTCTTGATGTCCCTTGCCTCTCAGAAATTTCAGAATTCCGCATTTTAAGTGGTAGCCAGTTCCTAGGAGAGTTGAGACAATGAGAGAGGAGGAGAGCAAGGGAGATCACCTAGTCAGGCATCAGTGGCAGCTGAGCTTTCATGATGGCCAAGAACAATGGCTAGCAGCAAAAATGGATGAGTGAATGAACTACAAGTTCAGACCAAAGAATTCAAGAGGACCAGAGTGTGGAGTCTTTTAGGCCAAAGACATAAATTTCTGCATAATCCACAATGACCTGGCTGGGTACAATACTGGCCCTGTATCCCAAAATATGCAATGTTTTTTTAGCAAGGAATGTGAGACCTTGTGGAGCCAATGCAGTAAGAGCTAGGACAGTGGTCGGGAGTAGGGATGGAGTGGGAGCCTCCTAGCTTGAGTTCTTATGTCAAAGCTCTGCAACAGGTACTAAACCATACCAGGCCTTGATGATCACAATGGGGTTCCTTACTCATAGAGTTATTGGGAAAGGTTAACTGAAATAGCCCGTGTGTACTAGTCAAGGTTATCTAGGGTAACAGAACTCAGGTAAACCATTCATATATATATATATATATATATATATATATTTATCATATATATGTGTGTGATTTATTGGAATGGCTTATAGGCTAACCCAACAGTTGCTGACTGTGTTGCTCATTAGTCACTCTGTCCACATAAGAATTCAATAGTTACTCAATCCACAGGGCTGGATCTCCCAGCTGGTCTTTCAGTATGTGCTAGAGTCCCAAAGAAGTAGGCTCTAATGCCAGTGAAGGAATGGTTGTGCTAGCAAGGTGAGAGCAAAACAGGCAAAGGGCAAAAGCTTTCTTCTTCTAAGTCCTTATTTGGACTCCCAGAAGAAGGTATGGCCCAGATTTAAGGTGTGTCTTCCTGCCTCAAAGATCCAGGATAGAAGCAGATTCACCCACTTCAAATGGAACAAAAATAATCTCTTGCAGATGTGTCTCCATTTCAGGATTGTAGCTCATTCCAGATGTAGTCAAGCTGACAACTAAGAATAACCATCACACCATGTGAATTAGTTCTTCAAACGGTGCTCAACATAAACTAATGTGTATTCTGGCTATTATACTAGAAGAATACAGACACTGAGTTTTGCCCTTAAGTCACAGCCATAACTACTCTTTTGAAATAGTCTTGGTCTCTTGGCAGTGCTAAAAGTTTCCTTCTTGAAAGCATACAGCATAGTTGTAGCAACCAAGAAACTATCCAGAAGCTTGGTGGCAACTGCATCTGTTCCATCCATTGTGTCTCTATTTGGCACTAGAGGTCACTGAGGGAGACAGCAACTCCAGGCATCTGACCACAGCCACTTCTTCCTTGAGGAACACTGGCCTTTTGCTCTTTGCCTTTTGTCCTTTGCCCTTTGACTATCCTAAGAAAATAGACATTATTCTGAAATAGCCAGACGAATGTGAACCTGTTTCCCTCCAATCGTATGTTCTGAGCTGTGTGAACATAACCTACCTCTCAATAAGAGATACACACATCAGCAGGGCTGTGTGCCGCAGAACGGTGGCCATGAAGCAAGGGAGGCAGCCCAGGATGTTTTTCTCTGATCAGGGTATTCCCGGCAACAAAGTCGCATGTACAGGATACTCCGTAATGGAAAGATCTGGTCCTGGTTTCTCAGTGTAGTGAACAATGGAAGGTACGGCTGCTATCTTGGCCAGTGGATGCCAGGACAAGAAACATCTTGTGCTCTGTTTATGTGTCTTTCAGGCTGGAGCAGGAAATACAAGTGCTCGAAAGTGAGGAGTCCCAGATATCTGCCAAAGAGCAGATCATCCTCGAGAAGCTGAAGGAGACAGAGAAATCCTTCAAGGACTTGCAGAAGGTGAAGAAAAAAAAAAAAAGCTGGTTTTCTTTAAACCAAATCAGGGGGCAGTCCCTAGAGAAAGCCTTCCTAATGCTGCGACCCTTTAATTCAGCTCCTCATGTTGTGGTGATCCCAACCATAAAACTATTTTGTTGCTACTTCACAACTGTAATTTTGCTGCTGTTATGAATCATAGAGTAAATATTTGATATGCAGCATATCTGATATGTCGCTCACCAAGGGGTTGTGACCCACAGGTTGAGGACCACTGGGCTGGACATTATCTGGAGAAGTCTGAGCGATACACTCTGAAAAGAAGGCAAAAGTGGCAGGAACAGGTGTCATCCCTGCAGCAGGATGGCCTATTCTCACTGGGAGGCACGGAGACAAGTCTGTTAAATTAATCCCATTTATTTGCTGCTGTCTACACCCCATGCCTCCCCAATGTCTGAAAAGTCTTCAGATTAGGCACCAGAATTGTAAATCCAGTTCCTATTAAGCACATTTGATGGCCTCTTGTGGCTTGAATTACAATCTGCCTGTCGAGTCTTTCCTTTTTGAAAGGTCTAGAAGCAACACTGTAGCAATTTGTATTGGCAGGAATCCCAATACAAATGATATAATTCATGGGATCCCTTTCTGTAAACACAAATGATTCTATGAGAGGCCTTGAGGCTCTGAATTTCCCAGGACCCCATTTTCTGTCTCCTGTCTCAGTGATAAAAACAAATAAACAAACAAACAAAACCTGTATAAAATTAAAGATGGGATTAGAACATTGTATCTCCAACACAACTCAGAATGGTTGCTGGAGGATTGAAACGCTCTCTCAAATTGATTGACATTCCATGTAAGCTGAGAATGTAAAATCCTTAGCTGATCCCAGAAGAAAAACAAGCTTGGGTCTTGCCTGCTGCTGGCCAAGTTCCGGGTCTGTGTTTGGGGGATGGGGATGGGACACATGAGGCACACACACAGTGACGCTCTGCCCTGCTTTTGTCTCCACAGAGCTTCTCCACTGCTGATGGAGGTAAGTCCACTCTGCCCTGGCTGTACAGGATGCTTTCCACCTGGTCCGCTGAGTAGTTCTCATTCAGACAGACTCACCAGGAGGCAGACGTGAAGTGACACTTCCTAAGAGCATCCGGGGCAAGGGGCAGCAGCCTAACTGGCAGGGGCCCACGTTATCATCTTTATTGCTTCTGCTTTTTGACTTGGTACTTCTATTAGCACACTGGCCAGCCCTCCTTCCCATGGCCTCCTCCAAACACTTGCTGTCTGTACTTTTCTTGAAAAGTGTTGGCAAAAGAATGCGCTGGAGTCAGAGCTAGTCCCTTGCAAGAACCAGACCAACACCCTGAGTCACTAAGTTGTATCAGAGGTGACTTGATGTTTAGGGAACCTTCTGAGGCCTCTGGCACTTTCTTTGTCTTTCTTCCCTCCATCATCAGAGCACTAGAGTTTTTTCTGCCCTTCCAGGGAAACCGGGCTAGGCATAATTTCCCTCCCTGCCATGACATCTGACCTCCCTAAGCCCTGGACAGTGGGAGCAGGACTCTAGTCTCCCTAATTCCATCCAGACAGGAAGGGGCGGGTCTTTCTGTCCCCTCTTGCCTTCCTGGGCTGTGAGAATGAACTTGGTACTATGCCTCTGTGCTTGGCAGCGTCCCCTGACCTCAGCTACAAATTCAAAGTTGCTGTTTTCCTCTTGGTCCTCACTAGATGGGCTTTGAAATGGAAAGACTCATGGGAGCATCAGCTGCTACCTGCTGCTCTTGTGGCTTTCATGCAGCCAGCCTCTAGCTCAGGAAGATGATCAGGGGTCAGAGGAGTTGGCATGAAAACATTTCCCAACATCACTCAGGGAAAAAAAAAAAAAGTGGGGGATAGTTTTTTAAAATATGATGGAATGTAATTCTTTTGGATTGACCACAGACTTGATTTTCATATGTAGGACAGTGCTGACTGGTGAAAAAAAAAAGGGGGGGGTAAAATAAACAACAGAGAAAGTATTATGATTTTTACCCCCAGTGAGTAAAAGACCTGGATTTGAGCTCCCTTGTAGGTGATCTTTGAGAAGACATAAAGGAAACCTTCTGTTGTCATAACCTGTAGCAAGGACACACCAGCAGGAACTCTGGGAGAAAAGGACCAACCCCACTTTTCTAAGAGAGAAGCCCAGCCCCTCTAGGGTGTGACTGGATTGGGTCATTTCTATGCCTTGAGGGTGGGGCACAGATGAATGGAGAAGCCTTGGGGATCTGGGAGAACAGCACAGAAAGCAACAGAGTTGACAGGATCACGGATATGGAGAGACTGCCTGGCTGGGCTGGGGCGGGAACACCGACCCACCGATACTCGCATCTGCAGAAAGGGTGTTGTCCTTTCATGCCATGCCCTTCCCCCTCCTCCTATCCCTTCCTCTAACCAGGACCTTCGTTGGTGATTTCTCTGATAGTTAGGGATGGGAAGGGATCTGTGTGTCCTGCCTGGGATCCAGCTGTGTCTGGCATAGTGCCTGCATAGTCTACTTCTTAACAAGCACAAATGGAGCCATGTTATAAGTTGGTACCACTCTCTCTTTCGTTTGCACCCTGGAAGCCTCCACTCATTTCCTCCTGCAGCCTTCCTACTGTATTCTCTGCACCCTCCAAGCATTCATAGAGGTAGGAGGCATTCTGACAGAAGACTTTAGAAACCCGAAGGTGGATGAAGAAGGCAATCTTAGGAGGCTGTGATTTTCAGGGATCCACAGGAGGTATTTCTATGGTGGTACCTGTCACCCTACATTGTGATTTCTGACTTCTATGGTTCTAGCTAAGGCTGGATGACTTACCCCTCCGTTTCACCTACTAGCAAAGAAGGACGTCTGAAGAAGGGCACATGCTAATAAGAATATGATCCATGTCTAGGTTATTTCATGGTCTGAGACTAAAACCCCCAACACATCTCACTTGGGGGTCTTGGAGAAACCATCTTCAAATTCTTTGTTTCAAAGATTCTAAGTTAATGAGACGCCCTCTTAGAATCGATCAACTGTTGGTATTAAAGCTTAGTAAGACATTATTCTAGAACAATGATACTGGAAAAAAAAACCCCTCAGTTCCAGAGAGATACTGATTACAAAATCTCTTGTTCTAGCCTGGACTATATGAATTGTGTAGATGCTACAGAGAGTTAATCACAGCCTCTTCTACCTATGGGTGCCAAGGAGAAGGAGGATGGTGTGTGTGTGTGTGCATGTGTGTGTGTGCATGTGTGTGTGTGCATGTGTGTGTATGTGTGTTTGCAGAACCATACACAATGGCCCTTCACTGGGCACTCCCTGCATATGAGCCCACACATATTAGAGGAAGTGGTAATACTGCTGGTGTTTGATAGTTTAATGACATTGCAGCCCTGGTCATCAAAAATGGTTCATTCCATCCTTGATCACAATTTTCTGATCAAGCTTCAATATGGCCCTCCTGTCTTTAAATGACATTGTTACCTACCAGAGCCTTCAACCTGCATATGTGCTACCTTTATTCTTTTTTTTTTTTTTGTTTGAGTATAAATTGCTTATGATACGTGCTTTACTTTCATCTCTGTTGCTGTGAAAAAAATACCCAGAACCAAAAACCTCAGCTTAGGGGAAGAAAAGTTTATGTTATCTCACAATCTCAGCTTAGTAAAAAAAAAAAAAGTCAAAGCAGCTAGTCACATCATATCCACAGTCAGGAGCAGAGAAAAATGAATGAATGAATGCATACGTGCTTATTCAAGCTCAGCCGCCTTTCTTCATTTACACAGCCCAGGATCTCCTACCTAGGAGATGATGCCACCCACAATGGGCAGGTCTTCCCACACCAATCACCATGAGACAATCTCTCAATGGGCTGGAGAGATTGATTGTTTAGTATTTAAAAGCACTTGCTGTTCTTGCAAAGGACCTGGGTTTATTTTCCAACACCCACAATGTTGTTATTTTAAGACATAGTCATTCTGTGTAGCCCTGTATGTCCTGGAACCCATCATGCAGTCCAGGCTGGCCTCAAGCACACCAAGATCTACCTGCCTCTGCCTCTGGAGTGCTTAAAGGCGAGCACCACCACACCCGACCTAAGGTTTGAACCTGATGCTTTGAGGAGGCTACTCTAGTTCCCCGCTGATGTCCCCCTCTCCATCCCTTGTCTCCTAGCAGAAGTCATGTAGCCCTGGCCCTCCAAGAGTTGTGGTCCTTGGCTTGTAGCTGGTGAACATTAGACAAAGGTACTCTCATCTTCCATTTACATCTGTCCAGGGACAGCCTTCTAGAGTAGGATAAGACAGATCCTGAGCTGCATGATCCTTCAGAGGCACAAGCTGATGTTTGTAGGAGGCTTTTGCTTCTAGCTACTACAGTGTTCACCCTAGCAACCCTGTATTTAACACAGAATGTACTAGTCATATGTTTGACCAGTCTCTGAGGCCTTCCTTGGTCCTAATGGCTTGAACCTTTATCACGTTTGAATGCAAGAAGTCACACTTGCTGAGGTCCCATTCCAGAGATGTCTTTAGTGAAACTCAAAAGGTCTGCTAGTCTGATATAGTCATCTTCCTTCTCCTAACTTGCTCTAGTCCTAGACAGCTGCTTCATCTGTTCATGAACCACTGTTATCAAAATGTTACCAGCCCCTGAAAACTGCTGCTGGCCCTGCCTTGTGCTTGTTTGGGACATGCATCCTTCCTTCCATACCTCCCCACAGTGAGAGCAGAGATACAACTCCCATCTTAGTTCAGGAATAATAGAAGCTCAGGGCTAGAGAAAAATATCCCACATGCCTATGGCTACTCAGCCCCATTGTTAGGGACTCCCCTCCAGGCTGCTTCACAACCGTTTGCCTGCTCGGCTCCCTCCCTGCAGCAAAATGGGGTTCACATTTGTCTTTCCTGCCCGGCATCCAGGCTCCAGTGCCTGCAAAGCTGAAGAGAGAGAGAAGGAAATACAAACCTGACCCAAGTCTACACTCTTTCCACCCTGTCCTTGTGTCCTGTTTCTTCTTTTATTTGGTTTGGGGAATGGTTTGAGCTAATCTTAGACTGTAGTCCTGTCTAGGCTGGCATTCTACATACAGCCTCAAGCTTATGGCAACTCTCCTGCCTTTGCCTTCTGAGTACTGAGAGTACAGGCATGCACTGCCATTATCTGCCTGAAGTTTTATTGCTGCTCTTTTCTTATTGTAAGACAGGTTGGTTCTCTGTAGCTTGGGCTGGCCTGGAACTCGGTAGGTAGCCCCGGCTGGCTTGAATTTATGGCAGTGCTCCTGCTGAGCCTCCCAAAAGCTAAGATTCCATATCTATATCATGTCCTGTTTTTTTGTCCTACATGGTTGATATGAAAAAGTCCATTGTCTTAGAGAAATTCCACCTTTGCCCTAAGAACAATGGTCCAATATCAGTACACCCTGCACTGTTCAGACTCATAGGTGAGCTTGGTTGTCATAGAGTGGAATTGATCCTAGTCTACTGTCTGTTTATAGGTCTTTCCAGTGTGGAAGCTAAAAGAAAGAAGTGGGGGAGCAAGAAAAAGATCTACAAGAACTAAAGCAACATAATAGGAAAAAGGACAGTAGGGAGCCAGAGAGATGACTCAGCAGCTAAGAGCATGAGCTCTGCAATCGTGAGAACTAAAATTCAGATCCCAGACCCAACATAACCACCCTGTCATCCCAGCTCCAAGGGGTGATAAAATAGAAAAAGATTGTTGAGGTTTTCTAGCTTCCAGCCTATCCAAGAAAATCCAAGCCTTCTGTCTCATGGAGAGACCTTGTCTTAAAGGAATAAATGGAGAGTGACGGAGGTGGTCACCTGACAACCTATTCTATCCTCTATGGAAGCATCGATGTATACACTCAAGACACACATATACATTCTTAAAAATTAGGATAGGTATGAGATGTAGAATAGGCAAAGGACCGATGGACGCCAAAAGTGGAAGGAGTTAAGTCTACCATCCAGGATCCTGAGTGAAATGTAGGCAGTAAGCCACCGACAGCATAGTGGAGAAGCTACAGACAAGCAGCAGTACAGATTCTGTCAGGGGCATGCTGATCCTGAGATGATGGTGGGAACTTCGGTGCAAAGACACAGGGAGTCGTTATGTCAACTTCCAATAAGTGATGTTCCAAGATCATCAGACTTAACCATGAGGCATGAAAAGGAGTAACATAATACAGAACTCAGCTTTCTAGCATCTTCCTTCAATGCTTTCCTGCTTCTCTCTGAGAGATACCCAGTTTCCTTTGTTTCTCTCCAGGGCTTTCTTTTTCTCTTCTGAACCTGCCAGTGTTCATCCCCTTTGTATCTCACCGGCTAGTGGGCTCGTCAAGGTGTTCACCCAAGAACAGCAATGCTTCCTCTGCTGCTGCGCTAATAGTGGTGGGGTTATTTGGAACCTAGGCCTGAAGTAGCAAAACCATAGGATAAATTCTGGAATTTGCTTTAGTGTGTATAAGAAGTGATCTTATGAATGAATATACCTCAGAAAATTCTGTTTCTAGTTCAGGCAATATACTTGACTTTTCCCCCACTCTCCTTGTATTTATTTTATTGATAAAATCAGGGACTACATAAGCTAGATAATACAGTTGATGGGCGAGCCACAAATCTCTATTTCCAAAATTTGATATTGATTTGATATAGATTAATATACTTTATAGTCTCTGTGTATCAATAAACACAGTGGATTGGCTAAGCTAAAAACATATTAAACCCATTTTTTATATGTGAAGAAATTTTACTTTGGAGATAACATCATTTAAAAATCTTCTGAATGGATTGGTTTTCAACTCACTCAGAAATTTCCTTCCCCCATGACCTTGCATTCTGCTTTGCTTCAGGTTCTAGATCTTTCCATGGATGGTCTTTATATCTTTACTACACAACACCGAGAACCTAAAGAGCAGAGACACACACGATGAGTTCACTTATTTAACAATATATGCTGAGTACACACTTGGAGCGGGACTGGGCCCCAGGGAAGTCGTGATGAGCTGGGAGTAGTCTCTGTTTTCATTGGCTTTTTCAATCCAATAAGGAAGGAAAGGCAGCTAAGAGTCATAAGAAATGTGTTTAGACTAGAATTCAGAAGTTCAGTGCTGTAGTGCAAGTGTAGATACTCTTAACCGAGAAGACATGGCTTTATCCTGAGAGTGGCATGGAGGAGGGAAGGCCCTTAGAGTGTGAAGGATGTGTAGGATGCGTAGGGTGCAGAGGATGAGTAGAATGCCATGCACAGAGCCAATTCCAAACAGGGCTGAGCCTGGGAGGACACACAGAAGTAGATCCTTGGCTTTGTGGTTCAGAAAAGTGGTGATGATGGTTGGGAGAGTGTAAAGAATTAGAGAGAAGTGCTCTCTTCCGTGACAGCACATATACTAAAATTGGAACAATACTGAGAAAATTGGCATGGCCCCTTCGCAAGGATGACACTCAAATTCTTGAGCATTCCATATTTTGGGTGGATGTAAAGTGAATAAATAAGTGAGAAAAAGAAAAAGGAATTAGAGAGAAAACAAATGATAGTGCTAACAATTTGGAAAAGAAAGTAATAGGGAAAGTAATAGGGAAAATCAGAGCAAACACTTGCAGGCCTTTACATTTAGTTGTTTGGGAATGATCAGGCCGTGGATTCTAAATAAATGATCTAACCAAGACCACAAACATGTGCTGTAGCTTTTATAATTTTTAAAAATCATTTATGCATTTAAATATTTTTTTGCCAGAAGAAAACTAGAGTAATATGCTAGCCATATACCCACTTCAAAAACTAACTAGTTTCATTAGTATTTAGGGGTTGCAAATGAGTCAGACTACTATTTTAAGCACAGTAACTTATTTTCTTAAAACTTCACTTTCATTAAACAACAACAACAACAACAAAAAAAACTTCACTTTGTCAAGAAGAGGTGTTTTGGATTAAAATATAGTGTTCAAACATGATTTCAAAAATTCAGGAAATAGTTTTGACAATAGGGACATAGTTGGTCTTTAAAGGATGAGGACCCCATTTGGTAGTTTCAGATGGGTGAGAGCAGCCCAGAGGGGCAGCAGTAGTCACTGCTACTTTTGTCTCCTGGAGGGTGTCAGTGTATCCAGCTTGTCTAGCATATACAAGGCCCTGCATTCAGCACCAGCCTTGCAGGGAAAACAAAGAGTAACTCTGTGTGGTAAGAAGAGAAAGGGCACATACTGATCCGTGCAAATTTCAGTGTGGTGTCTCATGTCTGGTTACCTATACCTAGGTCATAATGCCTCTAAGTGGCTCACTTTTTGCTCCTTTCCACCATTAGACTTATGGTCCTAGACTCCACATCTTTCTGATAATTCTTCCCGTATACAAGATAACCCTAAGGCTTAAGCTTTCTGGCCAGGATCCCTCCTGCCTCAGCTTCTCTGCTGATCTCCAGTCACTGGACAAACGTCCAGTTTGCTGATTCTGATCTTGCGGGCCATTATGTAGGGCAGGAAAGCTGCTGTCTGGTCAGTGAGCCTGTCGGGCCTCCCAACACTGTGTCTGTTGTATTCTGTTTTCTGCTACCAGATGCAGTTAGTTATGCTTCCTCTCAGCCAGCTTCCTGGCCTGCCAATCTGTTCACCTACCGCAGATCCAGCACCAGGGCAGGAAGGGGCCAGCACAGTGGCTGGTAAGTCCAGGGACCTTTTGGCTATGACACCAGGATTGTCCAGGGGGCTTGTGCTTCTCTGAGCTTGGTTTATGAGATGGACATCCTGATGGCCTCAAACAGGGAGGCTCGAGGCTTGTCCCTAGCCCACTTTCAGATGTGGCACAGACAGTGGCCACATGGGGCAGCTGCTGGCCCCACAGGTAACTGAGGACCATTAAGAGGAAGTTGTAAAGAAGTCATAGGGCATTGTTCCTCCAGCTTTGGTGGGAAGGGGACATATTTTTCTAGTATTTGTAGTCATTGTGTGTATGTCTGCTCTTAAGGTGTCTCTAGGTTTTTTTTCTTTTTTGTTTGTTTGTTTGTTTTGTTTTTCTCGCTGATGTTTCACATCCTGAAAGTCTGGGTTGAGGGCTGGAATTGAGGCTGGGTAAGAGGGTTTTTCAAAGATTATGAATCTATTGCAAGAGTCTTTTCTTTGGAGACTTGAGCTCTTCTCACAATGTGAATATGTTCCCCTGAGTCTTTACTTTTCTGCAGTTCTCAGTTATTGGAAGATATTTGGGGTGAAGGCAAAAATTTAAAGAATGTACACTTCTTGTTAATGTTTCAAACAGTGGTACTTTGTACAGAGTGTATTTGTGAGTGTAAAATATGAAGAGCCATGCTCCGGAATGTGCTCTCCCCAGAGATCAGAACTGAAGGACACAAGCATTAAATCTCTCCACCGACTCGTTTGCTCTACTCAGTAAGATGGGTCAGGTGAGTGAAAGAATGAATTGTCCTGAGTTGCAATTAGTGCAGGTGCATTCAGATATGAACACTGGCTTTTGACTTATACACTGGAGGTATATTCATGTTTAAAATAAGCCTCATAATGACATAGTTAATAAAACAAGATAATCATGGGCTATTAAACCAGAGTAAACCTTATATGGGTCACCCTGAATATCTTTTGAAGCAACACGTTCCTCCTTATTTTAATAAAAGAAAAATCAAAAGCCAGTCATTGACACAGGTGGCATATCCACTGACTAAATTTTAGTGTCTAATAGACACCCCTCAACTCTTCCTTACATGCTGCTTTTAAAGAATTCTAGAACCCGGTGGGGGGTTGCAAGTGACTTCTGGACACAGCTAGGATGGGTTCCGCATCTAGAGATGGGCTGGAACCTGAAGCTTGCAGCTATGCTGTAGAAGACTCACCAGCGCCCACCCTGGGGACTGTTTTGGGTGCCCCGGGGTGTATACCTAAGGTCAGCTGAGGTAATATGTTTAAAGGTCCCACGTCTTCCTAGCTGTTACTACAAACTTGGTGCTGGTCGATCCTGGCAATTTGTGGCAAGAAGTTTTTCAGTTCTTTTCCTCAAAGGTCATGAAGCATGAACCCAGTAAAGGGCCAGTCAGCCCACAGATGTATGAATTCATGTCAAGAAGTAGAAATGGAGGTTGGGTGTGGTGGCACCTACCCCTAATCCCGGCACTCTGGTGGCAGAGGCAGAAGGATCCCTGTGGGTTTGAGGATAGCCTGGTGTACATAGTGAATTCCAAGACCCTGTCTCAAAGGTAAAGTGAGAAAGAGAAAGGGAGAGAGAGAGGGAAGAATGAAGAGAGGGAGGGAAGGAGGGAGGGAGGGAGGGAAAGAGGAAAGGAGGGAGGGAAGGAGGAAAGGAGGGAGGGAAGGAGGAAAGGAGGGAGGGAGGGAGAAAGGGTGGGAAGAAGGATTGGGGCAGCCTTGATGGCCAAGCAATGTAAAGTGTATGTTCAATGGCAATGCACCCAGGCAATTGAAGAAACAAGTAAGAATACACCTTCTCCTACAACTTGGTGGCTGTCCAGTTTGAAGGGACCATGCATGGCTAATGACCCAGACAGAAAGCATATTTTCAAAAGTGTGTTTGTGCTCAGAGCCTTTTAGAAAATAAAGTTACATACACATTTATTATCTAAGAACTTATTTGCATTTAAGCACAGCTACCGAATGTCATATGGTCAGCTGTTTTGCCAGGCTGTTTCTGGAGCGGGTGCTTACAGCCATTGTCAGGTTCACAATGACTGACAGAGTGTTTGTCCAGGCTGTTTCTGGAGCGGGTGCTCACAGTCATTGTCAGGTTCACAATGACTGACAGAGTATGCAACATGCTCACCAGCAGCACCAGTCTCCAGAATTCTCCCAAGTGCCATCATCTTGCTTTAAGAATGTCCTCTGAAAATGTGTACAACCTCAGGCTATTTGAATGTCTCTCTTGAGTATTATTGCTGACAGTCTGATGGTTTGGAGTTCAGAAGGTTTGGGGTTCTGAATAAATGAAATGTGCTTAGAAGCACTGAATTTCGGAATTGTGAGGCCGTATTCCAGCCCCTATCTAAACAGAATCCCTGGAGCCCTCAAGCCACAGTCATAGCCCTGGGTGATCAGAGCGTAGCCCTGTCCTAGTGGCCCGTTCCCTCTCCAGTTGGTTTTGTTAGAACACCTCCCCTGATAGGACTGTCATTTTTCTATCTCATCTTCCACCTTTTGGTCCTTATTCTGTAGCTGGAACCCTTTATGACATTGTCTCTTGATTATTTTGACAAAACTTCCAACACCCCCAAACACAACACACTCTGTCTCTGGTCTTCTAAAAAGATACTCAGAGCCCTCTGGCATACTCTGGCATAGACCAAGATTCTCTCTCACAGCCTGTGGGATCAGTAGCCACAGCTGTTCAGCTACCTTGTCCAAAGTGAAGCCTCAGCATTGTTTTTGCGGGCGACCCCACTCAGCCTCGTTGTCAATTCCGTGACAAGGCTGTGTCTGGATGCTTCCAACTAAACATGCAGCTGTCACCCTCCGTTGCTTCCATGTGTTTCCCATAGAAGGGCCTTCAGATGCTTCTGTTGGTGTGGGTGCATGTGTGTATAGAGGTTGGAAATTGAAGTCACGTGTCTTCTCCGATCATTTTCTGTCTTATTTTTTGAGACAGTTTTTTTTCCCAAACCTGGTAGTAATTGATTCGGCTGGACTGGCTGACCAACAAACCCTGGAAGTCCTTCTGCCTCCAGCTCCTCAGCACTAGAATCAGAGGTACCCACCCACCGGGACACCTCACTTCAACGTTAATGCCGGGGATCCAAACTTGGGCCCTCATGCTTGCAAAGCTACTACTTTACCAACTGAGCCGTCTCCCCAGCCCCCACTGAACGCTTTCATTACTTACTCTCAAGAGAGAAAATAAGGAGCTCTGTGTCTTTCTGCCCTTTGTCTATCTGACATGACCATTCACATCTCCTCATGGTAAGTCATCTCTCCTGAGTGTTGGGGGTTTCCAGTACCACCGCAGAAATAACGTCATGATTTAACATCTAGGGCTCTTGTGTGTGTTCCCATTTCTAAGTCAGAAACACTCATGTTTGTATCTCATGCTTCTGCAGCAGATCTGAATCAAAGGTTTTAACCATTTGAAAACTCTTTTTGCTGTTGTTGGGCTCTATTTTGGTTGTGAATTCAGTACCTCACAAGCTCACCCTTCTTCTCAGCTTATTTCCACCTCAACTAGAAAAAGCAGACTCTAGTTTTCACTGTTTTACTAATAAAAATGTTACAGGTTGTAACCAGAGTCAGGGCACTGAGGTTCCATACATCATTAGAGATCTCTTGGACTTAGCAACCTTAAATCAGCACCTGTGGGCATGTTTAGTCATCGGGCTCTTAGGACTGTCTCAGTACCCAGAACACACGTTTACAGCTTGTCCACAGATACACAGAATCTTTGTGATCTAGCTGGATTTCATCTCCAACATTACCTAGTTTTCCTAGAGACTTGGAACTGAAACAAAAATGAGATTCTACTGTCTAGTCTCAGGGTGATGGTTCCGTACTAGCACTTGGTGGTCTCTGCTCTTTGAAAACTGTCTCTCCAGTTAAGTTGTCACACTGTTATGGGATTCAGTATCTCTCCTCTGAAAAGTCAGGACTTTGGGGATGGAGAGATGACTCAGAGGTTAAGAGCACAGGCTGTTCTCCAAACGTCCTGAGTTCGGTTCCCAGAAACCACATGGTGGCTCACAACCATCTATAGTGAGATCTGGTGCCCTCTTCTTGCCTGCAGGCACACATGCAGGCAGAATATGGCATAAATAAATAAATAAATAAATAAATAAATAAATAAAATCAAGAATATCAGTATTTTTGTCCTTGTATAAACATTAACCCTTTTTTTTCATGTTAGTAACCTTTGAATTTCCCCCTTCTGTTTTCTCATAAAATATGATAAACTGTTGCAAACTGTCTTTTAATTTATGTGTATGCTAGTTAGTGAGTTAACTATTTACATGCAACTATTTAGTTGTAAACATCCTCCTATGCTGCAGAATAGTAAGGTCTCTTGGGAAAACAACTGAATCAGAAACATTTTTCATTCCTGGTGTTTGAAGTACAAGATTGACCTTTCGGATGAGCAGGAAATTCTACTCAGAATTAATTTCCTCATTTCATTATTGATATCACAATGGCCAACTTCACATGACCCACCTCAAGAGAAGGTCTGAACACACATGCATGTCCATAACCATGTGCCTAGAGGGATAAGATGGCACGTAGGTATATTTGCTGAGTAAGCCAAGCATATGCTCTCCTGTGTACTTCACACACACTGGCTCACGAACAATCCCGGCTGCCCCAACACTGTGTAAATGAGGAATGATAAGGCCCGATGATGGTATGAAATGGGTGCATGTTCAGATTCACTGTCTTTCTGCCTCCTCCAACACCACCTGTCAAACTGACAAATGACAGTGAGGCATGTGATGCTTCTATTTGCACATGAACCTTGGCCAATCCCCATGATTCTGTGGCATCTGTGGGGCAAAGGAAGTGAGCAGGGAGTTCAAGCCTGTATCAAGGGATTGCACCGTGATGGAATTTTCCACTCTTGTGGGTCACAGCCTTGGGTGTTTGGACTGGTCCTGCTGACTGCTCCTCCTCTCACCTGTGTCAGGTGCTCTTGCTCTCTGTGTTAGGCAGCTTACACCCTCACAGTTGCTCTCTGTTTGCCAGAGGTAAAGACGAGCCTGGGAATGAGTCTGAACCAGAACTAAGTATTATCTGCTACTCAGACCCATCTCTCTGGGCTTTCCAAAGCCCTAGGCCATCACAAAGGTTTCTGTCATTTGGGTATGGGGAGAACTAAGGCTCCAAATCAAAGCACCAAAACACCTACTGGTTTGTGTTCCTTTAGAGTCACATTGGCCCCTATTCTTTGTTAGTAAAATAGACACACTACCCAGCTGCCTTACTGAAATAGTGGAAGATATAAAACTGTTTTACACGCTCTGTTCCTGCTGATGTCAGTGTACACAGTTTGGAAAGCAACAACTGAATCTGTTATGCACTAAAAGTGTGTAACAGACTCTAGGCAACCTCTCAGTGAAACTTTCATGAAACGGTCTTAAATCTCATGTCTCCCACCCACCAGGTCTTTTTCCTGGAAACCAAGAGAAGCTTTTCGTTGGATCCTTCTTCTCATGTCCATAGGGCTTGTGGGTAGTCCTTGAGTGGCTCATGGCCAAGGAAGCACTTTCCTCATGTTCCCCATGAGTCTCATCTCTGCACAGACTGCCGAAACCTTTCATGTAAGGAGGCTTAAGAAATGTCAGGCCAAGTAGAAGTCATTTTTGTGGCTAGAGATGAAGACATACCAGAAGGGAGAGGCATTGGACATAAATTTCTTGGTGCATGGTGTTTTAAAATTGTATACTTTGAAAACAAAATGCTGTCAGGTGTGGTGGCACAGCCTTTAACCCCAAAGCTGGGGACGCTGAGGCAAAAAGACTGAGAGTTCAAGGCTATCCTGGACAACTAAGTGAGACCATATCTCACAGTAACAGTAAAAAAGTCGGGGGGCCAAATAGGGTGGTACCCACCTGTCATCCCAGTACTTGGGAAGTACATCAGGAGGTTCAGGAGTTCAAGGTCATTCTGGACTACAAAGTGAGTTTGAGGCCAGCCTAGACCATATGAGACCGTGTCTCAAAAAAATAAAAAGAGGAGCACGCATGTAGCCAAATGGTAGAACATTTGTCTAGAGTGCAAAAGGCCAAGTTCTCTAGAATGGCTGCTCCTTTAGGAAACAAACCAATTAAAACAAAACAAAAACTCCCCCAAAGTTGCCCAGTGTAGTGGCACACACTTAAAATCTCATGACACAAGAAGCTGAGGAGAAATGATGGGCCAGTTTACGGCAAATAGGGCTACGTAGCAAGACGTCTCAAAAAAAAAAAAAGTTTGGGCTGGATCTGTAGCCCAGTGACAGAGCACAAGCTTAGTTAGCAGGCAAAAGGCCATGGGTTCAACCCTACCACCAGCAAAAGGAAGGAAATGAAAACTGAAGCGATCATATCCTACCAGTTCATCGCTACCCTCATTCAATTTGGTATGTTAAAAATCAAAGCAAAGCTAGGCAAGGTGGCACATGCCTGTAATCCCAACGCTCAGGGAGGCAGAGGCGGGCGGATCTCTGTGAGTTTGAGGCCAGCCTGGCCTCCAAAGTGAGTCTGGGACAGCCAAAGCTACACAAACAAACCCTATCTTGGAAAACCAAAACCTAAGCAAACAAACGAACAACAACAACAAAACAATTTCACTCATTTAAAACACTGAGGTAAACATTCTTACCCCCAGTGTAGCTTTCCAGTAACATTTCCATGTAACCATCTGGGAGGACTAAGCATTGCCTTTGATTAAGTCAGAGGTTCTCTGTGGGTCCTTCTTGGTACCCTTTACCAAAGAGAAATGCAGACAGAAATCGGGACCACATCCCCAATGATCCACAACAAACAAACGAATAAATAAATAGTATGTGCTTCCTCTTGAAACCTTACTTTTTACCTGGAAGAAAATAAGTGCATATGGATAGTGTACTTAATGATACAACATATCTAAGTTATAACGTTCTCAAAATGTCCTGTGCTCCATTCTAGAAGCATTGAACTGACCATGTGCAATATGTGCTTATAAATATGCATATGTGCCCCTGATGAAATTGTGTTCACATGTGGTTCTGTCCAGTGTCGTGTCACACTTAATAACATTTAAAATGACACACAAAGTAAGAAGGAATTCAGAGGTCAGAGGTCTGCACCTGTAATCCCTAGAGAGTGAGGCTGAAAAGTAAAGTTGAGCATCATATGGATTCTCTAGGAGGAGTTTGAGATTTACTTTCCTGCCCGTTGGCTCATTCATCCTTCCACTCGGTGGTACTTCTCAAATCCCACCAACTGCTTTCCTTTCTCCCTGCTTTCCCAGCTGCATCCACCAGCTCTCTGTCTGAACCCCATCCAGCTTTTACCTTCCCTCCCACTGAACATTTTCCTCTTCTAGGAGCAGGCAGAGGTTAAAGGAGGCTGATGGCACAGTGGTGGGGAAGGAGCAACAATGGACCAATTTTAAGGTCTTCTGGGCAGAAAACAGGACATCTCTAAACATCTTGAGCTATTTTTTTTTATTTATTTTTTTACAATGTATTCACTTTATATCCCATTTGTAGCCCCCTCCCTCATATCATTCTGGTCCCACCCTCCTTCCCTCTTCCTTCTTCCCCATCCCATCGTCCTCAGAAAAGGGGAGTCCGCTTCCCCTTCCAAATGACCCCAGAACTGCCCATCAGCACTGCCTGCATCCTCTTCCTCTGTGGCTTACCAAGACCACCCACCATCGAAGAGCAGGCAACAGAGTCAATGTCAGAGACCCTGCTCTGTCTACTATACAGGAGCCTCATGGAGACTGAGTGATTAGTTATTTGTATTCTGTCAGAGCAGCATGGAAATGGCTTGTTCCATGCTTCGTACCAATGGCTAAATTAACAGATCATTTTGTTCACATTTCACTGGAAGTTTGGGAAATAATTCAATATTCTACCTGCCACCGTCAATCATTATGTTAACAAGATGATATTTTAATTCAAATCTGAACTTTCAATTCCATTGTAATATTTTAAAAACAAGCTTTGGGGTCCATTGTAAACACCCATTTTGTTTTTGTGATCACATGCTATAAAAATCAAGAAATCACTGAGATAAATACCTGTTTTGTATCACAATCTTTGTATGTGAACCCATGTACCTCTGTGACAAATATTGGTCGGCCTCCCAGAGTGTCACTTGAAAACTCATTATCTTTCTGCCAAGCAGCTAAAACATTCAAAATGGATATTGTGAAAACTGGGCGTTGGATTTTTCTTCTGGATCATTTTAGCTCAGTTTCAACCTTGAACAGATTGTACCTTATCATGCAAGCCACTGGAGCCATGTTATTGCTGATTGTTTAAACTGTTACAAACATTAATTGTTGTATGAACCTTTTTTTTTTTTTTTTTTTTTTTTTGCTGTTCTATTATACAAAGTATTTGTGACTGGTGAAGATTATTTAGTCACATTTGTTTCACAAATGTGTATTTCAGGTACCTTTTATAGAAAAGGTTCTGGGGTAGGTGCTAGCAATGTAAGATCACATAAAGATGGTAGGCAAACAAACAACAAACAAATAAACAACAAACTATGAATCCGATAAATCATCCCTACCAATAGTAGTGGTGGTGCAAGCTATAGTCACAACATTTGAGAAGGCTTGGGGTCCAAAGTCACCTGGACTACACACTCCTGGATAGAAGTTACTCAGTGTCCTCAGAGACGTGTTCAGTAAGTGTTCAGTAAGTTTTAAGAAGAGCACGGTGACTTAGGGATGAGAGGTTCTGAAAGCACCTGGGAGAAGTGGCAGTTGATCTTGGCACTGGTGGCTCTGTAGCATTTGGATGTGTAGAAAGGATGCTGCAGGGGAGAATGTAAAAGTCAGGAAGTGCTTAGATACAGGATGGGTGATTTGGTTGTATGTGAAGAGAAGGGAGAGAGAGGATTTAACAGCTGAAAAGGCAACTGGGAGCTTCTTAGCAGGTTGTCGATGTTTGGAAAAAGGAAGGGGCTCAGGCATTGATGAGCAGGGGTGCTGCCTGAGATTCCAGATTACTGGAGGAGAATGGTGAAAAGCAGGTTAGACAAAAAGGACCACAGGCCCAGGAGGAGGCTGGGTTGTGTCCTGAACATAATGTGAGGTTGGCTGTGGCCAGTGTGTCTGGAAAGCAAGACAGACTGTGTGAGATGAAGAAAGAAGGGATGGGGACAGATTCTGACAGGAGCTGTGTGCACCAGGGAGTTGGTGCTTAACCCCTACAGACAAGAAGAGCAGGGTTCTGAGAAGGTCACTCAGGCGTGTGGAGCGCCAGCTACAGGCTCAGCAGACTTTCCCAGTAAATGGTCGCTTGGGAAGATTTTAGAGCCACATACAGTGTGCTAACAAACTCTCTCTCTCCCTATCTCTTCTCTCTCTCCCTCCCTCTGTACTTCCCCTTCTTCTCTCCCTCCATCTCTCTTTCCCTCCTCCTCTTCTCTCTCCATTTCCTTCCTTTCTCACTCCTCTCTTCCTTCCCCTTTATTCCCTTCTTATCTTTCCTCTTCCTTCTGTCTCCTTCCTTCTTCCTTCTTTTTTTTTTTTTCTTTTTGAAACAAAGCCTCACACTCACTCTGCAGTGGAAAATGACCTTGAATTCTTTATTCACCTGTCTCCACCTCCCAAATGACTTCCTTCTCTTTATACAACCTTTACAAAAAAGTCATTCTTCCTCCTGGTCATACAAAAATAGGTCCCAGTCTGGCTTTGTCCCTCTGTTCTCATGTGTAGTACTCAGGACTTGAGAAGAAAAAGAGAGGAGTCACTGAAACCTGAACTCTGGCTGCTGTGCTGAGCAGAGCGGGTCTGGACGGAGGCCTGGTGGAAGGGATGGTGTTGAGGGAAAGGATGGGAACCCCTGAAGCTGACCTTCTCAGTGACTGGGTGTGAGAGATTAGAAAGGAGGGGAGAGAGCAGACATGATTCAAGGCTTCTGGCTTAGAAGACTAAGCGACTAAGCTTGCTGCTGGTGCCACCTCACACCAAGATGAGGGGAGAGTTCAGAGAAGGAGATGCGGTCATGGTTTTGAAGCTGTTGAGCCCAGTGTGTCTGAGCACCATCTAGTTCAGTGACTCTCAACTTTCCTAATACTGTGACCCTTCAGTAGAGTTCCTCATGTTGTGATGACCCATCCAATCACAAAATTATTTTCGTTGCTACCTCATAGCTGTAATTATGTTACTGTTATGAATCATAATATAAATATCTGTGTTGTCCAATGGTCTTAGGTGACCACTGTGAAAGGATCATTCAGTTATAAAAGGGGTCTCATCCCACAGGTTGAGAACCGCTGTACACAAACCGCTGTATCCCAAGCGGCTATAGGGTGTGGAAGAGCTGGTGCTTAGGAGCACTAAGCGAGCATCAGGACATAAGATGGTTGGAGAGTCTGGTCCCTTGGGTGACACTCTCTCAGCCTAGGGGAAAGGAGAGTCTCATACTGGTGACCAATAGGCAAATTTGTAGTAAAACAGGAAAAAAAAAAAAAGACAATGGCGGGGGAAATATAAAGGGACAGAATCATGAGCCTTAGCACTGTGTGATTAAGAACAGGGGCCTTGGCAACCTGTTCTTTCACTGGCTCTTTTTTTTTAAAGCTTTGCTAATTGACTAGAGTACTCACGGAGCACGCAGTCCCAATGCGGTCCTATACTTTCAATTTTTGCAGAATAGCCAATTGTAGTGTAGTGGAGGACAGCTATGTCCCACCTGCAAAACACTCGGCATCTTCTCCATCAACAGCACAAGGAAATGTAGAGAAAAAAAATAGATGCATGTTTAATGAAAGAGTTGGGGAAACTGCTGCAAGGTTCTGGAACTTAGGCACATCTTTGAAATTGTCTAGAAGCCTAAGCAGATCTCAGTCAAGGTCATTTGCATGTTACTGGCCTTCCCATAATTCTGTCCTGTTAGAGCTGAAGTCGCTTCTTTTTGCTGGTATCCTGAAAAGCCTGAGTTCATTGAAATATGGTGACTGTATGCATCTGTCTTCCCAGTGCAGTAAGCTGCTTTGTTAAGAGCACACACAACCACCGCTATCCACCGCACACCTCATGCTAACACTCAGAATGCTTGGTGCTTACAATAGAAAGAGCATAAACCACTTTTTTTTTTCTTTTTTTGGTCTGTTTGGCAATTAACCATTCACTGGCTTTTTTGTTGTAACATGCACCTCCTTTCTCTTGTTTCCATTCAAGCTATATACGCCATGGAAATTAATGTGGAGAAAGACAAACAAACAGGAGAGACCAAGATTCTCTCTGCATCCACCATTGGCCCAGAGGGGGTCCATCAGAGAGGAGTCAAAGTCTATGATGATGGTACCAAAGTAGTGTATGAGGTGCACTCAGGAGGCACTGTGGTAGAAAATGGAGTCCACAAATTAAGCGCAAAGGATGTGGAAGAGCTAATTCAGAAGGCTGGACAATCGAGCTTCAGAGGACATATCTCAGAAAGGACTGTTGTTGCAGATGGGAGCCTGGGCCATCCCAAAGAACACATGCTCTGCAAAGAAGCCAAGTTAGAAATGGTGCAGAAGTCCAGGAAAGATCACTCTTCAGGAAACCCCGGGCAGCAGGCCCAGCCCCCCAGCACAGAAGGGCCAGAGGCAAACCTGGATCAGCCCGTCACCATGATTTTTATGGGCTACCAAAACATTGAGGATGAAGAGGAGACTAAAAAGGTGCTAGGCTACGACGAAACTATCAAGGCCGAATTAGTCCTGATCGATGAAGACGATGAGAAGTCACTACGAGAGAAGACGGTGACGGACGTGTCCACCATCGATGGAAACGCAGCTGAGCTGGTGTCCGGGAGACTGGTGTCAGACACCACAGAACCCTCATCCCCAGAAGGCAAGGAAGAGAGCCTAGCCGCAGACCCCGACCCAGGTACCCAAAAGAAAAAGCGCTGTCAGTGCTGTGTTGTCATGTGACCACTTCTTTCTCCTCCTCTTTCTTCCGGGCAGCCTGTCTACTCTCCACCTCTTAAATAGACCTCACTGTACCACTAACTGCGATGCTGTGAACTGGAAGCAAACACCTGCCTTGCCTCGCAGTTGGATTTGCTTTGATCTCTCACTCACACCTCTCCTTCTCCTCACTTGGGAACCGACGTGCATGTGTGTGCTTCATCCCCGCCCCCTCTTCTTCAAGAACTTACTTTTTCCTTTAAGTCTTTCCTTGTGTCTTCAAGAGCGAATCAGTGCCGTACGCTCGATTGGAGTGGACTCTTCATAGCAGCTGGTTATCTTGTAGCCTTAATTGACTTGACCGGACTCAAACCCATTGGCACCGGGGGTTTTTCATTCCGTGTGTTCCGCTAACACAGACACAAATACACACAAACACAACACACTGCCACGCCCCTGGCTTCTCACCTGCCTCCTTTGCTGTGTGGATCTTTGGGGGGGTTTTTTGTTGTTGTTTTTGTTTTTGTAATCTTGTGTAGCAAAATGCTGTGGGCTCTAGCCGGTTGCTAGCGTAGCCAAAAGTGGACCTACCTTAATCTGGCCGTTCTAGGATGATGTTTTTCTTTGCTGCCTTACATAAAGCTTCCAGATTACAGTATTGTAATTTCCTTCTGTTAAAACCCGAAATGAAGTTGACTCTAAAGCAAAGAACCCAGCGCCTGTCCCTGCTGCTGGGGGACCTGGTTCCTCACCTGTCGATCAGCAGCTCTCTCTTTCTATGGCTTACCTTATGAACCCTTCCTACGGGATTTTCTAAGGACCTCAGGCCACCATTGTTTCCAGCATCCACAAAGCTCGCCAATCCATAAGCCGTGTTTTCATGCTCCCCCCAAAATGTAAAGTTTTATATTGTTTTCTTTTTCATGGATATTTTCTGATCGAAATCATCTATTTTCAAAAAGGGCATCGCTTTGAGAAGTCTCTCTGCAGTGACCATATTCCTTACGACAGCCTTTCCGACCTGGGGGGGCTGTGATTAACACCCCCACTGTATCAAGGATGGTGCTGTGCACATTAGCTGTCCGTCTCTCATGCCCAGCTGATTAGTCTTTCATTTGTGCCTTTTTTTTTTTAATGTCTCCATGGGTAAGAGAAAGTATCAGGTAATCCCAATGTGTACAGTTCTCCACTCAAAAAAAAAAAAAAAAAAAAGATTTTCAAGGTGAAAAATGTTGAAAGATGAAGAAAAGAAAGATCTGACTGGGTGTCACATTCCTGAGCTACCTAAAGCATCGTTTCTTCAATTTCTGGAAATTGTAAAATACTGAAGAATTTTTTAACTTAAAACATGATGAAGAGCCCTTGAACTACGTTGCTAGCACTGCCCCAAACTGAACAGCTATGTGTTTAGTGAAACCAAAGGGGAGGGATTTAGAAAAAGAGCCCCAGCGCAGGAAGAACAACATGAAATGGTGATGTTTTAACTAATTTTAAACATAATTTTATTTACCCAGAAACTCATATTATCATACGAACCAGTAACAGAATAATGTATGTTCCTGTGGAAGAACCATATACCATGACCTAACATAGCAAGTCTTAACTTGTCTTGGAAATAGCTCAGAAAAAATAAAATAAAAAAATAATATATATTATATTATTTTATATTCCATATATAAAAGCCTAGAGGATTGTAGTGCAGAGCCAACTAAATTTGTCCCATTTAACTTGTCTGATGATAAATCTGTTATTTCTTGACTTGAAGTTATATTTATTATGATTAGAGAAAAATGACATTTTTGTTTCTGTTCTTTTATTCTCATTTAGTTTCATTTTTATTCAGTGCAATGTGAGTCATTTTTAATCTTTAATATTTAAATAAGAAAAAATTAAATAGAGGAATAGCAAAGGAGTAAGCTAAGTTTCTCAAATTACCCCTCCGTGGTGTCCTGTGAGATAACTGGGAAATTATCGCTAGGTCTGGGCTTCACAAAAGTAGCTGCAGTAGTATGCAGAGGCTCTGTTATCTGGAAACCTGGTTCCAGTGCCAGCAGCCCTGACAGCTCTCAGCTTCATTTTCCTCAGTGGTTAAATAGCACACAAGCCTTGAACAAAACGCCACATGGAATGCCCATTTCCACAAAGGGAAAAACTAGTTCCCATGGATTTAGACAATCTATCATTTTAAGGATTCATTTGGGGAATATACAATCTAAAAGTTTACTTCGCCTATCTCTTTTACTCTCTTGGGGATTTGGACTGCGCAATGTGAGGTTCAAAAGCTCATTGAGGGAGTGGACAGCAAATCTCACAGCCCCTGGGCCTGCTGTTTGGAGCTTCTGGGATACAGCATCCCTGCCCTTCCTTAAGAGAACTACTTATCTATGAAGACAGCAGTCTGTACCTCCCACTCTTCAAAAGATCTCAAGGACCAAGGATAACACCCCCTCATCTGGTGGTCATTATAATGAGCAAGTGACCGGTAAACTCTAAGTTAGGATTTGCTCTATAGTTTTGTTATTAAACAATACCATTTATTTGAAGTAAGACATATTCCCTTATTAAAATTATCTGTAGCTACAGTAAGTGAAAGTGTGTTTGAACATGACTGATGTTTGCATACTATTCCAGTCTCTGTGGGGGATTCAGGCTCAAGCAATCCTTTTATTGGAATGAGCTTGATCAGCCCACCTACAGCATCAAGTTATAGCCTTGATGAAGAAAATCAGCAGAGTCGTGTTTGTGACTCTGTCTTTCCCATGCTACTGACAGTCTCTCTCTCTCTCTTTCTCTCTCTCTCTCTCTCTCTTTCCCTCTCTCTCATTATTATTTGTGGTATTGCCCCTTCTGCAAACAAAATATGTGGTTGTGTGGTTGTATAACCAGACATAACCAGAATAAAGAATTCATGATGAAGTTGCAAAACCCACAATCTTGTTTTGAGCTAATGTCAGTTGGGCTGCTCTTTAAAATATAACCTATTTCCACCTAGCATGATGGAACACATATTTTATCTCAGCATTAGGAAGGCAGACACAGGCAAATCCTGAGGCCAGCCTGGTCTTTATAGCGAGCCCAGGTTGACCAGGGTTACATAGTGAGACTTGATCTCAAAAAAAAAAAAAGTACAGATACACATATGTGTTTAATACATACATGTATGTATTATATATATTGTGTGTATCTATACACAATCAATTTCTTTTTAAAGAAAATAAAAGAAAATGGAGGAAAGGAATGTTTATTTTTATTTCAATGGTATTTAATTAGATTCACTGACAGTTACAATGACCAAGTCTAGCCCTACATATCTAAAGAGTCTTCATGACTTGAATATTCTTGACATTTTTTTCTTTCTTTTAACATGCAATAAGACAAAACCTAGGGGATTCTTTTTTTTTTTTAATCTTTTACCCATAATTGTATTATTTTCCTTATATAACAACAGAAAAACAAATTGCTGCTAACAAATTGCTAGTGTCTGGTGATTCCACTTATCATTGGCGGCATTGAGGAAAGGGCCAAAAAAATTCCCTTCTGTATTGAGATTCTATAAAAAGGCAAATGAATATAGAGAGCTTCCCAGGGATACGGTATCATCTCTGGGACAGAACTCTGGAGCCAAATTCCTTCCCTTCTAGAAGAATTCTCTATCCAGGAAGCACAGAACACTCTTGAGAACTGTAAATCACTTAATGCCAGAAGCAGTGGATATCAGAAAAGAACAGAGTAAGTAAGCTGATAGAGGCAAAAATATCAAAACACTTGCCCAGGCCCTTCCTTCTTAATGAACATTGACCCTGTCCATTTGAAACATAGATGAAGGTAGACAGAACACACACACTGGGGGACCTTTTGTTTGTTTGTTTGTTTGTTTTTGTTTTTTCAAGACAGTTTTTCTGTGTAGCCTTGGCTGTCCTGGACTTGCTTTGTAGACCAGGCTGGCCTCAAACTCACAGAGCCTCACCTGCCCCTGCTAAGAGAGTGCTGGGATTACAAGCGTGTGCCACCGCGCCCAGCACATTGGGGATATTTTCTTGTTGGCCTTGTTCTAAGACACTGGGTTACCTATCGTGGTTGCTCCCACTGGAGAGTTTAACTCACTAGTGTGCCCTTCCCTTTTAATGCACCCTCATCTGCAGTGCCAGTTTACAGTTTAAACCAGTCCAAGGTGAACAGCTTCACATTGTATTTTTGTAATATTCACATTTATACCTGAGCTCATAAATTCCCAGCATTGTAAAGAAATAGTCTTCAAAAACATTATAAATATGCAATTGTTTGACAGCTCCATGGTCTGCAAACCAAGGTGTATTGATTAGGACAGACCTGGAAAGCATCCTTTCTTTCACTGGGTTAGAAAACACTGCAGCCGCTTTGGAGCTGTTGGTACATATAAAACAGCTCAAACTTATGAGAAAAAATGGGGTCTTGGGTTCCTGCTGGTGGTTCACCCTCACAGCCTAGCCTTCCTTAGGACTTGCCAGGAAAACCTGCTGGCATCTTCTAGAGAAAAACTAAAACCCCTCACTAGAGGAGTAGAGTCTTTACGACCTCAGCAAACTTTTTAAACCCCACTTCACTAAAACTCCAAATGTTGCCTGTTTAAATGTAGGGATGTATGAAGACTACGTCCTAAAGTTTTTAAAAGGACATGTCACTGGTGATCCTCCGACCAACTCCCCCACCTTAATTTTTACACACTTGAGGCCTCTGTTTTCCTTCCCCATTCTGGTCTAACAGCAGAGGGTCAGAACTGCCACACAAAAACCTAGCTGTCAGGGTGAACACAGGTAATTGAGGGACCACAGACTTGGTGCATCAAAGATCTGGACAGCCTTAACTTTTGTAACAATAATAATGATGATGATAATAATAGTAATTTTTCACTGTTTTCTCTTACTAGTCAGGAAAACAAAAAGTTTCCTGATGTTCATGACTTTTTTACATTTTGTGACTATTTCTAAGCTTCTACAGACTGAGATGTGAATGGTCATTTCCTCCCCTACTGCCTCTAACTGGACACCTGGAGATTTATTTATTTTTTTCTTTCAAGTCACTGCTTTTTTTTTTTTAATCGAAATAAAAGCACCTCTCACCAACCATAAAATTCTCCCTAGACTCCTCGCAACTCCTTCTGACTTGAAAGAACAAAATCCCAGAAAGAAAAGACCTACAGGGTGGCTTTCTTTTCCTCTCCTTATATGGTTAATGTACTGTATAGCATATGTGTTTACAGAATGTATCTGCCTTGTGATGTCAACATAATGAATGACAGAAAAAGGGTCCTGATGTGCCATTGGATAGTTTGCCTTAGCTGTTTATGGTCTCCTTTTCTGTGCTGTTTAAAAAAAAATTTAAAAGGAAACAAAACAAACAAAAATAGAAGGTTGTACTCCAAAGCTGTATTAACACAACATTCTCTTCCCCACTCCAGCCCAGAGCTGTGAGTTTCATCACAGGAGCTTCAGGCGGAACCTGAAGGTGTGATGCAGAGGGTTTAAAGCAGGCAGAGCTCACTGGCCTTCTTTCTGCCCTTCTACTGACTGCTTCCGATTCCCATCTGAGCCTGCAGAATCACTCTGACATTCCAGGGGCAGGCCTCAGGGAGCACATGACCTCTTACAGTGACTTTGACTTTCTTGCTGTGCTGCCTGGTGTGAGAGGACTTGTTGGGCCCCCTACCTGGGTCCCAGAGCACAGTTGTAAGCACAATTGGACTAGCTTGAAAAAGCAAGAGAGACAGACATCTAGGGGCCCACCCCTGAGGGCTGTAGTCTACTGTAGTCTAGCATGATATAGGTGGGGGTAAGGAGTCACTATAGAAATGGAATATTTTACAGTTCTGTATTTTTTTAAAGAATAATATTTTTATAGTGAAACCTATATGCATTAATGGAGCTTGAGTTTGAAAACACCCTCAAATGACTGAGTTATTTCTCCATTCCCTTATGATTTATTTCTGGTAATTTCTATAGCACTCACCCCGATCTTGTGACTCAGCCTTATACTGCCACTTTATAAAATCCAAGGTTTCCAACAGATGTATGCTGTAAGGCTGAGCTTTCTGTGCTTGGCTCATTCGACTGCGTTAGCTTCATGGCCTTTTGGACCACACCTTTAACAATATGTAACTGTCTTTGGGAAGGGGTTGGCATTTTCTATGCAAGAGAAACTTAGCATTGATTAGAGTCCAGCTCTTTCACACACACAAAAAGCGATTGCTCCATTTATGGTTAAGTGACAATTTCTTATGGTACATCTATGTATGTGGTATAAAATATAAGAAAAACTGAGCTGGAAGTATATAACCATCTACACTGAGAGGGCTTTCCAACCTTTTGACATTGTAAGATGATAATGTCATACAAAACATTTTGGACATTCACCATCTGGGATGTATTCAGTATATGAGCTGCAGGTTAGACATACCTGATCTATAGTCCATAAACAAATATAAACAATGTCAAGATCACCTCATTGGCCTTGTATCCATCGCTGAGGTTGCATTGTGATTTCAGAGATTTGTGGGAACAAAGAATTTTATCTTCATCCATAAATGGGACTGTGAATTTGTAGAATTCTTGAGGGTTTTACCTAGTTTTATGTAAAATCTGTGAATCCCCATTCATCACACTCTGTTTTTGCTGAAACTCTTCATCCCTGCCTGCTGCTGTATCCAGCTGACGGAATGGGTCATACCTCAAAGTCTTACACTATAGCTGTTTAACCTACCCTTCCCAGACAGCATCCTTCCCTGCCCCGAAGAGCCTGACATCCTTACCCAGCAAGGCAAAGTCATAAACATTTTTTTTTTCTGTTTCAATAAAAATAACCCCATGGTTCCTGGACAAATAATTTTTAAATCTTCATAACCAGAATCCCCTCTCCCCCAAAAAAAGCCCAACTCAAGCCCATGTGAGAACCTTGCTGCCATGGAGACAGCTGCAAAAAGTGAAAAGAACTACACAATTGCCTGAAGGTGCTGAAGGAGAGCCAGTTACTCTTGTTACCAAGGAAACTTCTGGTTTTCAGATTGGGTGGGCAAGGCAACATCAATGGGTTTGCAGTGACAAGTCCCTGTGTAGAGAGGTCAGAGGTCACCAGGCACTATCTGATCTCAACCATTGTACATGTAGTTCCACAATACCCTATTGTGGCAAGTAGGAAGAAGAGTTCTGTGCTTTGCAGGGTTCTGGAACATTCTCCCTCCCTTTCAAAATCCTGGCTTAGGAGAGACAAAAGTCTTGACAAGGGTTCCAGAAGATGTTGTGTGTGATACAGCTTTTCAGTTGACTGTAGGTGGTTGATGGGATCTTTAGCTTTAGCAGCTCACTCAGAGTGAGTGGCACCTCTGTACATACATCCATTTTGTGGTTGTTCTGTGGGGTGGGGGCTGGGAGGCTGTTGTGCTTACTCTGAGGTAGACGTGCTGGGCTAGCTGCTGTACTTTGTAACCTGAAGTGTACTTTGACTGTTCTGTTTCCTTCAGATGAAAACAAAACAAAAACCGACTTTAAAAAAAAAAAAATCACTGCCAGCGATATCTGATGCTGTGTGCGTAGCTTCTCTGTTCCTCTGTACCAGTATTAATAGACAATAAACTGCCTTTCACTGCATCCACCTCTACGTGTCTGGGCCCTCATTCTTTCTGCTTCTCACTTGCTCTAAGTGGACTTCGGGCTTGACAGGGTTGGAGGCGCCTCCAGCCACTCCCCGCAACCTAACATGAATCCAATAGTTACCATATTGTGGCTTGTTCCAGGATCACCTGGGTGTGTCTTATGAATGATAGGAAAGCTCAGTCCTACCTATGGAACATAGATTCCCAGGTGAGACCACTGATCTGCAATCTAAAGAATGTTCCAGGTGATTCTGACCCATGCGTTAGCTAGCCCACAGGTTTGGGTGTCCTGTGGACTCTGCCTATCCTAGCCAGTTTCCACACTAACTGATCCAACGCTCTGCATTACTCTCTCTAGCTGCTTTTTTTTTTTTTTTTTGCACATGTCCTTCCACACCTGTCTCGTATGTTTTTTCTCCTTTTCTTCCAGCAGGGGTTCACTGTTACCTCATGGATGAACTCTGGGTTCCCCTGATGTTAACAGTCTTCATTCAGTACACTCACCACCCAGACACTCCCAAAAGCAAACAGCTACTTGTCTCTCTGTTCACCACCGTATCTACTTTACCTGGAGCAGAACAGGAGAACCTGTTCTATATATTACCATATAAGAAGTATTTTTTGGCTTTGTGAACCAAGTGGTCCTTGTCATAATTACTTACTTCAGATCTACACAACATACAAACAAGAGAGTGGCTGGGTTTTAATAAGATGGTTTATAAAGCAGAGTTTAGCCCTGTTAGGTCTGGCCTCTTGACTTGTACTTTGTCTTCTTTTGACCTAGGACAGGGCCTGTCACATAGTTTGTATTCAATAAAAAAATTTTAATTTGGCATGAAAAACTTAATAAAGAGGGCTGGAGAGATGGCTCAGTGGTTAAGAACATGCACTGTTCCTGCAGAGGACCCAAGTTCAATTCCCAGCAACCAGCATCAGGCAGCTTATAACTGTTTGTAACTCCAGCTCAAGGGGATGTCCCTAGCCGCAGGCACATACACATTTACAGACATACATACACACATGTACATGTAACTAAATATTTTTAAAAGAATTAATAATGAATGATATGATACTGCCCATGGAAGTGTCACAGAGAATCATGTCCTTGGAAGACACAGAGTAGGCTACATTAGTTGGGGTGTATGTCCATTTGTGTTTCAAGGAAGATTTGGGAAGATGTCTTTATGCCTGGAAAGTAATGAAAGATAAAAATGTAAATGGCATGTTGGAGACTTTACAATTGCCAGGTTGGAGCTGATAAGAATTTCCACCAATACAAAGTGGAGGAAATGTGATGACATCTTGTCCGTATCAAGCATGCTAAAGATGCAGCAATTGCATGGTTCCTATTTAACCCAGTTGTTTGTAGATTCATGTTTTGTCTGATCCAGCTTATGCTGTAGGAAGTGGGGCATTCTTTACATTAGTTTCCTTCGTGATAAGAATATTCTAATGTGGAACATGTTGGGTTGAACGACAACCACGACAGTACATTACAATACATAATGGCCTTAGAGCATTCTAATGCGGGGAAAATATAGAGGTGCATGAAAAGCTGAGAGCCAACCTCCATCCACAATTACAAATAGAGAAAGTATACTCATATTAAGCACGTGTGAGTCAGGAGATAATGATAGATATTAATCTGCTTGTGATAAGTGTCTGACCCCAGCAATGGCCCTGTTTCTCCCTAATGTAAAAAGCATAAACTGTTTGGGTGTGTTTCAGGATTTGATCCAAACGGAAGCTGCTTAGCTCTTCTTCAAGTCTGTGACTACTTTCATAATGTGTGAATTGCCTGAGATTGTCATCTTGTAGCTCAATACTGTTGAATATAAGCAATTCCAAACAGTTCAACCTAACCTTTCTGTTCTGGGAGTGTCCCACTGTCACGGCTAAATACTTATTAGGTGAATTCTAACTGCAACAGGGGAACTTCAGATAAGAAAACCAGCACCCTCAAGGTTAACGGGAGTGGCACGGAGGCATTCCCCTTGGAAGAATAGGACGATCTTTAATCCATCAACCCTGTAACGCTGACATCACTGTTATTAGTAGGTACCCTACCCAAATAGCAGAGAAAAACATTGATCTGGAGTTCCACATTCAGCCCTCCACCTCATAATGCAGAAGGCTCTCCATCATGGAAGTGGTATAAGGATGAACATGAAATTGGATGCAGAAAACCGAGTCATGCTTTCAGGAAAAGACAAAATGGCACCAGTTATTTGGACTTTTAAACAACAAGGAAATGCTCGGCGGTAACGGCGCCCTCTGTAGGATGGGAGGTTTCTCTGCAACACATCCTTACCTAAACAGAGACAGGGTGACAGCAACAGTTACTCTCCTCCGCTCATTAGAAGTCTAGTTACAAAGTTCATCTGCATTGAAGTTTAAACTTAACTGCTCCTCTGCTTTTAATTTGTACTCCTTCATTGTGTTTCTTAGGTCTGGTATTTGCAGGGCAGTGATATTCTTTAATGCTCACTTCCTTGTCTTACTGACAACAAGAATCAGCTTCCAAGACTGACAGCTGGAAGAACTAGCAAAGCATCAACCTTTCTCCCCAAGACTTGTCATCAAAAAGTGATATGATCCAGGGTTTGTTTCAGTTTTGACTAAGGCTAATCAGATGTAAAAGTGATAATATTATTTTCAGTTTTCTTTTACATGACCAGCTCATGGGGTACTGACAACATGAGCCACAGATGCCTACTCTTTCTGAACATTTTTATTGTGTTTATGCATTTATTTTGTTGAGGGGGGTATGGAGGTCAGAGAACAATTTGCAGAGTCATTTCTCTCATTCTCCCACTTAGGTCTTGGGGATTGAACTCCAGTCTTTAGACTTGGCAAGCAGGCACCTTTTTACCTGCTGAGCTATTTCTTCTTACCCTCACTGAACTATTCTTTTCAGGCCTTTGGTCTTTGGTCAGGCTGAGGACAACCTCAAGGTGAGGACAATTCTGCAGCCAACATGAACTGTCTATACTTAAAAAGCTAATGTCACACGAGGGGACAAGACAGTTTTGCTGTCCCTGAAATGCCAAGTACCAGCCCCATCTCTGAGAGCTGACACACCCATCCTCAGTCCTCCCCCAAAACTTGGGACTTTATAGAGTATCATAAATTATTTTTACCTGTGCACATACCAGCATGTATGATAGTATTAATATTTTGGCCCGCAGGAAGTTACCCAAGAGTTAATTGTAGTGCAATACCTTAAATAGTTATCCCATGGCATAAACGTAACTCAAGAAAATTTAAATGAACGTTGTTAATATCCAGATGAGTATCACCTGAGAGTGGATCTTGCGTTCTAAAAAATAGAAAATATGGTCATAATTGTTACTCTGTCTCTACCATCATCGGACCAAAGGACGGAAAATCAAAATGGCAACTGCTCTCTTGGCATGTGTGTCAGCGTTCCGTAATGCCAGCCACCCCTCTAAAATCCAAGGAAACAATTTTTTGCCTGTTTGGATTTTTTAAAAAGTAAAATTCCAATTCCTTGTTTCAAGGGTCAGAGTGAGAAATATGAAATGACTTGCTCCAAGCGACAGGAAGAACAGAGACAGCCGAGGTTCTAGCACAGCTTAGAGAGACTCCATGGTCTCTCTGCTGAGCCAGATGCCCGCCACTCACACTTGTCCTTACTTAACAGATGAGTTGAGCATGACACGCTCAGATGCTCCAGCAAGATCTGGACTGCCTAACCAAATAGGAGTAACATCTGTTCAGCCACAGAACTGGCTTGGGCATAAGCACCTTTTTTTTTTTTTTTCCAAAGAGTTCAATCTGATTGGCTTCTGCTGTGTTTCTTTAATAAAATGGATGGCCATATGTGTGTTTTCAGAGAGCCGAAGCCTGAAGGGCCTGTGGCTCCACAGTAAATCATGCTCACCTTCAGCCACAGGATGCCTCCTCCCTGCTTCCAGCTCAGAGAATTCTTGAAAAAGGCAGGGCTTAGTGTGAACTATGACCAGGCTGATCATAAGGGAACAGGGGGAACTGAGCAGCTAGCTCCCACCGGTGCTTCTTATTTCTTACTCCTCTCCCTTTCTTTTCCTCTCCCCTCACATTTCTCATTTCTCTCAGAAAATGAGCCCATGTTATGCCCTAGTCCCATTCTCTCTTATCTTAGTTCATTTTCTGTGGCTATAACAAAATGTGTGAGACTGGATGATTTACAAAGTATGGAAACTTATTTAGCTTACAGTCTGAAAGCTTGAATGGCCATTGCTGCCAGGTTTAATGGTGTCAAAACATGGTGAAAGGTGAAAGGACGAGCAGGTACATTTGGGGAGACAAATGAGACAAACATCCTCTCCCCGGATAACAACCCACTTTCTCTGTAACTACACAGCCTCTGGAGAGCAAGAACTCACTACTTTGAGAAAAGACTTGATCCCTCATTACACCAATGAGGCCTTAAAGGCCTCACCTCCAAATCCACCACAGAAGCCCTCAACTCTCATGGAGCATCTTAGAGGAGAGAGGCACACTCAGGCCCTAGCATCATGCAGGGTGAGGTGAATGTCTTAGAGAGTTGGAGAATTCTCCCAGGAAGCACCATGCCCTGGAGAGCCATGAGGTGTTTGCTTGTTTTCTTGCTTTTACTGTGGCAGAATTTGAGAGCCTTTTTAAAAAATCAATAATGATGAGAGCCCTGTCCCAGAGTTCCCAGCATTATTGTTATGTGGGGCAACCTGAGGCATTTGTTATTCTGTACTATTCATTGTCATCACGATATTAATTTATTTTGCTTACTAAGGTAAGTCTGCTGGGTATCTGGTGCTGAGAACAATACCTAGAAATGTCTGGGGTAGGCAGAAATATTCAAGGTCTGGTCCTCTCAGTTCTCCCAGTAAAGGGAAGGTTGTGGGTTTGGGATTAGGAAACGAAGTAAAATCAAGAGTGTGACATTAGACAGAGGGGCACCATCAGATGATTAATTCAGTTCAGCAAGCCTGTTTCTCATCCGTAAAATGAAAACAGTGCCCACATCGCAGGACTTCAGTTAAGAATATTTTAAGTGGTGTGTGGTGGCACATTCAAGAAAGAACATTCCAGGCAGAAGTAGGTACTGCAGCCTGAGCTTGGCCTATATTCAGTAGTCTGATAGGGTAGGACTTAAGGACTCTGAAAGGACTGAAGAAATGGCTGAAGGCCAGACTGTGGATGGTCAGATTATTTCTCTGGGAATAAATAACAACCTTAAGTTCAAGGGTAGATCTGGGCCATACTAAGTTGATTCATACAAGGATCTTGGTTTAGTTTGGTTTTCCTTTGCAGTAACCAACCATTCCCATATTTTTAATGTTCTCTTGAAAAACCAGATCTGAACATGGTGGCACATACCTTTGGCAAGGCAAGCAGATCTCTATGAGTTAGAGACCAGCCTGGCTACAAAGTGAGTTCCAGGACAACCAGGTCTGTTACACAAAGAAACTTAGTTTTGAAAAACCAAGAAAAAAAGAAAGGAAGGAAGGAAGCAAGGAAGGAAGGAAGGAATGGAGGGAGGGAGAGAGAAAGGAAGAAAGAAAGGAAGATCAGATCTAATTAGATGGGACCCACCCAGGAGGTGGGCATTTGTTGAATGCTAGCTGGGTTACAGGAGATCCTCTCTCAAAATAACAACAATAATAAAATAATTGAAAGCAGAAATTTGAACAAATACTGATATATTGTTCATTGCAGTATCCTTCCAAATAGTCAAATGATGGGGAAAACCCTCAAATATCCATCAGCAGATAGCTATAACAAAATATGATATGTCAGCACAGTAGAATATCACTCAGCCATGGGAAGGAATGAAATCTTGAGCTATACTGCAGTATGGACATTGGCAAATTATACCAATTAAATGATCCAGTTAGGAAGAAGGCAAATGTTGTATAGTTCTATATATGTGAGTTTCTCAGGCTGATAAAAGTCATGCAGACAAGTAGCTGAGAGGTTGCCAAGGACTAAGGGAGGAATGGGAAATTAGTGTTTAATTCTGTTTGGAACAAAGGGAGAGTTCCAGGAATGGGTCATGACTATAGTTGTACCTCAAGTTCAAGTATGCATATATTCAATACTATTGAACTTTAAACATAAAGCTAGTTAAAGAGTATGTTAAGATGCTATCAAATGTGCATTAAGTTTGGATTATGAGCACATACTTGTATAGGAAGAATTTGCCAAAGGTTTGGTGTTTGTGATGGGATTTGTAAAATGAGACCAGGCAAGGGAGGAGGCAAACTCAGGCAAGAGACAATGTGGAAAGCTGAGTGTGTTCTGATAGAGACCTGGTGATGAGTTTTCTGCCCTAGTCTGATGTCTGGTGGATAGTAGAGAAGAGGCCAGACCTCAAGGGCTTTGGAGTCCAAGCTGACCTGTTTGGTTGTGAGGCAGAGCAAAGGCCCTAGAACAGAAAGGATGTGGTCAGGAAGAATGTAGGAGGCAGAGGCTGCAGAAAGAGTAAGCTTCGCCATCGCAGAAGCAAACTAAGGTGTGACTAGAGCCTGAGGGGCAGCCAGGTATCCTAGATGCAACTAGCATGGGGCCACTGTGGACCAAAGGAGACTTGATGGATTTATCCTATGGGGGGGAAATGCCTAGAAGCAGGACAGCCGAAGCCTGGAAACAGGACCCTCATCGAGTTACCACCACTGTTGCTTATGAACTTGCAAAACTTATGTGGGTAATGCAGCTCTCTGTCCTCAGCTTCCTCATCCTTAACATAAGGATTCATGACATGCTGGTGCCTCTCTCTCATCAGGCTGCTAGGAAGGTTAAATGAGTTATAGTTGGAACGAACTTAGCGTAGTATCTGTTAATGGTTAGTGTCAATTGTCAAGCCCGACCAAGTCTAGAATTGCCTGAGAAATGGGCCTCTCATGTCACAGATGTGGGGATTGCAGGAATTGATGTAGGGAGAATAATGTAGGTCCTTTGGGCAGGACTCTTCCCTGAGTGGAGGAGCCTGGGCTGTATAAATGGACTCATCCAGCAAGACACTGACTGCTCTCAGTGGCTTGCTGGGGCTGTGCTATCACCACCTGCTTCTATCTGACCACATCAGCTTCCCTGCCTTGGTGGAATATACCCTGGAACTATGAACCACAACAAACCTCTCTCCCTTAAATTGCTTTTGTGGGAGAATTTTGTCATAGCAACAGGAAGAGAAATTAAGAGAGTGTTCAACACGGAATCCGTGCTTGCTGTTTTGAATCTGTTAAATTTGGGAAGTGGCAGTGGGAAGCAAGGCAGGTGTGTTGATGTGTGTTACTTTGTTTTGTGTGTCTGGATTGTTTTTATTTTTTAAAATTTAATTTATGTACTTGTTTACTTTGTGCACATGGGTGCCTTGACTGCATGTGCCTGCCTTCAGAGGCCAGAAGAGGGAGGCAGATCTCTAGAGAGAGAAGTTGAGTTGCTGTGGGTGCTGGGAATGGAAGAGCAGACAGTGCTCTTAACCACTGGGCTTTTTCTCTAGCTGTGGATTAAAAAAAAAAAAAAAAAAAAGAAAGATAAGGTACTGGAAAAAAAAATATATAAACCTCCCCACCCGCCAGCAGTAAGTACTTCTCAAGCTTTGGTCAGCATGGGAAGTATCTGGGACTCTTATGCAAATGCAGAATCTGGCTGGTCTGCTCCAAGATAGATTCAAGGTCTGCATCCCTCACAGACTTCCAGGAAGCCTAACTCTGCTAGGACACTGGCCTGTCCTCATACAGCAAAGTCATTGGGACCAAGCGATGTTCTGTTATCTTAGACTATAGCGCAAGTTACCCACATGTGATGACTTAAAGCACAAACAGTTCCAATCGGCCCTCCACCCCCATGAGTTCCACAGCCGTGGCTGCAACCACCCAAGTTGTACTGAAAATATTTGGAAGGAAATGTGGATGTGTACTGGACTTTTTCCTCATCGTTCCCTAAAGAATATGCTCATAGCATGACATAGCAATGAGCAGAGTATGGCACAGTGATTGTACTGTATAAAATATAATATGTAGGTTATATGCAAATTCCATGCTATGTATACAAGGAACTTGAGCTTCAGTGAATTTGATATCCTCTGAAAGTCCTGGAGCCAATGCCCTGCGGATTCTGAGACTGATCTTATTTGTGATCCTTGCTGTTGGTGACATCACTCATAGTTCTTACTCGGGGTCTCTCCTAAGATGGAGAGGCAGTAGCTGGGACTATAGACACCTTGGAGGCTTCATTACTCTCAGGTCGGCTACGTGATGCTGGCTGTTGGCAGAAAACTCAGCTGGGGCTGTCAATTACAGTTCCTCCCTAACTCTACCCATGGCATCCTCTCATGGCAAGGGGCTGTTTGCAGCTCAGCAGCTGGGTCCCCTGAGCAGCTGTCCAGGGAGAAAGCCAAGCTTGAAGCTTTACCCAACTTCCATGGTCTCCCCACATCACTCCTGTCATTCTGCATGCTGTGAGACAGTCACTAAGGCCACCCATGGGCAAGGGTAAAGCAACTGGACACTTCATTAAAGGGAGAAGTGTAAAAAAGTAGACAAGTCTTCAAGTCACTAAAGAGGACTGCTTAGGAAAATGTAACAGCCAGGTGGTGGTGGCACATGCCTTTAATCCTAGCACTCAGGAAGCAGAGGCAGATGGATCTCAGTAAGTTCGAGGCCAGCCTGGTCTACAGAGCAAGATTCAGGACAGGCACGGCTGTACCACAGAGAAACCCTGTCTTGAAAAACAAAAAAGAAAACAAACAAACAAAAAAGCTGTAACAAAACAGAAAGCTTACAGACTTGTCTACCAGAGTTATATTTAAGTGAGTGGCTTGATATGTCACAGTAGGGAAGTGAGTCTCTGCTTCAACAGGCTGGATGGCTTATCTAGGTGCTGACGATCTGCACTAGGTGACACACTTTGTGACCACAGGATATAACCTTTCTCTTCAGAAGGCTCTGTGTCCAGCAAAGCACTTGATACATAAAAGGGACCCAATAAACGTTTATTGGTTGGTTGGATGGATAGATGGCCTGATGGGTGATAATGGGGTTAGGACTGAGAGACTGGAATCTGAAGAAGAAACCTGCAATTCTGCAGACCTGCCCAGACCTAGCTTCTTGGGCACTTCTCTCAGAGAAAGGGATAATAATAAACAGTCAGCCCTCAGAATACACAGGCTTTGACTTCAGGCTTGTTTGGAGGCCATCAGAGCAATAGGGACCTGTCCTGTCCTGGAGCCTCAGTCACTAAGGGAGGCCTGGTAAAACCTCTCAGCTTGCAGTAAATAGAAACTGAAACAGGAGTTCAAGAGAAATTGAAAGTGGATAGTGGCCGGTGTGTTACAATGTTGTCTCACTTAATGCAGCTTTCTGTTTCCCATTTCCAGCTGAAACTGAAGCAACTACAGCTCCCGGGGGTTTTCCCTGGGGACTTCAAGCTAAGCAGCAGCAGGAAGGAGGCAGGGATTTCCCAAGACAAAAGTCCCCCTTTTCTGCCTAGTTGGGAAGTCTGATTGTACCCTTCATGGGGTGTGGGAATATCCACATTGTACCCACTCCAGCATCTACCGGTTATGACTGGCTCCCAGCTCCACAGCCAGCACAAATAAATTAGGGAGGGAGCCCACGAGCGTCTCATGTGATTGTCAGGGCCGACCAAGGTTATTTCCCAGTAGTCTGCTGGGATCAAGAAAAGCTGTCTTGTCAGGCATAGTGTAAGCTAGCCAGTGATGAGATTGTCTGCCTCAGGATCTCTTTCAGTGCCTTCACACAATCCCCCACTTTTCATAGAATGTCCTAGCTCGTGTCTTGGCTCCAATACTATGGAGCTTGGCATCAGTAGTGAGACATAAACTCAGAGAAGACAGTGACAGAAAGACACTATAGGGTTGTTAAATGCAAAGACCTCCAGCCTGACAGACCATCCCTGCACACCCTCAGACACCGTGAGCATGCAGAAACACAATATACATACATGCAAACAGATATGCACTCGTAGATGCTGTGTGTGAGGGGGCTCAGTAAAGGCCACTCTTGCCTGGTAGCTTGAGGTAATACAAGCAAGAAGCTTGCCCTGCCGGAACAGCTCCTCCAGGAGACTGCATTTTTTGTTTTTTTTTTGTTTGTTTATTTGTTTGTTTCTCTCATATTTCTTCTGAATTTTCTTTGATAGTTTTTTGTTTAAAATCTCTTCCTCCTCAGGAGTCAGCTTGGCCCCCTTCTCTAGGCCCAGGCCCAGGTTACCACTGTTGGTATGGTGTGCTGTCAACAACCACAGTACAGTTCTTCGCCAGGGTCTTGGTGCGGACCAGCTCATCACTGGATGCATTGTAGACAACATCAATGATCCTTGTTTTGAGAGTACAGCACTCAGAGCCCCAGGAAAAGTTCCCCACATCCAGTCTCAGGGCCTGGTACTTCTTATTGCCTCCTCGAACTCAGACTGTGTATACGACGAGGGCCAATCTTTGTGTTGGCAGCAGGCCTTCCCAGCTCACACTTCTGCTTCTGGTAGGGCTTTCTCCTACCCCCGGTCTTGCAGTATTTGTGCCAGTTGTCCTGACATATGCCCATCGCTCAGTGCTGGCTGGAAAGAAGCTTCATGGTCCAGTTTCTCCATTATTGTGAATAAGAGAAAGAAGATATCCAGGGCTATCTAGAAGAGCCAGGGCAGAGGGTAAGAGAAACAGATTGGACATGCTCAGGGCTAGGAAAGGGGAGGAGTGGAAAAGAATAGTGAATGTAGCAGGATAGCAAGAGACAGAGAATAGAGAATAGCAAGAAAGGAAGAGGAGCTGGGCAGTGGTGGCATACACCTTTAATCCAAGCACTTGGGAGGCAGGGGCAGGCAGATCTTATGGCCTTTTTGTTGTTGTTGTTTTCAAGCCAGAGTTTCTCTGTGCTGCCATGGCTGTCCTAGTCTCATTTTGTTGACCAGGCTGGCCTGGAACTCTCAGAAATCTGCCTGCCTCTGCCTCCCTGAGTGCTGTGATTACAGGTGTGCACCACCGTGCCTGCTGTAGTCTGGAATATTCTTGGCCTGGCAGCCTTCCTCATCTCTAGATGTCAGCTGGAACATCTCATCTTTAGTGAGGCCTTCTCAAGAGGCATGGACGTGCCCTTGTGCATGTGTTAGGCCTCACAGGCTATTCATGAATCTAGAAATGAGGTCAACCTGAAACATAGAAGGATTTCTGGTGGGGAGATAAAAGCCAGCATTCCTCAGGTCTCATACAGGAACTTCTGAAGCCAGTTCCCCTCTACCAAAAGGAGTCATTTCCCTTACTTCTGGCAGAAGGGAAAGAAAGAGAGAAAGGAAGGAAGGAAGGAAGGAAGGAAGGAAGGAAGGAAGGAAGGAAGGAAGGAAGGAAGGAAAAAAAAGAAAGAGAGCATATTCTAGACTAAAGGAGCAGCCAGTGCGAAGTCCCTACAGGTCCACATCTGGTGGTCCAGGCCAAAAGGATCCACTTATTCTGTCTGCTGTCTTGCCTCAGGGTCTGCAACCCTCCTGAACAGCCTCCTCTTCTGTCTCGCTTTCTAGTGCCTTTCTCAGTCACTCTCACTCCTAAATATCAACCACAGTGGATGACAGGTCCTCATCTTAGCCTACACACCTATGGGCAAGAAACACCAAGTCTTCCAGTACTAGAAACAGGTCTCAGTTGTTCTTAATGTCCCTCAACCCAGGGTCTGCAAAGGAAGGTGCCATGCTTATCTTGAAGGCCTACCTCCACTGCTTCTCAGCAGGGCTGTGGTCCTGGCCTTCACGGGCCCTCCAAGACTAAAGTCTGGATGTGTGCAGAGACAGTCTGAGTTAGCAAGTGTCTACTCATATACCTCAGGCAAAAGAAAACATGAACTTCCCTTAAAAGAGAAATTTTAGTAGCCAGAGATGGAGACACAAGCCTGTAACTCCAGCTCTCTGGAGGGCTAAGTCAGGAGGGTTGCAGTAAGCTCCAGGCCAGCCTGGGTTACATAGAAAGTTCCAGCCAGCCTGAGTTACATAGAAAGTTCGAGCTCAGCCTAGACTATATATAGCTCCAAACAAAGTAGCAGACAAACAAAACAAAAGTTTAGACGGGTGGGGATTTTCAATCGATGACCTTGCCCAAATGTCCAGAATCATTGTAGATCCTAGATGATGCTTCTTATAAATAGCTTAAGCAGTGAATGGCTTTGTTTCTTTATCTGCAATTGGATTTCATCCTTTAGCTTTGTCTCTTTAGCTATGCTTAGTTCATATTTATTCTTAACTCTTCTTTACAAAAAAAAAAAAAAAGAAAGAAAAAAAGGAGCGATCTCCTTGCTGTCTGATAAACTACTTCCCAAGCCTCAGGCTACTTGGAGCTTTGCTGTTGCTGTTGTTACTGCTTTGAGCAAGGGTCTCACAGTGCCCAGAATGGCATAGAACTCAGCCTCCTGAGTGCCAAATTAAGCTATATCCATTACAGAAATGGGCAGGCATATAGTTGTAATTCCAGCACTCTGAAGGTAGAAACATTAAGGAATAGAGGTCATCTTGTGCTATATAGTTAGTTGAGGCTAGCCTGGGCTACATGTATCATGTACCCTGTACAACCGTGTGTGTGTGTGTGTGTGTGTGTGTGTGTGTGTGTGTGTGTACATTAAAAGGGTAAAACAAGATTATTTTAAGATAGGGTTTGCCTGCTGTAAATTTGAGTTTCAACCCAGACTTCCAGGCATGTGGCTCATTGCATTGATCCCTGCTGCAGCCTAGATCATCTCCCTGTCCTGAATGTCCTGTTCTTTGAAATGCTCTCTGCCATGCCCTCCTACAAAAAAAATTACTCATCCTTCTAGGACAGGCTTCCAACTGCCTCCTCTCACACTCACCAGAGTTCATCTCTCCTTCATATCTACAATTCTTTCTTTCCTCTTCAGATAAGGAAAGCCTTGCCATCCCCCCAGCTCACTGGTTACAGGTCTGTCCTTGGGCTAAGGGTGAATTCTTCAGGACAAGGGGGCCACCCTGTGAGTGCTGGTGGACACAACCTGTACTTACTTCAGGGCCTCACTTCAAATGAAACGTTTACAGGGTAGAAGTTGGTTAAGAAAAATGAGCCCATGCCAGCTTTCCCAGAGCCCCCTGTATTGTGTCATGCACTTCACATCAGTCAGCTCTCTGCCACTGTAATAGATAGCTCCAGCCATGGGGTGTTATTGCTTATAATTCTTTCACATTTCTGTTTTGTTGCTGGTTTTGTAGCTGAGGCTAACCTTGAACTTGTTTTGTGGTAAAAAAAAAAAAAAAAAATAGCCTCCACCTCCCAAGTGCTGGGATTATAAGTGTGAATCACCACACCAAGCTCACATTTTAGGTTTTATAGGCATGGTTACAGATCTAGATGGCTGTTCTAGATGGCTTCATTCTAAGACTCAGGGTGAAGCAGGCATCCCTCTGTGTGACACGTGCCGCAGTCTTTGAGAGAGGAGTAAATAGCACTGGTGGACCTACACACGACTCACATAGTTCATGCTTTGGCTATGGCACTTCTACTTTAAGTTCCATTGGGCCTGGCATGGGAGGGATAGGGCAATACACTCTTTCCACGCAGTAGCTCTGAAAGCTTCTTGGCTTCGGATGAGCATATATAATCCTCTCATAAGAGATGCAGAAAATAATGTCACATGCCGTCATGAGCACTGTCTTATATTAATCTTCTAATAACCCTGTGACACAAGCATCATTATCCCTGCTTTACAGTATAGACAATTGAGGTTTGGCATGACTAACTAATGTGCCCAAGATGTAGCCAGTAATTGGCACAATGTCTGGCTTGAAGCTGGATTTGGTGGCATTTAACCAGCTTTGGGCTTGGCTGCAGCTTCTCAAGGACTGGTTATATGAGATGTTGTCACTGAACAAACAATTATAAAGCAATTGCTGTGTGCCTGGCACTGTGCCCAACTTTGGAAACAAGGTGATGTGCAAGAGTCTAAAATCAGACGACAAATGTGAGGCATGAGCAGGGTGCAGGGCAGAGCAAGCACACACCCAAGCACACTGGCCCAAGATAGGGGCCTGGCTCTGAAGACAGAAAGGAGAGCCAAAACACTGTAGCATGAGGCTCTTGTCAAGGTCCTGCCTGGAGGATCCAGTGCGGAGAACAGTTCCCAAACTAGACTTCTAAAGGGCATTCACAGGAAACCAGTGTCTATGGGCATGTGCCCAGCCTTCTGCCCACAAGACTTGCCAAACCAGGCCTGCATGGTCATACCCTCCCTCCCTCTACCCCCTCTCCCCCGCTTCCTACTGTGGTGTTTGATCTAAAGCCCTGCAGCATCCCTCCTGGGCTTTACCTCTGCCTTATACATGATCAGAACCATGCCCGGCACAAAAACAAAGACCCAGCAGCCTCAGTGTCAATCTGAGAGAGAAAGAGAAACCAGATTTAGTTTGCTTTTGAATCAGCATGGTGACACAGATTGCTTAGATGGAATAAGCTGCTCCCACCTCCTTGATCCCTGTCCCTCTTAAAGGCAGGGTGATAAAGAGAAGGGGAAGAAAAACCCCTGGTGTGGTTTGCAAAGTGATAATCGTCATCATCATCATCATCATCATCATCATCACCACTACCACCACCACATTTTTGGCCTTAGCATTAACCTGACTCTATAAGCAAAGTGATGACAAAGAAAATCATTGCTCATCAAAAGACATGGCTTGTGGGCTGAGGAAGAAAAAAAAAAAAGCCACTTAGTCTCTTACTCTCCTCTCTTGCTCTCTTCACTTCACTTTCATTCCTGGGAGGCCCCACCATCTCTCTCTCTTTACTTTTCCTCTCTATCTTTCCACCTCCATCCAATAAATCTCTTTCATATAATTGTTTAAAAGCCCACTTAGAAAGTAAGACATGTGCCCCACAGCTGAAACTGGACGACTCCTATATCGGCAGAGAAATGTTTTTGTAAGAAAAACATTTTGTAAGAAAAACACTCTACTCTCAGCTTGGTTGTGGCGGTAGTCCACCTACATTTTAGATAATTTTGCAAAGCCCAAGTGTTTACATTGTATGCTCATACAGACTTAGATCCAGGTAGCTGTATGTATTAGTCAGTGTCCAGACCCAACCCCCAAATATAATAAAATAGGATAAATGTGGGTGCTTATGTAAAGACAGATGATGAAGGCCTGTCTCACGCTTGAATGGGTAGGCTAAGAAGCTCCAAGATCCGCTGTCTTCAAGATAGATGCCCAGAGGAGTCAGTGGCATAGTTCAACCCAAACTTAATAGCCAGAAACCAAGGGAGCCAAAGGTATAAGTCCCAAAGTTAGTTTTAGTCAGTATTTGATCATAGCGGCAGAAAGCAAACTAGGAAGGCTGCAACCAGATTCTGAATGAGATGGGAAATGTGGCATCCGGCTGTAGCCCATCTGGGGAGCCCAACAGACTCCAATGGAGAGTTTCAAATCCGTGGTCACACAGATTCTGTAGGCCCGAGTTAAAATCTGTGGGAAACAAAACACAGTAAAAAGTCAGGAATATGGGAAAGAAGTATGTAGAGAAAAAGGGAACCTGGCAGGAGTGGGAGGGGAATAAACAGAATGTGTTTGGTACCTGAAGGAAATAGTGAAAGAAGAGAGCTTATTAATTAAAAAAAAAGAACAATGATTTAATGTCATATTTCTAAAAATTATCAAACTATGGGCCATCTACATATAAAAAAAACTTTCTCAAAACAAGTTTTGGGGGCTAACAAGATGACTCTGTGCATGAGTACTTGCCACACAACATGAGGACCTGAGTTCAGATCCCTAGCAACCATGTAAAAACAGTGGGCATGGCTATATGTGCCTATAACCCCAGTATTGGGAAGGGGAGACAGGCAGATGCCAGGGGTTCAGTGGCCAGTCTGCCTAAATGAAATGGTATGCAGGTTTGAACGAGAATGGCTCCACAGGCTGAGATGTTTGAACACCTGGTCTCCCCAGTTGATAGAGCTTTTCTGAGGGATTAGGGGGTGTGGCTTTGTTGAAGGAGGTGTGACTGGGGCCAGGACCCATTTCCAGAGCTCGCTGATTCTTGCTTATGGTTTTGAGTCGTGAGCTCACAGCTGTTCCTGCTACAATGCCTTGCTCTAACATTATGGGCTGTGACCCTCTGGAACTGTAAGCTGAATCAGATGCTTTCTTTTATAAATGGACTTGGTCATAGTGTTTTATCACAGCAACAGAAAAAGGTCGGCTTCAGGTTCAATGAGAGACTCAGCCTCAAAGAAGCAGAGAGTGGTAGAACAGAGCAGCCAACATGGGTATTTAAATATAGGTGCACCCGCACACACTCAGACACACACACTTAAACATCACACACACATAAAAACTCACATGCACAGACTCACACACACCACACGCATATACACGACACACACTCTCACACATACTCATACACACAACAAACTCACATGCACACACGCTCACACACCTACACACACAGTTTTTATAGGAACAACCTCCAGACTTATTTATTGGAATTAAGTTACTCTAATTTCAACTCCAACTTTTACTAGAACTGATCTGGCCTCTTACTGCTTTCTGTTTGTGTGGACTTTAACAGCCTTCCCCCCACCCCCATGATGTGCTTTCGCAGAATTGGGCAGACCTGTTCGCCTGCTCCACCACCTCTCCTCAAGGCTACATGTGCCTTTCAGATCACTCAGACTTCAAATATTGATGAAAGGGAGGTGCAGAATGATCATGTACTTCCTTGTGATTATCTGACTCCACGGGGAGACCAGGTATATGTCGGGACACAAAACCAAATTTGAACTGGTCTGGAAAAAAAAGGGGTGTTTATTAACTTACACAGCCTGATGACAGGAAGGGCAAAAAGCCAGCTGGGCACTATGACTAACCAGGGCTTGAGCATGACTAACCAGAGATTCTAGATTCCAGATTCCAGAGGTATCCCGCTGACCCCTTGCCTTTCTCCCTTTTAGGCAGGCTCTTTCCACTGCTGGAGACATGGCTGTCTTTAACTACCAACTTCTCCATTTTCAGTTCACAATAAGGACAAGGGGACACAGTTCCTGAGTTTAGGAGAGGGGCCCTTGGGTGGCCATCCTGAATAATGGTTGGTCCAGTCTATTTTTGGACCAGGGCCCAGAGCCACTTCAGATGGCCACCATGCCTGACCTGGAATGTAGTGGAAAGGTGGTGGATCTTAGCTTTTCCCCAAACCAGAACACTGGAAAGTTAAGGAACATTCACCAGAAACTCCTAGATGTGAGTGGGTGAGAGAATGGATGGGTGCTTACCTTTCAGCTGTGGATAATGTAGACAAAGAGAAAGGAGAAGGAAAGCCCCATGTTTCCCAGTGCCTACAATCTAGAAATCAGGCTGAGACATACTGTAGAGGTCAGTTGTGCTCAGAAGAAATAGCTGGTATAGCAAGTATCTTGAGAGGCCAGGCTCATCTATTCAACCAACTTTTGTCCACCAGCACTGTTTTGTAGCCTGCCTGGACTCAGGAGTGGAAAGGCCTTGTGTGATATCAAACCTTGTCAGCAGCTGACCCACTGCTTCCAAACACATATTCATGGACACTTTTTAAGAAGCATCTATGTCTCAGCTACTTACAACCCCCACCTTACTGATCCTGCTACTCTTCCTACACCAGCTCAGCCTTTCTGAGTCTGAGGAATTCCATCCTCAAAGAAGAATCTTATTGAAAGTTGTTGGTTTCCCTTGAGATCTTCTGTTTCACCTCCCAGAATCTTTGAATAGAGACGCACTTTCCATCTCTTTAACTCATCTTTTTCTTTGTTTTTCTTGGAATTCTCCTTGGCATTCCTTGGCCATTTTAAAGTATGACTTCCAGAGCATTCAGTTTATTTATTTTTTTAAATGAAGCAATCATCTTTTGTTTGTTTTTTGTTTTGTTTTGTTGTTTTGTTTTTTCAAGACAGAGTTTCTTTGTGTGGCCTTAGCACTTCTGGACTTGCTTTGTAGACCAGGCTGGCCTTGAACTCTCAGAGAACCCTCCCCGAGTGCTGGGATTACAGGCACATGCCACCGTGCCTGGCTAAACAATCATCTTGATGAAGTGGTGTGCACCTATATATGAGAACTCAGAATGGTACATAGTTTTTAGTCCCGGCACTCAAGAGGCAGAGACAGAAGGCAAGATCTCTGTAAAGTCAAGGCCAGCCTTGTCTACAGAGTGAGCTTCAGGACGGCCAAGACTACACAGAGAAACCCTGTCTCAACAAAAAAGAAAGACGAGAGAGAGAGAGAGAGAGAGAGAGAGAGAGAGAGAGAGAGAGGAAGGAAGGGAGGGAGGGAGGGAGGGAGGGAGGGAGGGAAGGAGGGAGGGAGGGAGGGAGGGAGAAAAAAGAAAGAAAGAAAGAAAGAAAGAAAGAAAGAAAGAAAGAAAGAAAGAAAGAAAGAAAGAAAGAAAGAAAGAGAAGAAAGGAAAGAAGGAAGGGGAGAGGAAAGCTCTTCATGTTTCCTCTGACACTCAAGAGGGCTTAAGAGCTCACTTGAGGCTCATGCTACAGTGGCTTAAGTTGCATGTGGCAGGTTCCGACTTCATGGACACGGCCTCTGAAAGCCCCAGTTTCTCACTAGCACAGGCCTTTCAGAAACAGATCCTATGACTGTCTGGGCTTGTTTTGTTTTTGTTTGTTTGTTGTTGGTTTTCCAAGAACAGGGTTTCTTGGTGTAGCTTTGGACTATCCTGGCCTCACTTTGTAGATCAGGCTGGCCTTGAACTCACAGAGATCCTCCTGCCTCTGCCTCCCTGAGCACTGGGATTACAGGCGTGTCCCACTGAGCCTAGGCCTGTTAAAATGTAGGCTTGGCGGTCTGGGGATAGGCTCAGCGGTGGAGCACTCTGACTTAACTGCCAGCGCCATTTTAAAGAAGGAAATCCCTGCTTACTGGGCAGGAGGTCTGGCTGCCTACTTACAGCACACAAGTGCTGCTCCTTTGGGGCAAATAGTAAGCTATTTCCAGCTCTGTCATTTCAACGCACAAGGTGCTTTCCCAAACTTTACACCATCTGAGAGGTTAAGGGCCTAGTGTCTAGTGCTGTGTATGCTGCCTGACAAGTCCCAAGCAGGGTGCTGCCTGGTTCCATGATCTGTGCCTCTGTTTCTTTTTCCGAAGAACCAGGATGTCCTTGGCATCTGTATTTCCCTACAGCTGTCAGGAGGGAAGACTTTAGTCTACAGAAAGATAGAGAATAGTGCCACATAAGCAGCGCATGGTGGCACACACCTGAAATCCCAGCACTTGGGAGGTAGAGGCAGGAAGATTAAAAGTTATTTTAGATGTATTAACAAAAGTGATATTATATACACTGCTGTATACTTTTAATTAATGGCATGTTCTAGAAAGCTTCCTATATCAGTGTGTGTCTGTGTGTGTATCTGTGTGTTTGTATCCATTCAAGAGCATATGATGTTGGCATTAGTGCATGGTGGCATAATTTTCTGTCATGTGGGTATGGGCATACTTCTATTCCTGCCCAGATTACTAATAGCATGTTGTGGGCTCTCATCTCATTAAGCACTGCAATACATTTAGGGAGCAACCAGAACAGAAGGATTGCTTGGGTCAGGACACCCTTGTGGCTAGAAGACTCAAAATTTGATGTGAGGCTGGGCCCCACGATCTCTCTGAGGTATGGACACAGGGTATGAGGATCCCTCAGAGACATTTTACATAAAATCATGAAGAAGGTGCTCATTAGCACCAAGGAAATGATTTCTACAAACCCACAACTATTGAGATGTAAATTTATTGAATAAATTACCACAGTTCATGTCTTTTTTCAGCATCAAGAGGTAAAAAAAAAAAAAAAAAAATTCAAAGGCATAGAAGCCTGGTGGGTGCTAAAAAATCCCCCTCCTGAGGTGTGTATAGCTTCATCTTCCCTTTTGTTCTTGGCCATTTTTTGAAGCTAACTCCTCCGTTGCCTTTGAAAACCTTGATCCCATCTGGTTGTAACTGGAGTAGATAAAATAAATTAGTGTTGTGATACATAGTCTCTTGGGTGGATCTGTAAGTAAAAATCACAATCCTGAAAAATCTCCTTGTATGTGGAATCATTGCAAGGAGGCCTGAAAAAAGGTATCTTATCACCTTGAGCTGGTGTGGTAAGCCACCTGATGTGGGGTGCTGAGAAATGAACTCAGGTCTCAGGTCCTCTCCAACAGCAGCAAGAGCTGTTGACTACTGAGCCATCTCTCCAGCTGCCTGCCTTTCTTCGAAACAATCTTGTTTATCCCAGGCTCTCTTTGAAGTCTCCGTGTAGCCTAGGATGTCACTAAACTCCTGATTCTCCTGCCTCCCCCTACCAAATGCCGGGATGACAGTATCACCATGCTGGGTTTATGTGATGCTGCTAACAGAAACCAGAGCTTTGTGGGTGCCAGGCATGTTCTCTACTGCCGCATCCCCAGCCCAGTAGTGCCTATGTTGTTTGGGATTTTAAAAATATTATTAGTGACACAATATGTATGAAGTACGGAGCAATGAGACCCATGGCAGGGGTCTCATTAATAACAGCTGATGAAGCAGCAGCTGTTATTAAGAACAGTGTCATTCATCCTTACCTCACACCTAGAGGAAGAGAGTCAGGCAGAAACGCAAACGCCTTCTCATCCCAGGTTCTGTGTGGAGAATTTGCCCTGGGCTCTCTGTGGGGTTTCTAAGCCTAACCTGAAGCTTGGAAGCCCAGGGTGCTTTTCTGCCTTTCTAAAGCTCTGCTCTTCAGGTTTTTCCTCTGCAAACTAAAGGCTCTCTCTCTCTCTCTCTCTCTCTCTCTCTCTTTCTCTCTCTCTCTCTCTCTGTGTATGTGTGTGTGTGTGCGCATATATGTGTATTTTAGTGTGCTCATGTATGTGAGTGCATGCAAGTCTGTGTGTGTATATGAATGTGTGTGCAGTGACACATGAGACTGTGTATGTATCAGCCAAAGGACAGCCTCGTATATTGTTTCTCAGGTACCATCCACCTTGTATTTTGAGACCATATCTCTTTGGACTGGAACTCTCCAGGAGATTAGACTAGACTGGCTAGATCTGCCTGTCACTATGAAGTAGGGTCCCCCACCCCAAGAGATTGCAGCTTGGATCCTGATTGCCACAGAGCATTCCCTGAGCCTAGGTGAACACTTGGTGAATAACAGGGGCCGAGGTCCATACACAGGCTGGCTGTGTGTGCTCTGGGCCCCTGCTGTTGAACCATTTCTCTTTGTAGCAGCAATCTCAACCTGTAACTATGTGTGTTTGCTTTTTGTTTTTGTCTCTGAACTAGACTTCTGTGCTAGAGTTAGCCCTTGACTGAACCCCTGCTGAGGGGTAGTTGCCTTTTAACAGTCAAGAAACTGCATATTAATTCTTCTGGTTTTCTTCCCCTAGAAGCCACACCAGGGGGCCTTTTTGTTTGTTGGATAGATTACTGAATTTTCTCCAAGGAGTACTTACTTAGTAAATGAGGGTGTAATTAAGTAACAATAACAATTTTCCTAGAGTTGGGCCTTGAGAACTCAGATAACAGCCTGACATGAAAGCCCCAGGGAATTCCTCCTCTTTGCATCTTCTTTTCCACCTTGTCCTCAAGAATCCTATCCTCATCTCTAAAGATAAACAAAACACTAACAGGATAGGCAAACAGCCTGTGATTTCAGCTGCTTCTATTTAAATATCAATTCCAGAAGAGGCTTGAGGATCTCAAGAGGGTTTGGGACCAGTCCTGGGCTGTAGAGTAAGACCATGTCCCAAAACAAAAAACAGGGCTGGAGCAATAGCTAAGGGGTTAGAGCTCTTATTGCTCTTGCAGAGGACCTGAGTTAAGTTGCCAGCCTCCATGTGGTGTTTTACAGCCTTCTGTAATTCTAGTTCCAGGAGATCTGATGCCTTCTCTAACCTCTGTGGGCACTAGTACACAAGTGGTACACACACACACACACACACACACACACACACACAAACACACACACATATATTTTCAGACAAAACACTCATCCACATAAAATATAAATAAATAAATATTACCAAGCCTAGTGGCACACACCTTTAATTTCAGCACAAGAGAGGCAGAAGCAGGCAGATTTCTGTGACTAGAGGCCAGTCTGGTCTACAGAGTTCCAAAACAGCCAGGGCTATGTAGAAAGACTGTGTCTCAAAAACAAAACAAAACAAAACAAATAAGTAGATATTTAAACAAACAAAAAAATTAGTTCTACCACTTGCTAGTTCAATGATTTTCAGACTCAGTTTTTCCATCTGCAAAGTGGGGATACTGTTGTATCTGGTTGGCTGGGTTATAGAAGGATTGAGTAAAATACATGTGTAGGCAAATCCTTGTCCCACACTCAGTGGGAACAAGCTATATGTCCTGAGTATACTTTGGCTGCTACAATGGTGAAAAGAGCAATGGTGTCAGAAAGGACAGGGCAATTGAATGAAAAATAAAAAAGGAAGGACATGACTGCACCTAGGAGCACTCTAGATACGGAAAAGAAGGTTCATTGTAGACATGAGGGAGAGCATAGCCAGAGACACTTAGAAGGGTCCAGGCTGAACATGATGCTGAGCTGGGCTGTGTGAGAAAGCAGGAAGAGGAGAGGGGAGATCCAGGATCCAGGAGAGTAAAGGGTAAACAAAAAGCTCTGCTAACAAAAATGACTGGAGTACATAGGGAAGGGGAACTGGGGGAATACCAGCTCACCTCCTGGGCAAGGTATTCCAGCCATCCTCTGTAACAAGGTAGGCACTGAGGCGTTCTGTGAGAACCTAGAGACCAGGCCTGCTGTGATATGTTAAATAGGCACCCCAGTTAGCACTGTGTCCCACGTGTGAGACCTGACAACTTGGCAAGCTATAGACTTTTTTTTTTTTTTTTTGTCATTTATTTTGCTTTGTTTTAGGTTTTTGGTTTGTGGGGAAGTATTTCCTTTACTGTTTTTAAATACTCTGTAGCTCAGGCTGGCCTAGCATTCGCAGCCTTCCTTTCTACCTCAGCTCCCTCGTTCTGGGATTACAGATGTGAGCCAACACAGCCTCCTTGGGGGCATTTGGCTAGGCTTTTCCCACTCAGAGAGAGGCGAAGGTAAAGGTAAAAGAAAAAAAAATAGAGGTCCAGCAACTTCTGGGTCAGTTTGGGGGAAAACGCTTTGTCATTTAAAAGGTGGGGCTTTCTCTATTCCGTTGCTCCAGGTCGAGAGGCATCTTGGAGGAGGAAGCTTCCTGCCACTGTTACTGCTACAGGCTCTCTCAGGGCCTGGCATGCCCATCTGTAAAACGCAGGAGAAAGCTGGGCCTCTGGAAGGATGAGACACTACCTGGAGTAGGTTGGCCTGGGTGGGTGACATCCTGCCCTACTCCCCCAAACCCTGGGCAGGGCTTCCCATCTAGAGGAAGCAGGCCCCATCAGCTTGTCCCTGGGTGAGGCTTCCAAGGGCGAGGATGAATGTGTAAAGGCAAATCATTGTTCTGAAGTTCCGCTAATTTTTTGTAACCACCCAGCTGATGTCCCCTCCAAGAACAGAGTGAGATGTTTTTAAAATCCTATGAGCCAAAGGCAATTGAAAGGAAGATAGATCAGCCATGTCTGGATGAGGCTTTGCGCAAAGAGGCTTGGGTGAGGATGAGAAGGAAGACAGTGAGACACAGCCCCCAATTCCAGTCTTTTCACTCTGACTGAACACAACAATTTCACAATGAGCTAATCTCCTGCCTGAGTTGATAGAGTTTGTGCCCCAGGAAGAGACCTCTCCCCTGTCAGTCACAGCCTTGCAGCACTGCTGTAGGGGCTGAGCAGGCTCTTCCCTCCTCAGAACCACACAATTCAAAGGCCTGATTCTACGCTTTCCACAGCTCCATGGTTGCCAAGATTAATGAGTCAATGAGGAGTAGCTTAGGGGAAGGTGAGGTTGGCGAGCACTCAGGAGGCAGAGGCAGGCGGATATCTGTGAGTTCGAGGCCAGCCTGGTCTAAGGGTTAGTTCTAGGACATCCAAGGCTACACAAAGAAACCTTGTCTTGAAAAGCATAATAACAATAGTAACAACAATAATAATAATAATAATAGAATTGAAGCTGAGCATGGTGGTGCAGGCCTGTAATTCCACCACTCAGGATGACAAGTTCAAGGTCTACCTGGGTACCCAGAGAACAACAACAAAAATTATAATAATTCAAAAAAGTGAAAAAGACATTTCAATTCTGGACATTTTCATGACTCATAGAACTTCTATGACCATCTTGGGAACAGAGAGGAAACTCAAAGCTTGTCCAAGTTGATAGGTCCAGTGCATTGACCACCTCTAATGCCATCTTATTTTGAAACTTTTGTTTCACTAACCAGTCAGTCCTCTGTTGTTTTGTTTCTGTGGTTGTTTTGTTTTGTTTTAGGGTCTTATTATATATCCCTGGCTGGCCTAGAACTCAGTATGTAGACTATGTTGACCTCAGACTCACAGAGATCCACTTGACTCCTCCTCCTCCTCCTCCTCCTCCTCCTCCTCTTCCTGAGAGTTGAGATTAAAAGTGTGTGCCACCATCATGCCTAGCTCTGTCTTTGGTTTTTAAAGCCCCCACTTAATAATCTGTTACCTACATCCTCAAACATGCTTAACCAATTCCCCCCTGAGGGTGACAATGGAGATTTTACTCTCTTGTTCCCATAGTTCATCTCAGCTCCTGTGGGTCTTTCCAGCCCCCTCTTTTCATGTTTGTAGTAACAATGACCCAAATGCAGTGGCCCCACATTTATCCTCAGAATGCCCTAAGTTGCTACACCCTGAGACCTCCTTCACTGCCACCATGCTGTCTTTATTGGTCGGTGTTACATTCTGTCCCCAATTTTTCAAGTCCACAAGCTGCTTTGTTTATGGGCTTCTGTACTCAAGCTCTACGATGACCTCCCCAGATCCCACTCCTGGCAGCTCATCCTGGGAGTCTCAGGCTTCTCCCAAGCTTGGTTGTCTCATTTCGGTTGCTCTGCCCTGCCAGCTCTAGCCCACACAGCTCACCAACAGAACCAACAGCACATATGTTAGCAGAGAGCCTAGCCAGAGGGTGCAGATGGGAAAATCAGTGGAAGGAACTAGAACTTAGACTAAGAGACTTATTCATCTGACTGTAGCTAGGTGAGAGGATGTAACAAAAGCAATCAAAAACCGATCGTGGCCATTGATTTATTTGGGCCTGAGACACCTTTCCAAAACTGTCTCTGTTGGAATATATATCTATATGTGTGCTTAGCAGCACTCTGTAACTCCAACAAGGAAATGAAAACGTACTGTTGCTGGGAGGGAGATGCTACATTTTCCTAAACATTTGATCTGATCTTTAAAACATGGAATAAAAAAAAAAAATGAAGGTATTTCTAGAGGTTGTGGGAATAATATCAAATAGTATTCCTCTTTTCAGAAAAGTTATGGATAAGAATTGGAATGATAGCACGTTAAGAGTGTCTGGCTAGTTTAAGCCCTGGCCTGGGTTCACTCTCCACCATTGGGGGGGTGGGGGTGAGGGTGGATTTGAACAGTGAAAGGGCAGTGTGAGAGGAAAGTTATTACTTAAAAAGACTTTGTGGACGTGGTGGTAAACCTAGCATTTGGGTGGTAAAAGCCAGAGGATCAGGAGTTCATAGACATCCTAGCTATCTATGAGTTAAAGGCCAATGTTATATGAGCCCCCATCCCAAAAAACAAACAAATGTGCTGAAGAGATGGCTCGGGAGTTAAGAGTAGTCGATGCTCTGGCAGAAGACATGAGCTTAAATCTTATTACTCCTGCCGGGCAGCTCACAACCACCTAAAACCCCAGCTCTAAGGGACCCAACGCCTCCCATACACACACTTATAAATAAATAAAATGTCACATACTTATAAATAAATAATTAATTAATTAAAAAAAAAACAAAAAACAGAAAAAAGCACTTTATGGAGATGAGCCTGCTGGTTCCCACTAATACTTGGAGGCTGAAGCAGTTGAGATCAGTTAATCTACACAGTGTATTTCAGGCCAGCATGAGTTGTATAATGAGACCCTATCTCAAATAGCCAAAGTGAGAGTCACCTTACATAGAAATACAATATATATAATAGAATTCAGGACTTAGGTGTGTGTGTGTGTGTGTGTGTGTGTGTGTGTGTGTGTGAAACCTAAACGATATATATGTATATGTGGAGATTATATATATTATAGATTATATATATATAGATTATATATATGTGGATATATATATATGGAGATTGTACTCTTGTAACTAATAATAGCTATGTGTCTGTCTGGAATGTCTTTTAGCAATCCACATCTGAGCTATTTAAGTATCTGCGCAAGAACAAATCATGAATCATAATAGAATGGAAAGTCCCCTTTGGAACTTGACATGCAGATGCTGAAAGTCACTGACAGCATTCTGGAGATGAAGGACTCACTGGAAAGGATCCCAAGCTCCTCTCCTGCCCAGTGGTGTTATGATACATTTACACACGGGCAGGAAGTAGAATGTTTAGATGGATAATCATCCTCCTGCAAAAGTGGCCAATTGCCTTGCATCTTTAAGACCTCAACAAGACAGTTTCCCCTTCTTTTTACTGTTCAGATAAAGTTGGCCTGTTGTGTGTAGAGCATGACTGAGTACTTTCTATGACACTGTTAGTACCTTCTATGACACTGTCTACATACTTGGAGAGTTCCAAGTGCAGAGCCACTATCTTCTCTCCACCCTGACTCCTAAATGTGGGACCAACTTCATTTTTCACCAGACAACACCACAGAAGAGATTGTGCAAAGCAGGGTATCCACTTCCATTTTGAGACTAAGAGACAGTTAATTACTATCATGATACCTCATGATAACATTAATTTGTAGATACTGGTATTCTCAAAAGTCCTTTTAAGTATCTCCAGAGATCTTCTCCACTTCTTGTTCCAGCTTCTCATTCAGAATGGCAAATAGGATAGACTCTAGAAGTGGTGGAAGAGAAGAAACAGTCTACTATAGAGGGTCATCTGAAAGGAGTTACCCAACAGGAGATCAAAGCAGATGCTGAGACTCAGGGCCAAACTTTGCGCAGCGTGTATGCAGCCTTATGGAGGAAGAGAGGGGTGGGATTGAAGGGACATGGAGGGGACAGGAGCCCCACAAGGAGACCAACAAAACTAAAAGATCTGAGCCCAGGGGGTCCTCCAGAGAATGATGAACCAATGGAGGACCATGCATGGAGAGGACGGAGACCCCCTGCTCAGATGTGGCTGGTTGGCAGCTCAGTCTCCATGTGGATCTTTGAGTGAGGGGATAGGGGCTGCCTCTGTCATAAACTCAGTTGACTGCTCTCTGATCACTTGCCCCTGATGATGTAGCCTTGCCAGGCCACAGAGAAAAAGAACCCAAGCAGTCCTGATGAGACTTAACAAACTATGGGAAGATGGCAATAGCGGAGAACTCCCCCTTTCAGTGGACTAGGGGAAGGGGATGAGGGTAAGAGGGAGGGAGGGAGGGACTGGGGGAGCTGAGGTAGGGAGCTTCAATTGGGATATATATATATAATGAATAAATTGTGAAGAAAAAAAAATAAAACTTAAAAAAAAATTCCAGGCTAGTCTGGGTGACATAGCAAGATTCTGTCTCAAAACAATGAAACTAAAATAAGTAGATAAATTAAAATGATAGTAAATGACTAGTTATTTCTAGTGTATGTGAAACTGAAAGTGGAAACTAATCTAGAGTCATTTTGTTGGTGTTTTATGTTTGTTTGTTTTTTAATATTTGGAGACAGGATCTCAGTAAGTAACCTAAGCTGGCTTTGACCTTGCTATTAACTTGCGCTGTCATGAGATTTGTAATCCTCCTGCTTCAGCACGATGAGTGCTGAAGTTATAGGTGTGGCTCATCATGCCCAGCTCTGGACTCACTTCTGTTGGATACTGAATTAGATACCTGTATTTCTTGGGGGTTCATTATAAGCCCCAAGTGATGCCTCAGTATGAGGCTTGTATGCTTGTGAAAGTCATTCAATCCTCTTCCAAACTCTGTACGACACAGTTGAAGCCAGGCTTGGCCATACAACACCTGCAGGGGAGGGGTTGGGAGGACAGCCAGCCTTTGCAACTTCCAGGGAAGCCTGAGCTACCCAAGACCCTGACTCAAGCAGTAACAAAAAGATGCAGGGTTTGTGCAGGAGTCTAAGGTTGAAAATTAAGTAAAATCAAGGAACATGCTAACTGATGATACCTTGGAAAATAAGACTTGATGTAACCTGCAATCACCAGATGGAGATGTCACTTAATTCCCTTACAAATCATGTGGGTTTTTAATCTGTGAAATGACAGTTGTGCCACTTTCCATCAGCTGGGACAAATCCACTTGGCTCAAAGACCTTTTCTTTTCTTTCTTTGTTTCCTTTTTTTCCAGCATCTGGGTGGTCCAATGTGCTGCTACAGGGGGATAAGGCAACTGCAGATCCCGTAGGAACCAACACAGACATGGCCATCAAGGTAAGTCCTTTCTCAGATGGCTTTCCCACAGTCCTCTGTGTGTCGGAGTGAGGCAGTGGCAGGCTCCCGCTGCCCTGCTGGCCTTCTCTCTAAAACAGACACAGGGTTTCCTGAAATCTGGGAGCAGATAAGGAAAGCTTTGATAAATCATATTACATTCTTATTTATTTTGTATGAGTGTGAGTATGCATGAATAGGCCTGTAATGGACCAGAACACAAGTGTGGAGGTCAGAGGGTACCTTGCAGGGGTCAGTTCTCTCCTTCCACTCTGTGTGTTCTGAGGATTGAACGAAAATGTCAAGTTTGGCTCTAAGTACCTTCACCTGCTGAGCCATCTCACTGGCCCTAAGAAAGTTTTTGAAAACCAGAATCTAAGTCTTGATTTCCAGTGGGTCTGCTCTAGGGTATTCATGTATGTCTAAGAATAGGCTGTGTCCAAGCAGTCACCTCCATGGGCTCAGAGCAGAGATGTGAATAATCTAAGCTTTGAGAAGTCTGGCCCCACTCCATTGTGGAGAAAGGTCACAAAGGCACAGGGCAGCTTTGGTTCAGACTCAGGATTTCCAGTGATGTCAGCACGTGGCCCACTCAGGCGGGAATAGTGATGACCAGAGGTTTACAAAATGAGTCATCTGGAAGTTAATGAAATGAGCACCATTCAAATGAAATATGTAATCATTGCATGGCTTAAGGACTCTATAATGAGGCTTAACCATGCTGGGTCTGATATGAAGAGGCCTCTTTTCCTTTGCTGTTTGAGTTAGCAAAGGGTGCGGGAGAACTTCGTCGTATCTTTTTTTGGATGATTTGAAGTTTTAGTATGTGCCATTTCTAAATGTTTTCTTCTGGAAACATAAAACCAAACAAAGTCCTTTTTTTGTTTTGTATTGTTTTAAGACAGGAAAAAGTGGTAGGAGAGACAGGGGAAGAATTGGAAGGAGGGAAGGGAAAGGTAAATTTGATCAAAACATATTATATGCATTGAATGAAAAGCTTACTTCTATTCTATTGTGTATTTATTTATTTATTTTTCATACTAAGGGTTGAATCCGAGGCCTTCTTTTTGCCAAGCAAACTCTCTATCATCTCCATCTCCCAACTTTTATATTTTAAGCACTTTCTAAATATATCATTGTGGGTAGGAGTATCATATGGACCTGCTTGATAGTTTAAAATGTTCAGTCTAGTAGGTTGAATTGTGAATCACAAAAAAACTGCATCTATAGAGGACTACTTAAGAAGAAAAGGGGGAGCAGAGAGACAGGAGAGGGAAGTAAGGAGACCAGGATCCAGGTGTGCCATAATAAAGCCTGTTATTTTCAACAATTAATGTATATTATTTTTAAAAATTCAGGAGCTTAGAGAGATGATTCATCAGTTAAGAGTATGCACTGTTCTTCCGGAGACTAGAATTTGGTTCCAAGCACCCAGGTGAGATGGAGCAAAATCACTTACAACTCCAGATCCAGGAAGAACTGATACCTCTGGCCTCCTCAGGCATCTGAATGTACATATGGCTACATGTACATATATGTGCCTACATGTGCATATCCACATACAGATCGAAACACATACACATCAGTAAAAATAATATCTTAAAAATCAGCTGGGTGCTGAGCAGTAGTGGTACTTGCATTTAATCCTAGCACTCAGGCGGCAGAGGCAGGTAGATCTCTATGAGTTTGAGACCAGCCTGGTCTACAGAGCTAGTCCCAGGGCAGCCAGGGTTACACAGAGAAGCCCTGTCTCAAAAACAAAACAAAACAAAACAAAAATTAGCTGAGTGTGGTAACACACACCTTTAATCCAGCACAATGGAGACAGAGGCAGGAAGATCTCTGAGTTCCAGGACAGCCTGGGCTACATAGAGAGACAAAAAAAAAAAAAAAAAAAAAAAGCCAAAACAACAACAATAAAACATAGCTGGTGGTCCTTCCTGTAATCACAAAACTTGGGAAACTGAGTGAGGGAAAAGGCTGATAAGGTCAAGGCCACTCTGGCTGTGCTGTATAGCAAGAACTTATTTCAAAACAGAAGGCCAACCAAACAAGAACATTCCAACTGTGGGAGGAATGGGTAAAAAGGCCAAAAACTAGAAAGGGGTGGGGATGGGAGAGTGAAGGAGGATAAAGTCTTTAGGAGAGGGGCAGGTAATAGAACACAAGTGGCATGAAAGTGGAAGGAAGAATACTGGAATAGAAGGGTATACACTGGGATGAGGATCAAGTTAATGAGAGGAGGTGAGGGGAGATTAATCAAAATTAGTTAAGTATAAAGGTCCCTTAAAGAAACCTGCTGTTGCAGGGTGCAGTGGCGCATGCCTGTAAATCCCAGCACTCAGGGAGTCAGAGGCAAGCAGATCACTGTGGAGTTCAAGGCAAGCCTGGTCTACAAAAGGATTCTAGAACAGCCAAGGCTACACAGAGAAACCCTGTCTCAAAAAAGAGGAAGAGGAAGAGAAAGAAGAAGAAGAAGAAGAAGAAGAAAAAGAAGAAGAAGAAGAAGAAGAAGAAGAAGAAGAAGAAGAAGAAGAAGAAGAAGAAGAAGAAGCCTCCTACTTTGTTAGCCAATTAAAATAAAGACCATTGCCCCACCCACCCTAAATCCTGGCACCCGTGAATATGATCTTACATGGAGAAAGCATCTTTGTAGACATAACTAAGACTTTTGTGATGAGATCACGCCACATTCAACAGATGGTGCTAAGCCCAATGATACATGTTTTTAAGAGATAAAAGAGAGAAACCAGCATGCACAGAGAAGGCCATATGAAGAGAGAGAGGCCAAAATAGGAGTTCGGCAGCCCCAAGCGAAAACCAAATGGGGAGGCTAAAGGTAGCTCAGTGGCAGCACATAGCTTCAGGTCAATCCTTAGCATACCAAAAAGACTAACCCCCAAACTAATGGTCCTCCAAAAGCTAGAAGATGCTAAAAGGATCTTCCTCAGAGCCTGGTAAGGAGTGCAAAAGTAACAATGGTGATTTCAGACAGTGGGATTCCAGAGGTGTGAGAAAATGCATTTCTGTGGTTTTTAAGTACTTAGTCTATGGCAAGTTGTTGTAGCCATCCTAGGAGACTAATACACTAAGGTTTTACCATGTTTCCAGGCATGGCGGTGAAGTTAGGCCAATCTCTGTGAGTTGAAAACCAGTCTAGTCTACATAGCGAGTTCCAGGTGAGCCAGAGCTATACAGTGAGAACTTGTGTTTCTACCAAGAACAGTACTCACACTTGCTGGCTACCAATGCCACAGAGGCTGAAAACCAATTTTGTGTGTATCCGTCACAGTATCTTGCTTTACTGTGTTCATCCTTTCTGAGCTGTTTCACCTGTTCTTGTTCTGGGAGAAATGTTGACTTTATTTCAGTCTGTGCCATCACTATTCATCACAAGAAAAGGTTAGTCATACTTCAAGAGAGATTTGAGTTGTCTTATTTTGTGTTGATGCTTGTTCAAACACTGAATGAATGAGTAAATGGGTGGATGGATGGATGGATGGATGGATGGATGAATGGATGGAAGAATGGGTGGATGGATGGATGGATGGATGGATGGATGAATGGATGGAAGAATGGGTGGATGGATGGGATGGATGGATGGCATGGATTATTATATGCTAAGACTTGCCTGACTATAAGAATTCCCTTTGCAGAAAAAACAGGAACTTAACAGGGTACTGCTTTTAATATTAAGATTTTAGAAGATCTGAATTTAAAATGAGTGCTTTTTTTTTCTTGTAAAGTTCCAGGGATTGAACACAAAGGTTTCACATATGCAAGCAAGCGCCTTACCACTGAGCTATAATCCTAGGTCTTTAAGAGAGTGGAAGACAGGCAAGCAGGCAGCCAGGCAGAAAGAGATCAAGAAAAAGGTGGGGGAGCTGGGGGGCTGGTTCTCACCAAGTTGCTCAGGCTAGGCTTAGACTTGCCATTTTGCTATGCCAACCTTCAGAAAAGTTCTGTGCCACTGTGCCTAAATTATTTGAGACAGAGTTTGGGGGACTTGCCTGTCCCATCCTTCCTTAATGAGCTCTTCCTTTTTCTTCTTGTAGTCCTGGGCATTGAGCCCAAGGCTTTGAACATACTAGAACATTCAACAATTAATCCCCCACTGAACTATATCCTTTTGAAACAGGGTCTCACTATTGTCCTAGCCTGGGGCTCACCCAAGCAGGCCTAGAACTTGCCATCCTCCTGCCTGTTGTCTCTTAAGTGACTGCAATCACAGTCCTGCAATACCAGACCTGGTTGATAAGCTCCCTCTGAACAGCAAATGATTTTCAGGCTCCTTCACTTCTAGGCTGCTTCTAGCTGTAGCTTGCACTCCATGTGTGCATCCATCACAGCCCTCTCTATTTAGTCTTTACCCAGAGTCACCTTTCAATAAGGCCAACTTGATGAGTCGCCTCTGTCTGAAGCCTTCAAACTCAAGGGCAGGTGCCCTAGGCTTTTAAAGCCCTGTGGTTCAGCTTTCTTTGGCATCACATGTACTAAAATTGAAATGAGGCAAAGATTAGAATGTCCCCTTCTGAAGGATGACACACAAATTCGTGAAATGTTCCTACTTAAAAAACAAAAACAAACCAATTTGGCTTTTACTCACAGTTTCCTAGCTAGCTCCTCCTCTCCTTTCCGCTCTCCTAGCCTGGTTAATTCTTCAAGTCTATCACTCAGTTGGTGCCTCCTCCAGTGGCATTTTCTGTCCAATATTCTTGCTAGACATTCCCACAAGACCTGGTAATCTCCTTCACAGATAGATGCATTATTTTCTTCTAAAGGAGGGGAGTAAAGATATTGCCTAGCATGTGAAGGTCCCAGGTTCAGTCCATTTGTGCCTATAATTGCAACACCTCAGATACTGAAGCAGCAGGCTTGCTGACAATTTAAGACCTTGACTATGCAGTAGTTTGAGGCAAGTGTAAGCTATTTAATAGGTCCCTGTCTTAAAAATACAAGAAAATAAAAATACAAGAAAATCTCATTGGATATGGTAGTGCATGCCTTTAATTCCAGTACTCACTCTCAGGAGGGAGAGGCAGGTAGAATTCTGTGGCAGACAGATCTCTGTGAGTTCCAGACCAGGCTATTTCTACACAGTGAGTTCTAGACCACCCAGGGCTACACAGTGAGTTTCTCTTGTAGCACAGTTTCTTTGTTTTCATTTTTCACCTTTTAGAGTCTCTAAAATTTCAGTTCCTTTTTGAAAAACTAATTTTCTCCCTCCCTTTGTCCCTTCTTTTTCCTTCCTTCCTTCCTTCCTTTCCTTAAGATAAAGTCTTGCCAAGGCAATGGTGGCACATGCCTTTAATCCCAGCATTTAGGATGCAGAGACAGATAGCTATCTCTGAGTTTGAGGCCAGCCTCGTCTACAGAGTGAGTTCCAGGACAGCTAGAGCTATACAGAGAAACCCTGTCTTGAAAAACAAACAAACAAACAAACAAACAAACAGGTCTTATGTAGCCCAGGCTGATCTCAAACTTTCTTTGTAGCTAAGGACAATGTTGAATTCTTAACCTTCCTGTTTCAGCCACCATTTTTACCACCAGCTCCCTTTGGCTTTTGAAAAATAGACATATGTTTTTTGTTTTGTTTTGTTTTTTTTATGCCACAAAGGTCATCTATGAGTTTGATTCAATAATTTTTAGTAAATGCATCATTACAAGCACAAGGCTACCACTGAACTACACATTCACATCCACCGGCTTGAAAATGTCCTTGTCATTCCAGTGAGACTCTACATGCCCACTTCCCTGTTACCACTCCCACCCCAAATCCAGTCTTATTACATGAGATCTTTTGTGCCTGGCTTTGCATGACTTGGCGGGGAGAGCCATACATGAAGGAGTTCCTGGAAGTACCCTTTTTGTTCCTATTAATGCTGAATAATATTTAGCTTGAGTGTGCTAAATATTATGTCACTGTTTGGGGGGGTCATTTGGGGTACTGGGGCAGGAACCCAGGGCCTAATATGTGGTAAGCAAGTCCTCGGCAAAGAGCTACATGCCTAGCCTTGTTTAGTTTTGATTTTGTACTTTCACAAGTTGATAGACTTGGGAGTTGTTCCTGCTTGCTCTCAGTAATGCTGTAAACACACATTTCCAGAGGTAGCTGAAGAGAGGAAACGGACTTAACTATTTCAGGGAATATGTTACAGAGTTATGGCTGCATGGTTGTTCTTTCAGAGTTTCAATCTGTTTGAATGAGCAGCGTTTAGTCTAGTCATGCAGGCTGATTGTGGAAACAGCATGTTTTAAAAAACTAAATCAGAAAAAGAAGAATGCAAGAAGTGAGAGGAGGACTCAAAAGTTTGCCTCTGCCAGCAACAACTGCAGGAAAGAGATTTTCCATTTTCCTGAAAGATCGAAACATAGTTTACAGGCACGAAATGGGTTCTCACCTTCTGAAGCCAGATGGATGACAGATCAGTTGGCAATACACTAACTGGAGGGCAGAGTAACCAGGCCACCAGGAACATCTATCCGGAGACAGTCACACCATACATATACGGGTGCTCTGTGATGCTATGTACTTTGAAGATGCTGGAACTCTTCCAGGGAAAAGGCTAGCTATTCTTAGAAACAATTCATTCTTAAAAGATGTGAACAGCAGTTTGACTTCCTGTGTGGAAAACAGGTTAATCTAGACAGTGGACAAGCTAGAAGGTCTTAGAACATTTTTGGTTTGTTTGTTTGTTTTTCTTTGAAATGTGGTGGTTTCTTGGATTTACTCTCATCTGTTCCATAACAGAATGCTAGTTCTCTAGTAATTCTGAAGTAATCCGGACGTGTGTGTATTTGCATGTGTTTGCAGAATACATAGGACTGTATTCTGTATTGTATTGTATTGCATTGCATCATTCCCTCAGATACTGTATGCCTTTATTTTTGAGACAAAGTTGCTCACTGCCCCCGGAGCTCAGCAAGTAAGCTAGTCTGGCAGCCCTGTGAGCCCTAGGCACGCTTCTATCTCCACTTCCCCAGCATTGGGGTTACAAAAAATGCGCCACTCTGCCTGGTTTGTTAACTTGGCTTCTGTGGATTGAACTCCAATCTTCAAGCTTGCAAGCACTTTACTGAGCAAGCCATTTCCCTGTCGCCTAGCTACTTATAATGAAAAGAAAATACCTTCGCTGACCTCCTCAACTCTGGCAAGTAATTTGTTATTATGAGACCATTCTCAGGTCAGGTCAGAAGAACAGCATTTTCCAGGCCTTCTGTTTGAGCTTGTTTTTTGGAAACACTGCCCAGGGAAGTTCAGCCTGGCTGGGAAGCAAGCAGGAAGATAGTGCAGGTTTGAAAAACCTGCTTCCAACCTCCTTTCTGGTGGAAGGGACATCTATCCTACTCTTGAAGCCATTGCTTCTCTTCTAGAAACCCGATCATAAACCGTTCTATTTTCTATCAGTAATTACACATTTCCATTCCTGGATAACAACACATGGCTTCTTCAGTGCCAGGATGGTGGTTTTACTATGCCCTGTTCTATGCATGTTAAAAACTAGCTTGGTGCACACCTTTAATCCCAGCACTTCGAGGCAGACACAGGCAGATTGCTGTGAGTTTGAGGCCAGCCTGGGCTGCATAATGAGAACCTATCTTTAAAAAAAAAAAAAAAAGACTAAAAACTAAGTGCTTCTGAAGAGTAGCAAGAGTATCAGGATTTCTCTTAGAAGAAGCCTTGTGTTCTCATTATATCTGCAACATTTCTCCCCTGCTTAAGTCACAATCAGGCCTGGCCCCTTGTACACATGTTAGAGGCTGTGGGTAGAGCATTTGAAAAGGGCACATTTCCAACTTAAGGAAGGTTCTGGGTGGATAGCCACATGCAAAGACGATGCTTCTCTCTGTGTGAAATGTGTTACTGGGAGAGAAACTGTCCCCTGAGAAGGGCAGATGTTCTCCATTACAAAGCAGGGAAAGCATTTTGACTCTTCCTGCAGTGAATAGAGGTCACAGGTTATAGCTTTCTTTGGCGTTGGGTATAAAAAGCCATTCTGGAGAGCCTTTTGTTGCCTGTAGTGGAGAGCCATTTGCCCTTTGTTCTTAATGATGACAACATTAAGGAGCATTGTTTTGTGTTGGGGGCCCAGAACAAAAAGACACATCTGTGACCAGAAGTTCTGTCTATACTGTGCATTAGAGGTTGCTCTAAATTTGTTCCCTGACAAAAGGAAATTTTCACCATGCATTCCTCTTTTTAGGTCTCTGAGTCTATTTAAGGTAGTGGATCTCAGAGGGGGTTGGCCGCATTACAGAGGAAGTCCAGGCTTGTATGGGACAATTTTCTCAGTACTTTCTCTTTGAGAATGTTTTAAATTTTCTTCAAAATACATACTTTTTAAGGGGCATAGTGATGCACACCCTTAATCTTGACACTTAGAAGACAGAGATAGGAGGATCTCTGTGAGTTCAAGGATAGCCTGGTCTACACAGCAAGTTCTAGGCCAGCAAGGGATGCATATTGAGACCCTGCCTCAAACAAAACAAAAACCTAAGCCAAAACATATTTTTGGCTGGGTGTGATTGCTCCCATCTCTAATCCTAGCACTTGGGAGGCTGAAACAGGAGAATTGCTGCATTTCAACCCAGAACTGCTGAATTCAAATTTATTTTGAGCTGTGTGAAATACTCTGTACTCAAATAAATTTTTACAGGATGCTCACATTTTCAGCTGGGCATGATGGTGAATGCCTATAATCCCAGCATAGTGTAATTCCAGAATATTGCCTGTGAGACCAGGTTAGGCTACACAAGAAGATCCCATCTCAAAAAGTCAGCCCCGACTCCACTTCTGAAAGGCTCAGGGAACATCACAGAAGAGGGAGGAGGCAGAAAGAATATAAGAGCCAGTATATGGGAATAACACATGAAATACCGTGTTCTTGACATGAAATGGTTATTAAACTCATGAATTCACTGCAGCCATGGTTATCCACACAGGACAGACACAAAATCAAAATCAAGCCGTCAGAAGTTCAGACCCAGGGCTGGAATGATGGTTCCGAGAACAGCTACGAGCACTGTTTGCTCTCACAGAAGATGCGAGACAGATTCCCAACACCTAGGCTGCAGCCCACAACCATCTGTATCTCTAATAAGTGTTTAAAAAAAAAAAGGCTATCCTTTAGTCTTGGCATTGGGAGGCAGAGGCAGAGGCAGGTGGATCTCTGTGAGTTCAAGGCCAGCCTGGTCTAAAGAGTGGCCTTACAAGCTGAGCTATTGGCAGTTGATGCTGTTGGAGAAGGGCTATTCTTTTTTTTTTTTTTTTAAGGGATGTGATCGCTAGTAGGCTGCCCAGGCCCCAGGATGGCCTCACAAATCCATGTGACAGGGATTTGATTCAGGAGACTTAAAAAAAAAAAGTCATGAGGTTGGAAGGACGCAGCATTGAGCTAAAGGGGAAAAGTGCGGGATAGCTATGATCAAGATCCATATATGAAATTTTCAAAGAATAAATGTAAAATGTTGCATTTAAAATAATACAAAAACAAAAACAAACAAACAGCCAGGAATGAAAGTGCCTGGGAGGGGGAGACAGGAGGATAAAGAGATCAAGGCTAAGGTGCTGCAGAGATGGCTCAGGGGCTAAAAGCACAGGCTGCTCTTCCAAAAGACATGGGTTTGATTCCCAGTGCCCGTATGGCAGCTCACAACTTCCTATAATTCCAGTTCCAGGGGATTCAATGACCTCTGTGGGCACTGAATGCTTGCGGTACGCCCACATGCAAACACCCATTCCCATAAAATAAAAATAAATAAATCTTATAAACAAACAAACAAACAAAAACACTGGTAATGGTGGCTGGCTCACATCTGTAATTCCAGCATTCAGGAGGCAGAGGCATGTGGATCTTTCTGAGTCAGAGGCCAGCCTGTTCTACAAAGTGGGTCCAGGACAGCCAAGGCTACACAGAGAAACCCTGTCTCGAAAATAAATAAACAAATAAATAAATTAAATGTGTATGAAAGAATTTGTCATAAACTACTACAGTCCAGCAGCATAGTTGTTATTAGTCCTGTGTGCTGCCTTGTCAAAGAAAACAAATGTCTGAGGTCACAGCATCTGGATTTGCTAGATTGTGCCTGGCAAATCCAAGGCCCCAGGTACTTCCTGAGCCATTTCAGTTTCCCACTGTGTTCTCACGCTAACAGTAACAGTCAGAACGGATTGTTTGCTCTGAGCTGAGAACTGTGCCAAACACTTACACACATCATCTCCTTTATTTTTGTTGTTATTTTCTCTTTCTGTCCATCCCATATAATCCTCAAAACAATGCTGCAAAGGAAAACTATTGCTAACCGTTTTCACAGATGTATTCACTACTGTGGTGGGTAAAGCTAGGTCACGTACCAGATTCAGAAGCCAGGTTTTGAACCAGATAGAAAGATACTTGGTAGCCAAGAATGGTGACTCACGACTGTGATCTTAGCACTCAGAGCTGTGGCAGAATTGTCAGGAGTTTGAGGTCAACCTTGGCTACATAGTGAATTCCAGGGCAGTCTGGGCAACATTGTAAGACCTGTATCAAAAATGAAAAAAAAAGATACTTTGTAACTTTCATATTTACATAGTAAATGCAAATTTTGGGTTGGTTTGGGGATTTTGTTTGTTTGTTTGTTTTGGTTGTTATTAGCTGAACCAGGAGAGATCTAAAGATGGACAGGAATAACTGTCCAGATAAAATTTTGGAAACCTGGGGCTAGTGGCTTAGCTCACTGGCAGAACAAGTGCTTAGAATGTTCAAGTGCTTGGACTCAACCTCAATCACCTAATCAAATCTCCTGTCCCCCCCCAAACATTCTGAAGACCCAATTAAAGTTGAACTAGATATAATTCTTAATAATTGTTTAACAGTAACTCTGCCTCACACACTGCATAAAGCATACTTCATACTTACCCTAAGACGTCACTTGTTAGCCAGGCTCAGTAGCCCACGCCTGTAATCCCAACACTCAGGGATGCAGGGACAGGCAGATCTCTGTGAGTTTGATGCCAGCCTGGTCTACAAAGCCAGCCCAGGACAGCCAAAGCTAAACGGAGAAACCCTGTCTCGGAAAAAAAAAAAATCATTTGTTGTTGACCTAAAGTTCAATTTAACTGGGAAGTCTTTGTTTTTATTTGTTGAGTCTAGAAGTCATAGGCAGGAGGGTGCAGCAAAGGTGGTAATCACTGTGGTTTGATGCTTTTTTTTATTTGTGGGTTTGGATTTTTTTTTATTTCAAAGCTGACAACTGTATAAATAAAAACTACAGTTTAGTCAAACATCTGTTTCTTGGTATTTTATTGGTTTTTGGAGACAGGATCTCCATTATATAGCCTATAGCCCAAGCTATATAATGGAGCCTCAAACTTGTAACGATGCTGGTACTTCACTCCTAAGGGCTGAGATGACAGCTATGAGCTATGTTTGGCTTTGGTTTGATGCTTTAAGTTGACTTGATTTACTGTCTTGGAATCAGACGGTACTTCTGAAAGATGTAAGAAGTGCTGCTGTTGGCTGACAGATGGTTTTATAGTCCGAAAGGAGATAAAAAGGACAAAATTAAATGGCAAAAGCATATTGGCTGTCTCAGGGCTGTTTCCTCTGTGGAGGAGGGATGGGGAGACAGAACACTGGAAGTGATGAGTTAACTGCAGAGCACCTCAGGACCTAAGGATGAAAGGGCATACAGATTGAAGAAGCCCTTTGTGATGCTCTGCTTGGAGAACTGTCCTTGTCCTGATTTCTTAAAGGCTTAGATAACAACTTACTTTCAGTTTGATGACAAGTAACTTCCGTATGGATGATTCCATTTTGATTTTACTGTTATGTTTAAGTTAGGGTTTCCAGTGCTATGGTGAAACACCATGACCAAAAAAAGCAAGTTGGGAAGGAAAGGGTTTATTTGACTTACATTTTCACATCATAGTTACTCATTGAAGGAACTCAGACTGGGCAGGAGCTGATGCAGAGGACATGGAGGGGTGCTGCTTACTGGCTTGCTCCCCATGGCTTGCTCAGCCTGCTTTGTATAAAACCCAGGTCCACCGGCCCAGGGATGGTACCACCCACAATGGGCTGGAGCCTTTCCCATCAATCACTAATAAAGAAAATGCCCTACAGCCAGATCTTATGGAGGCATTTTCTCAAGCTTTCATCAAGTTGACATGAAACTAGCTAGCACATTTGGTCTGTTGAGGTCCAGTTAGAAAGCCTTGACAAACCATGAACAAACCATGAACTCTGGTAATTACTATTTAAGACATGTATTTTATGAAACTTTAAACCTGGAAGAGGTGCGGTTTCAGTGTGCAGAATATACTGGGAACTATGAAGTGTGATGGCCCGTGTCTGCAATGTCTGCCCTGAAATGTGAAGTCAGTCTGACACCTTGATGACCTACCAACAAATGTCTTTTTATATACATTTTCTCTTAGGAATCAAGCCTTCTAAGCAGGATCCAGTTTCTCCACAAACTAAAATAATCATAGGAAACTCTGCCCGGGGCCCATTAGCTTCCCCAGTACCCCTTTGAGACATGGTCTCATGTAGCCCAGGCTGCCCTTGAGTTTGTCAAGTAGCTGACAGTGACCTGGAACTCCTGATATTTCTGCTTCTACCTCTCAAACACTAGAATTACAAGTGAGTGCCACCATGCAAGCCCTGTAGTGTGTGTGTTACTTGTTTTAGGTAGCCGGGATTGAACCTAGTCCCTAGGATCTTGTGCTGGCTAGGCAATTACTTTTGTACTAAGAACACTTAAAAACACTTTTAAGAACACTTAAAGCCTTTTCCTTTTTTTTTTTTTTTTTCCATTTTGAGACAGGGTCACTGTGTTTCCCAGTCTGGCCTTGAATTCACTTTGAGAATCTGAGCCAGGCTTGATTTTTTTTTGTTGTTGTTGTTGTTGTTGTTGTTGCTTCCACCTCCCAAGTAGCTGGAATTACAGATTACAGGACAAGCCATTACTCCAGTTTTTAAAATGTTGACAAAATATTCTTTTTTATTACATTTATTGATTGATTGATTGTATGTAGGTAGGTGTCAGTAGACCTGCACGTGCCTGTATGAATGGAGCTCAGAGGACACCATTTCACAATCAATTCTCTCCTGCTATGCAGGTTCCAGGGGTCAAACTCAGGTCATCAGGTTACCCACTAAGACATCATGCCAGCCCCTGGTGAAATATTCCTGTACTTTTACAAACTTCGTTACTTGCTAAGATGCCCTCTTTCTCAAAAGCCAGCCATAATGAAGCATACTGGGGATCTCAGCACTCAGGAGGCAGAGCAAGGGGATCTTCTGAGAGTACAAAGCCAACCTAAGTTATATAACAAGATACTGAATTAAAAAGAAAATCTATGAGAGATTTCCTCCTAAAATAGGAGGGGATCTTTCTAGCAAAAGTTCTGCAACATCCACAGGTATTTTTTCAATGCATCCATGTATTTCCTCTACGCTCATCTTGAGCATTCCTGCAGTGGGTGTGTCTGGTGACAGGAAAGCTCCAGGAGCTGCCTCTTGGCCTTATCTTCATCTTCTGTGTCAGCCCTGGGGAGCTACCTGTGTTATCTTAACAATGATTTGCTCCAGCTGGTTTGGAAACGAGGTTCCTGGGTAAAAGCCAGAGCCTGTGGCTTCCAGCAGAAAGTCAAGCAAGACCAGAGTCAAACACAGAACCCATAGACAGTGACCACAGAAGCCACTAGCTGAAGTGCTGTGGAAAGGTGGCCAAACTGGATTCCAAAAAGAAAGAGAAAAGAGAAAGCATATACTCAGACATTTCACCCCCCTCCCCGCCCCTTCCTCCTTTAGGTACCTGACTGAATACTGGGGATAGCAAGCATTTGAAAGCATGTACTGCCACACCCATGTAACCAGACTAGTTCAGTTACAGAGAAGGATATAATTGCTGGTCGTGAGTCTTAGAAAAGATAAAGGAGGATTTGGAGGGACAGAAAGTTTGGGCAACTTTTCCAAGTTCACATAGTTATCGAGCAGGACTAAAACCCAGCTCTGTGCTCCTGGCTCTGTTTGTTTGTTTGTTTGGTTGGTTGGTTTTGTTTTTTAAACTTACATTCTTCTGTATTGTAAAGAATGACTTCAGTGCCCTTGATTTTTTTAATCTTAGCTTTAGCTGTCTTGTCGTTAACATTCTGATTTGTCCTCAGCCATACAAGGGAGAAAAAAAACTAACAACAACAAAAAAAAAATGGCCAAGCTTAGCATAGGAGCACAAGAGCATCCACACCCTGCCTCCTGGCATGTGAGTGCCCCCCTCTCCCTCCTCTGTGCCCCCCTTTTATCTCAGTCCACCTATGAACTCCTTGGCAGGTGGGGGCCTCACTCGGGAGCAGAGGACACGGGGCTCGAAGAGGACATGATAATATGAAAACTGTTCTAAGATAAGATGTTGTGTATGTCTTAGTTTGTTATCCTCTTTAAAAGTTTGGTTTGAATGTTCTGTTCTGTTTTGTTTCATGGCCTTCAACTCTTGCCTCAGACTTCTAGTTGCTAGCATTATAACACCTTCAGTTGCAGTTTCTTTTTAATTTTAAAAAATTAGATCTGTTTATTTGTTCGTGTGTGTGCCTCTGCATGTACACACATACCATGAATACACATGTAGAGGTCCCAGGATAATTTAGGGGAGTTAGTTCTCTCCTTCCTCTGTGAGGGAGGATTAAACGCCAGTCATCAGGCTTGGTGGTAAATGCCCGTATCTATTGTACCATATGGTATCAGCACAACTACTGTGGTCTCAAAGTGATTTTGTGTCATCCATGGTCCCAATATGACAAGTCTTAAATTTTTTTTTATTGGTGTGGGAGTGTCTTTTCTGTAAGTATGTCTGTGCACATGTCTGCTGAGGCCAAAAGAGGGTGTCAAAGGCTCTGGACCTGAAGTTACAGGTGAGTATGTCTTGATGTGGATTGGGGAACTCACCAGGGTCCTCTGCAATAGCAACAGGAACTTTTTTTTTTTTTTGACAGGGTTTCTCTGTGTAGCCTTGGCTGTCCTGGACTCACTTTGTAGACCAGGTTAGATTCAAACTCATAGGGATCCACCTGCCTCTGCCTCCCAGAGTGCTGGGATTACAGGCATGTGCTACCTTGCCTAGCACAACAGGCCGTTTTTTGTTTTGTTTTTAACTTAAGGTTTTGTGTTTTTTTTTTAACATTTATTTATTTATTATGTATACGGTGTTCTCATTACAGATGGTTGTGAGCCACCATGTGGTTACTGGGAATTGAACTCAGGACCTCAGGTAGAGCTGACAGTGCTCTTAACCTCTGAGCCATCTCTCCAACCCACAACAGGTGTTCTTAACAACAAACTCAGCCACACACACACACAGAAAAAAAAATTAACCTTTGATGAGTAAGTCAAAGATTGCTGCAAGCACCACCTCTACAATAATAAGGATTATTAAAAATCTAAATGCCAATGAAGCCTTTTATTTCCCCTGCTAAAAATCTTCACTGTTCTTTCTATAATTTAATAGTCTGTACTTAAGAGTTTAGAAGGAGGGAAATGCTTGGAAGTTACTAAGAAAGCTTCATAGTTGCCTATTTTATTTTGTTTTTCTGGGAACTGGGCTCAAAGCTTGCTTCATACTAGCCAAAACAAAGCTAGATGTAGTAGAGCACACCTTTAACCCCAGCATTTGGGAAGCTGAGGTTGGAAGATCTGTGGGAATTCATGCTGTCTTAAAACAAAGAGACAGGGCTGGAGAGATGGCTCAGAGGTTAAGAGCACTAACTCTTCTTCCAAATGGTCCTGAGTTCAGTTCCTAGCAACCACTTATTATAGGTGGCTCACAACCATCTATAATAAGAATCTGGTGCTTTTGTCTGGCGTGCAAGTGTACATGCAGATAGAATAATGTATACATAATAAATGAATAAATCTTTAAAAAAGCGCGCGCGCGCACACACACACACACACACACACAGAGAGAGAGAGAGAGAGAAAAAAAACCAGACATATGCATGTCTGTATGTAATTCCAGCACTTTGGAGGCTGATGCAGGCTTTCCAGGAGTTTGAAGCTAGCCTAGGTTACAAAGAACAAATAGAGCCAGGCATGTGGTGCAATGCCTTTAAGCCCAGCATTCAGGAGGTAGAGGCAGGCGGGTCTCTGTGAGTCTGAGGACAACATGGTCTACTGAGCAAATCTTAGGACAGCCAGGGCTACACAGAGAAACCCTGTTTCAAAAAACAAAACAAAACAAAAAAGGCTGAAGCAGCTGGGTGAATGGAATCAGGTCACTACTTCCTTATGTCAGAGAGTTTGGCAGAGGAGAGATCAAGTGTGAGGATTCCGGGAAAAGGAAATAAACACGGACTAGGCAGGAAAGAAATTTCTCCTTGAACAGGAAGTAAGAGGCCTCGAGGGGACGCAAAGGAAAGGCAAGTGTGGCAGACTGTGCCAGGAGCAAGAGGAAACATGCTCATGGAGCCAAGTGTTCTCAGAGGATGCTGTCCAGGTCCCGTTTGCTTACTCCCTCCTTTCCCCTCCTGGGTGAATGTGCTTCCCGAACCAGGCTGTGGTGCAGAATTATCTGCAAACATATACAGATTTCTAGGTCCAGATCACTCAGAGAAGAGTTCAAGACAATACATAGTCACACACACACACACACACACACACACACACACACACACACTCACATACATCAAACATACTCATACACTCGAATTCATAGATACATGCAATCATACACACATACACACATATGCACATGGGAACAGTTGCTTTATGGCACCTTATTTGTCCGGTCCCCACTTACTGTTCTATCCTAACCTTTTCCGAGAGTTAGTCGCCTTTCTGTTTTTTAGAAAGGATAAGTTTTTTGTTTTTTTCTGACATGGTCTCACTCTGTGGCTCACATTGACTCACAGAGTTTATTAACATAGCCCTGGGCTGGTCTCAGATTCATGACAATCCTCTAGCTGCAGCCTCCCAAAATCTGGGACTATAATCCTGATATAGCACACCCATCTGTTTTCTTGTTTGTGAGTTTGTTTGTTTGTTTGTTTTGAGAGAAGGTACACAACCTAGGCTGGCCTTGAATTTGAGATTCTCCTGTCAAGAGATTTCTGGGTCCTGTCAACTTGCTAATCTCTTATTTCGTATTTTTTGTATTTGTTTTTGTGTTCATCTGGGGGTACTAGTAGGATAGGGGTGGGGTGGGGGTGGATGGACAGCTGTTTCAACACCCTTGAGTGAAGAGGGGTGTTCACTCTTGAGTGAAGAGGGGGGTCCCTCTCTATCAGGGAAGGGCATGTCAGCTAAGAGTGCAGTTTCAAAGTGGGTAGAATCACATGGACCCATGAGGGAGAAATGAGACTCCCTCCTAACAGCCAGATCATCTGAGTTAACTCACACAATCGTGAGTGACAGATGTTCTCACATCTTTTTTTTTTTTTTTTTTTTTTTTTAGTGGGGGTAGGGGTGATAGAGTTTCACTAGGTAGCACCCAGGCTGGCCTCAGGTTTATCACAAACACATCTAGCACTAAGGAATGAACTTCTCCAGAGGATGCCTTTTGTCTCATTCCTTGTTAGAAGGTGAGATGATAAATTCTCTTTTGTCATGGACCGTCTTGGCCTCTTTGGATTTTCAGGTGAGCTCTCTGGGACAATCTTTTTTGGCGGGGAGGGGACTTTGTTTGCTTCTGTGGTGTTTTTTGGGGGGAGTTTGTTTTTCAAGACAGGGTTTCTCTGTGTAGCTGCGGCTGTCCTGGAACTTGCTCTGTAGACCAGGCTGGCCTTGAAAACACGGAAGAGCAGCTTGCCCCTGCCTCCAGAGCGCTGGGGTTACAGGCATGTGACGCCACTGTCCAGCTAAACTCATGTCTTTTTAAGTTTTCCTTCTCTGAGCTTCACAGTTCACTTTTATTGCCGGGCCATTATGGACTTAGTTAATCTTGCTCAGGTTCAAGAGAAGGAGAGAAAAGGTTCTATGGGCCTGTGTCTAGTCTGATTGTTGTGTGTTAGTTTCATCCTGTGCCTTACTTCTTGGGTTCCTGGATGGCCCCTCCTGTCCAAGGCATTGTTTAATGGCAGAGAAAAATGTTCACTTCATCTCCCTAAGAAAATCTCTGTGGAAGGGTCTCTGCCAAGGAGGGTTGCCTGACCTGACAGTGCAGGGCTTCCACAAGCAGGTGGTGGTGACATTCCCCCCCTAAGGTTATGTTTCTTTCACAGAAGTAGCAGCCATCTATTTTAGCAACTCTACAGCACATCCAGGAGAGGAGATGTGCTTGTTTGTGAAACACACTCAGCTTTAGTGGCTGTTATTCTGGAGTTGTGGAGATAGCTTAGCCACCAAAGTGCTGTCTGCACAAGCATGAGGACCTAAATCCAATCCCCAGAACCCATGTGCAAAAGCCAGGCACACACTTATAATCCCAGTACTGGGGAGCAATGGATAGGAAGGTCCCCAAAGTCCTCTGACCAGCCAGGCTAGCCTACATGGTGAGTTTTAGGATTGCAAAGGACCCTGTCTCAAAATAACAAGGTGGATTTCCCATGTGAAGTGACATTCAAGATTGACCTCTGGCATCTGAAAACACACACACACACAAAGAGGCAAGAGAGACTAAAATACAATTTAAAAGCCTTAAAGGTTTTTTGTTACATAGGTGGTCATTGTGGCATACACCATTAATTACAGTACTTAGGAGGCAGGTAGAGGCAGATCTCTGTAACTTTGAGGCCAGCCTGGTCTACAAAGTGAGTCCAGGACAACCAAGGCTACACAAAGAAACCCTGTCTAAGACAGGGTCTTTCTACGTGTCCTTGGCTGTCCTGAAACTTGCTTTGTAGACCAGGCTGGTCTTAAACTCACAGAGATCTGGCTGCCTCAGCCTCTCAGAGTGTTGAGACTAAAGACATGTGCCACCATGCCTGTTGAAATGTCCTGTCTTTAAAAAAACTCATCACTGCCCCTAAACCAAGCAAGCAAGCAAATAAAAACCAGAAGACCCTGTTCCTGTTTTTATTTTTTAAGGAAGTGTGAAAGATGGCTTTGTGGGTAAAGACCCTTGCTGCCAAGCCTGATTACCTGAGTTGGATTCTTGGGATCCATATCCTATACATGTGGATTAAGTGATGGAAAGTACCTTGGCACACTGCGGCCACACAGCAGATCTCAGGCGAGAGTTCTTTTTTTTTTTGGGGGGGGGGAGGAGGTTGTTACAAGCATACACACAAAACAACACCAAAAAAAAAAAAAAAAAGCTTAAGCATGGATACTTCAACATTTTGAAAAGTGACCAAAAAGTTTTCAATATAGTATCAGCATGCATTGAACAAACCTTTTTCCCAGTAATGTTACCAGTGTTCTTATAGAATGATATACACTTTCAAATTAACTTTAAATAGAACATTGACATTTCTTAGGAGGAGAAATAATTCAGCATTTCCTCATTCTAATGATGAAGCAAATTTCTTTTTTCTCCCTTTTCTTTCTTCCTTCCTTTCATTTTTTTTCTTATCTTTTTCTTTTATGTATTTATTCATTTTTGGAGGTAGGGTTTCTCTATGTAGTCCTGGCCATCCTGGAACTTGCTTTGCAGCCCAGAACTCCCTGCCTCCGCTGGGATTAAAGGCATGTGCCACCACTGCCCAGTAGTCAAATAAATTTCATTTGTAACTTTTATGTTTACTCTAATTTCGGCATATCAGAGGAGAATGGTGAATCACCTGCCATGGTGGGGTCTGTGTAAACATCACCTCTGCTTTGATTTTGGAAGCCTTCCTTGTCTAGTCTGTGGTCCATAAAAATAAATACTGTGATACACAAGCACATTCCTTGCAGGGAGCATTCTCATTTGATACTGATGTGTTCAAAATAGTTTAGGATGTAGGGCACCCGAATATTTTTCTTTCTTTTTCTTTTCTTTTTTTGAGACAAGATCTCACAGTGTAGCTCAGATTAGCTAAGAACTCACCAGCTCACCAGTTAGCCCAGACTAGCCCAGAACTCTCCAGGTTAGTGTCAAAGCGATAGCAGCCCTTCTTAGATTCTCAAACGCTGAGAGGAAGGGGGAAGAAAGGAGGAAGGGAGGGGGAAGAAAGGGGGAAAGAAAACAGGAAAGGGTGAAGGAAGGTAAGTTGATATTAGACAATACTTGAAATCCAATTGTGCCTAAAATATACGAAAAATCGATGGTGAAAGTCAGGCATGATAGCCTTTTCAAACCAGCCAGGACTATAGAGTGTGACTGTCCCAAAAGATAAAAGACCGGCTCGTTACACCAAGCAAACAAACCAAAACAAAACTTCATACTAGACAGTCTGTAAGTGCCAAGGGAAAGAAGCCAGACTGGGGCCAATGGAGTGTCCTTGGAAGACTTCACCGGGTTCCCTGTGTCAGCACTGGGATAAGGCTCAGGCAGGAGAAAGCCCTTTTCACAGAAAGGCCTCCATTCTTTGTCCATAAGTGAAGACGCCATTCAGGGAAGTTCCCCACAGCATCGCTTCTTTGAATTGGAAATCTGGGACCTCAGGAGGTTAAGGAAGTGAAATCAGGCTGTGGCAGTGACTGTCCCAGCTGTGGTTATCATTCAAACTGACAGAGACATTGAGCTCTGGGGCCCTGAGATTGTGGGCGGGCAGGGCAGGGGTGCGGGAGGGGGTGGGGAGAGATGGATGCCTGGGGAGAATTGGGAAAGCCCCAGGGACTGTAACGGAATCAGACTTGGATAGCTGTGGATCACTGGGGAAAGCTTCCCTAGTAAAAAGCTGAATCTGACTCCATTTTACGTGATTTTTACCTCTGAAGATAACTTGCCCTAAAGTCAAGTAAGACCCACACTAGCTTGCTTTTGAAAACGCTGTTTTCTGTGTGGGGCATTTATGGATAAGTTGGTGTCCTCTCTAAGCCGGTTCTTAAAGGATCATTAACATTATTTAAATATTCATGGCGGGGGAGGGGACGGCAGACTGAAATTTCAGCCTCTCTGAAATGAGGGATGGCTGGCCAGCTGCCTAATGAAGCCAAACGCTGAGCATCAGCTGCTTCCTTCCCCACCTCTGGCGTTGGTAACAGACGCGCTCTGACACCAGTAAGGGACCTACTGCGGCACAGGCACTGCAGGCCGAAGAATGGGCGAACCGATGATTTTCCAGAACCTCTGCCCGCATCTCAGCCTCCGGACCCCTTTAGACCCTTATAACTAAGATACACTTCCCAGCCAACCCCTGGGCGTTGGCTTTTACCCAGGGGCCAGTTCCGGCTTTCTCTCCCTGAGGTAGGAACTCAGCATCCCAGCTCTGTGAGCGTGCACAGGCACTCATACACACACATACATGCAGCAACTCCCTCACAGGCACACCCACCCTCCTCAGACACACAGCGCCCTCCCCAGTCAGGAAACAGGTTCTCTTGCCACTTCTCCACCCCTTCAGTTTCTCTCCACTCATTCATGCAGGCATTCATTCAGTCATTTCTAAAGGTTTAGGTTCTGTTCCAGATACCTAGAGGTGGTATGGGTGGATGGGGAGGAGCAGTGAAAAAGGAGGGGCGGACCACCGGCGTGGAGTGGGGCGGGCCCGGGTGGGCGGATGGGCGGGGCTCCCGAGTCCCAGGCAAGCCCAGGGGCTGCTGCTCCCGGCAGATGCGCTGGCCCCAGCTTAGGGCTGTGGCGTGTCTTTCCCTGGACGCGGGAGAAGCAGTCGGCGGCCGCGCCACGCTGGAGCGGAACCGGAGGACTGCGCCCTCGGAGGCGGCGCCTAGAGGTAGGTGGTCCAGTGGGGGCGCGGCGGTTCGGAACTCCGGGGTTAGAACGCTTTCTGGCACTGCACCGGGAAAAGGTGCAGACTCAGAGACTGCAAGTCTGTGTTGAGGGATAGTGTCCGGCAAGTCGGTCAGGTTGGAAGGGTCCATGTGCCTTTGAATTTCATAATTTTGCGGCAGAGCTGGGCTTCGGGCTGCTTTATCAATACGTAAATACGTATTAAAAAGAAAATAAGCAGCTCCGCCTTCCGCCGAGATATACAGGGAAAACGGTGAACTCAAGGGGAAGCCACCGAGATCAGTTAGCCAAAAGGACGCAGGTCCTGCCAGCTGGCGGCATCTTTAGAAGTTCTGAGCTTTGCAGGGAACGTGAGGCCTAGGGTGGTCAGCCTGAGCGTGTAGGGGTACTGAACTCCTTAGCTGATGCAGCAAGCTACGGTTCTGGGGGACACGACGGTCGGTGTTCGAGCTGAGCAGGGCTGTCTGTCCTGAGGCTCGACCTTCCAGAGTTCACTCTGGGGTTTCCTCAGGAGTGAAGCCCGGGCGAGAGCCTCTGGGAACACTTTGAGGGAAACGCTAGGAGCAGATCGCAGAAGAAAGCGCCACGGGTGAAGTCCGTTAAAGGGGCGCGCTGGCAGGGCTAAGAGCAGAGGGGCTCTGGCAGCCTCTGGAGATTGTAGAGAAAGCCAGTGGATTAGAAGGGACTGAAACGAAGCCCGTGAGAACGGGAAACCCTCACTTGAGAACAGTGGCGCAGGTGGCCGGATGAGAGCGGGTGGCAAGCGTTAGAGCAGCCGGTGATGAGCCAAACGGGATGGGCTAGCAGCTGGGCAGCTCAGACGTGAAAGGGATAGCAATGAGTTCTCCAGACCCGGTAGTGGTTTGCCCCTAGAGATTGCCTAGTGAGGACTTTGGCAAATCAGCACCTTTCCTCGTGTCGGTTCCAAGCCCAGTGGAAGTAGTCCAGCAAATTTTACTACTGGCATTTGTCTTTGAAAATGGATTTTTATCTGCCGTTGTTATATCTTTGAATCTATGAACAAGTTTTACTTCTCCCTGGCAGCTCTTTTTGTGTCAGCACATGTTCACGGGCGCCTAGAGGATGAAGTACACATGCACCTGCCATCTACATCCTTGGGGACGGGCTTATATTTGTTCTGATGAGTTAGTTCGCTTAAGCATCACACTTGCCTCTCTGGTAGCATTTCCGCTTTAACCAAACGCCCTCTCTTTTCTCTAAGTACGGCAGCGTTTCCGATTGTGACCAACTAGATGTTATAGTATTATCAGAAGAAATTTTTTTATTATTTTTTAAACATAGATGTGCATGGTCTGTCTCTTTGTTTTTTATTTTTGTCTTTTTTTTTTTTAAGAGATTCCTCTTCTTGGTTAGGGAAACCTCAAGAGTCCTGAGGACACCCCTACCCCCCCCAATTAATTTGACTGCCAGCAACAAATTAACTCTGAATCAGGGGAATCAAAAGTAACCCTGCCTAGGACCCCAGCAGAATGCCTTTGGAGTTCCATATGGCTTTCTTCTAGGATGTTGAGGTGCAATCGTGAATGGCTTGGCTGGACTTTGAGTCAGGACATTTTGAAATCCCCATTATCTCATAGCTCTGGCATGACAGTTGGCGTTGCTTTCTGTCTGCGGAGTGCGGCGCAGTGTTGTCAGAATTCATTTAACTTTCGTAAGTGGCTTGTTCTGACCCAGAAGCCTGAGGATTTCCAGCCAGTAAGGTGAAGCAGGCCATCTTAACTCACTGATCAAATGAGGGGAACATGACCCAGTGGTTGCTCTACCTCTCAAACATTCAATATTTTATTATAGGGCTAACCCACTAGCCCTGTGGACTTTCTAGTTATTAATGGTGGTGTATAGATCCTATCCTCATAGATTCAGTGGTCTCTTGTAGGGCCTATAATCTTGCAGGGCCTATAATCTCGGTATAGGAGAAGCAGACACAGGAGGATTGCCGAAGGACTTTGAGTTCTAGGTCAGTCTGAGCTACAGAATGGACCCTGTCCTGGGGGTAGGAGGGCGAGAGCCTTCAATGTAAGCACTCTGAAGTAGGTAGATTCCTGTGAGTCTGAGGCCAGCCTGATCTACATAGTGGGTCTCAGGTCAGCCAGGGTGACATAGTGAGACCCTGTCTCAAAAAAAAAAAAAAAAAAAGTAACACATTTTAAAATGAAAATTAATGGGCTCTTAAAATACTCATGGCCCAGATTTCTATCACAGTTGTTCAGTTGTTATCAGTCACCTCTGCTTACCAGGATAATGAGAAGTTTAAATAAAGATGAAATTAAATTTGGATGGAGGTTGGGTTAAGAGCTGGAACAGGAGCATTGCTGAAAATTAACCCCTCAAGACCAAAGATTCGGTGCCTGGTTCCTTGCTTACATGCATTCCAACAATGGTGGAGCTGATGCTGTGAACAGCTCCTGGAATGGCTGTTCTGAAAAACATAGGCGCCACCAGTGTGCTGGTGGATAGATTCTGAGCCAGCCATCGGTAGTTTGAGGAGACTGCTTAATATACGGATGAAGTCCAACAATTTTAGGAAGTTTTGGTAGATGTTTTGCTTGTTGAGTACTTACAAACTCAGCACCCCGAGGCAGATTTTCTATGAAGCTAAAGAAAGAAAGAGGAAAAAAAAATGATACCAAATGATATCCTGCTATACTTACAGATCAGTGCCTTGCTCAGCAATATGCAAAAAGACTTCCTCTTGCAGTAGGTGGAAATAAATACAGAGGCCCACAGCCAGACATTAAGCAGAGAGTGAGAGACCTTGGAGAATATTCAGGCCTAAATGGGATGTCTCCATCAAATTCCTTTCCTCAGAGCTCAGGGAACCCCAAAGGAAGAGGGGATAGAAAGTGTTAGAGCCAGAGGGGATGGAGCACACCAAGGAAGCAGTACCCTGTAAGTCAAGGGGTCAAAGCTCATCTGAACTCACAGACACCGAAGGAAGCAGCCTGCACAGGGCCTCTGAGCTCATATTATGATCTCCAGTTTAGTGTTTTTATGCAATTCCCGAGTGTGTGAACGAGTGAGTCTCTGATTCCTGGGTTGATTCTGGGGGATCTTTTCTTTCTGTTGATTTGTCTTGTCCAACTTTGATGTGATAGTTTTTGTTTTATCTTATTATAGTTTATTTTTTTGTTTTTTTTTAATGAGTAAATGAGTAAATAAATGAACAAAAACCTAGCCACTAGGGTGAAGGTTAATAGCTAAACTGTCATTTATACTTTGAGACTGTTGTTGCTTACTTATTTTAGAGTTTTGAGGCAGACTCTCACTGTGTAGCCCAGCCTGCCCTGTAACTCTTCGTTCTGTCTGGGTCCCGGAGTCCTGGCAATATAGGTGTGAGCCACCACACCTGGCGGTAAATAATCTTTCAAAGTCTTTTTTTTAATGCCTGTAACTGTGTTGGAGGTCCATCATTCATCTTTTACACTGAAATAGAAGCTTGACTGGAGAGTTTCTGAGCCTGTTTTCTGAAGTCCTCTCCTCTTCATTTGGCAATGTTTGCTTTGCCTGGTACCCTGTCATCTCCCACTTATTCTCCAAGTCCTTGTCTCGTTGCTGGGTTCACATTGGCCTTTCTTTCTCTCTCTCTGTCTTTTATTTATTGATTTTGTTGTGAATTTTACATAATTCACCCCAATCCCACTCATCTCCCCCCTCCCTTCATATCTGACCTCTGCCTTTGCAAACGTCTCACCAAAAGAAAAGAAAATAAGATAGAATTTTTTTTTAAAAAAAATCTTGTTGTGGAAGCTCTAGTGTGTCACACTACACACATCTTTGCTTTCACTTTGAGCAGCCACAAATATGGCTGCAAGTTCTCTCATGGGCCCACAGAGCGGTGGGTGCTGCTGGGATTCTCCTTCACAAAGCACCACAGATGACTCAGGGAACCTGAGTGGCTGAGGCAGAGACTATCATTCCATGAAGTGATAGCTTTCAATGAAAGGTGGGATAAAAATGTTTTAGGGAAAACCTGAGATGCCCAGATAATGCCTGCTGCTCTGTGGACAGATTGGGATGTTGATGTTTTCATGGATTGTTTTATGGCACCTTAATGAGGTGAATATGAGGAGAATGTAGCAGGAATATTAATTTTGAGTTAATTATTTTTTTCAGAGGCAGGTTTGTGTGTGTGTAACCCTGGCTGTCCTGGAACTTGCTCCATAGACCAGTTTGGCCTTGAACTCACAGAGATCCGCCTGTCTCTGCCTCCTGAGTGCTGGGATTAACGCATGTGCCACCACCGCCTGGCTTTGAGTTAATTCTTACACACTACAAAAACAGTTTTTTAGGATATATTTTTAAATGCATGCATGCGCTTGTGCATCCATGAGTCTGTGTGTGTTTGTGTGTGTGTGCCCGTGTGTGTATGCACTTGTGTGCTGATTTAGGGTTCCGTTGCTATGAAGAGACACCATGACCAGGGCAACTCTGATAAAAGAAAACATTTATTTGTTACTGGCTTACAGTTTCAGAGGTTTAGTACATTATCATCATGGCAGGAAGCATGGCAGCATATAGGCAGACGTGGTGCTGGAGACAGAGCTGAGAGTTTTCTATCTTGATCCCCAGGCAGCAGAAGGAGACTGAATGTGTTTCACCCTGGTGGAACTTGAGCATAGGAGACCTCAAACAGTGACATGCTTCCTCCAGCAAGGCCATGCCTCCTAAAAGTGCCACTTCCTATGAGCCAAGTATTCCAACACACGAGTCAGAGTCATGTGCCATTGCAGAGCAGGGCCTGTGGGAGCAGGTTTTATCCTTCTACTCTGTAGCTTCTGAGGTGCAAACTCAGGTCCTCAGTCTTGATAGCAAATGCCTTTAGCTACCTATCTACCTGCCTTAGAGTTTTATTTAGTTCTGTTTATATGCATGATGTCTCTAGGGGCATGTACATGCCGTGACACACATCTGGAGGTCAGAGGACAACTTTGTAGAAGTGATTCCATCTTTACTCAGGTTTTGGGAATAGAAGTCAGATTGTCAGGCTTTCCTGGCAAGCTCTCTACTGAACGAGCCATCTCATCAGCCCATCTTAAAAATCAGACATATATAAAAAGCAGTCTCTACTCTTAGCCCAAATCTCTCTACCAAATGAGAGCCACTAGCTCCCCTAGGCTAAGATGGACTGAACATTCTATGAAGCAAGCTGGTTTGAAAAAGTAACCAGGGGTTCACACACAACATGATTTAGACAGCAGACCGTGGTTAGCCTTGACACAGTTTTTAGAAAGTCTTCCTTTTGGCTAATAGCTGCTGCTGGGAAATCCTCCCTCAAAATGTCTATAGAGGGGGACTGTCCAGCTCAGGTCCAGTGATGATCCAGCATCCTTTCCCCGTTTAAGGATCTTAGCTTTGTACTAACTAGATTTTCCTAGAAATGCATCTTGTTTACATGGGCGTATAGTTCTGTCACTCCTACAATGACGGATGAGGATTCTGGAAACCCAGAGTCCTAGCAGAGATGCTAGGATTAGGATCACTCACTGGTTTTTGTTTGGTGTTTTGTCTTTTTTTTTTTTTCTTTTCCATTTTTTGGATGGAACTTCATGTTGTGTCACAGGCTCGCTGTGAACTTTTAGGAATGTATCTTCTTGGGAGCCTGGGTACTGCCTTTCCAACCGCCTCCCCTAGTAGTGCTGAGGAGCTTGAATCCTTTCTGCCACAGGTGTGAACCTAGTGTGGAGACCTAGCACTTGGTGACGGGAGGAACAAAGGAGGAAGAGGGAGGAAAGAGCCCCATCCTCATCTCAGACCTTTGAATCACAATCTTCATTGAGACTAAATTCCCAAGGTTTACATGTGCGCTGGAGTGCAGGGGAGCGCTGCTGCTCTGGGTGTTGGACCTGAAAGATATGTCTATATTACCGAGGCTGGAAGAGTGGATGCAAACCATCATGTAGAAGGCACCCTGCAATCCACCAGGGGACAGTCTCCTCACCCCAGCAGAGAATCATCCTGCCCCATGACCTTGGGGCTGGCTGACAGCACATATTACTCTTGCAGAGGACCCAAGTTTGGTTCTTTGCAGTCATGGTCAGCTGCTCACACCTGCCTGGAACTCCAGCTCCAGAGGATCCAAGTCCCTCTTCTAGTCCCTGAGGGAACCTTCACTCACCTGTATATACTCATACACAGGCATGCAAACATATACATGATTCAAAATAAGTGTAATATTAAAATAAGCAAATGGAGATAGGTGGTTTTCTGTGAGTTCAATGCCAATCTGGTCCACGTAGCAAGTTTCAGGCCACCCAGGAATATATACTGTGACCCTGTCTCAAAAAAAGAAAAGAAAAGAAAAAAGAAAGAAAGAAAGAAACAAACAAACAAACAAAAAGGGCCTTGGAGCTGAGGATATGGTCTGGCGAATAGAGTGTTTGCCTTGCATTTGTGGTACATTGCATTTGATTTCCTACATAGAGTTTGATTATATGACTTGTAATCCTGGGACTCTGGAAGTGAGGGCAGTAGGATCAGAAGTTCAGGGTCAGCTGGATGCAGTGATGTAGTGTAATCCCAGAGCTAAGTCCCAGTGCTCAGGGAGGCAGAGGCAGGAAATCTCTGTGAGTTCAAGGCCAGCCTGGTCTACTACGCGAGTCTGGGACAGCCAAAGAGGCCACACAGAAAAACCCTGTCTTGAAAAACAGACAAACAAATAAAACTAATAATAATAATAATAATAATAATAATAATAATAATAATAATAAAATCCAACCAAAAAAGTCAACCAAAATATACAAAGTTTTCACTTTAAAAACCAAATAAGGAACCCTGGTCTAGCTGCTGATCTCCTTACTCCCAGCCAGAGCATCATAGATGAGATATAGCTGATTGCTGGGCCCTGTGCAGCTGTGAAACTTTCTCTTGGAACCTGAGAGAGGCAGCCATGAATCAGAAACACCCGTGATGTGCACTACCATCTGGAGAGTCACTGGCTTTAGTCCACAGGAGATACTGAGTGGCTTTCTAAACAAGTGACTGACGAGGCTGCCCTTGGATGACCCGTGAGCCCAGTCCTGCCTGCCACCAGTCAGCACCTGCTTGGTATTCCCTTGTTTCATTCCCGAGACCTGCCCAGGACCGCCTCCTAGCTCTCAGGGCCCAAGCAGGTGTGCCGGGCCAGCTGTGCCACCTGGAGGACTGGGGGAAGAAATGACAGGCCGAGGAAGGGGAGCAGACGTGGACATGCAGCACCTTCCTTCTCCTGCACCCCCAGAGCCTCTGCTGCCGCTTTTCTCCTTCAGAGCCTTTTGTTCTGCAGCCCCGTGTGTTCCACGGTCATGTTCTCTTGGCCTTCTTCCTCCTCCTTTTTTCATTAAATGTTGAGCTCTCTGTCCTCTTCACTTCCTTTTTCTTATGAGACAAAGATGAACCTGAGTCGTGACCTGGATTCAGTGAATACACTGTGCGTTGAGGCCTTCCCTCCAGTGTTTTCAAGTAGTATTATATCCATTAATGAACCATTGTTTATCTGCAGGGCCTCTGGCCAGCTAGACAAGGGCTCCACCTCTGCTTTACATCCTTAGCCCATTAATCAGCATTTGTCAGAGTCCCCCTGAGATCTGCTACAGCTACTTTCACCTACTTTCTTGTTTCACTCCAATTTCTTTTCTGTGTCTCACGACCTCCTGCCTTCTTTACTAGAAGACGGATCACATTCTGCTACTTTTTAATTGACACCTCCTAAATAGATTGTTGATGATGGGTTTTGAAAACAAACTGAATTCATCATGGGGTCATCCCAAGGAAATGAAACCTCTTTGTAAACTGTGTGCAGTTTCTTTTTCATGATGTTCATCTCCCTTGCAAATGAGATGCTGGAGAAGAGGTCATGAGCAGCACCCAGCTGGCTGCAGAACACTCAGTCCCAGCGTTAGGACTCAGGAGCCAGAGCTCTGGGCCTTGGGTCAGAGTGGAATGTGGCTTCTCAAGGCAGAGAAGCCTGTGTTTTTCCAGCTGATCTGCTCCATATGACCTTAAGTGAGGAAAGCCAGGAGCCATTCCAGTTGTGAAAGGGGAGTGGCCCATGAGAGGATGCTACACAGGATCACCAGCTAGGACATCAAGGGAAGGCTTGCCACCTCCGACTGATTCCTAGCAATTATCTTGAGAAAACAATTTGGAGCTTAATTTTTCTTGTGTTTTGAAGCAAGATGTCATGTAGCATAGCTGACCTTGAACTTATTATGAAACCGAAGATGGTCTTGAATTTTTGGTTCTCCTGTCTATCTCCCACATACTAAAAACACAGATGTGCACTACCACACCTGTTTTTGTATAGGGTTGGAGACTGAACCCAGGGCTTCATGGATGCTAGGCACTAATCTACGTCTTCAGGCCCCAGAGCTCAGTAAAGTCATGCTTGGGGTTCCGGGTACTTTGCCTATACCCAGTGTGTACTCTACCAAAGAGCTATAGCTCCCAATATGAAAATATGCCAATCGAAAATGTACATGAACAAGAGGAAGAAACCCCAGGGTCAGGGTGCCCAGGAGACGACCTCTTGTGTGTATGTTTGTTTTTCCTAAGATCTTTCACTGTGTTGTCCAGGATGGCCCTGAGCTTCTGGGCTCGAGCAATTCTCCTGCCTTGGTCTCTCAAGTCGCTGAGACTATAGATGGCTTGATGATGCCAGCTGGTGAGATTTGCTACTATAATCACTAACTTAATGGTTGCTCAGACTATGTCCATCTTACTTAGTCCCCTCACCATCAATGGGTAGGTTTCTGGCTTTGTTGTTTTGGTTTTGTTTTTGTTTTTTGAGCTGGAGGAAGCATGAGGGGGTGTTGAGGGGGTATCCTGAACTGGCCTGGAACTCGTGGTGATCCACCTGCCTCAGCCTCCAACTGAGGGTAAGTAGGAACAGAAGAAGAGAGAGCATGGCGAGACTCTAATAAAACTGAACTTCTAGCACAGGTCACGGTTTCAGACTGTGTGCTTCTTAGAAAGCTGAGCTTGGATCTGTCATCTTGTTTTCTGAATGATTCTGATCTTCCATGGAATCGATACTCTTGTGTTTAAAGTGAGTTAAAGCTCCAGAAGGTCACTCTCTGAGTATCACATCGGTGGGCTCACAACTTCCTGTAACTCCAGGAGATCCAATACCTTCTTCTGACCTCAGTGGGCACCGTGCTCATGTCTGTGCGTGTGCACACACATACACACAGACACACACACACCCCCACACACACCCTTTTTAAAAAATCTTTTCTTCAAAGGCACTTAAGGTGCTTCCTGGTGGTAATTAAAAATTGCTTTTGGGGAATCAGTTGCTACTGAGAGCAATGTTGAGAGCATTTTCTTCCATAACCCCTACCACAACATCCAGGGAAGATGCCATTAATACGCTTGTTGCTTTGAAACAAGGTTTTGCCAAGTAGTCCGGGCGTCAAACTCGCTGGTCTCCTGCCTCAGCCTCCTAAAAACTGGAATCATATCACTTTTTCATTATTATATAATTTATTGTTACAGGCACTGGGGTGCATGAAACAAGGGTACATAGTGGCAAAGCCGGGATTTTAATCTTGGTGTTCTGGCTTTGAGAGATAATCTCTACAGTATTGTCTTTTGTTTTGCTTTTTTTTGTTTTTTGTTTTTTGTTTTTCCTTCACAAATGAAGCTTGTCCTCTCCTTTCACTGTGATTGGAGCTAATGAAAAAGCTTGCAAAATTTTTTGTAGTATTTAAAAACTCACATAAGTAAATTTATCTCTAAACCTTGAACTTGTGCAGATAAGAGAAGATTTAACATTCATTCATTTAGAATACAAAGATGGTTATCTTTGTCCTGTGTGTGTGTGTGTGTGTGTGTGTGTGTGTGTGTGTGTGTGTGTCTGCCTGTCTGTCTGTCTGTCTGTGGTTATATGCATGCCATGAAGTGCTCACGTGCAGAGTCAAAGGACAACCCATAGGACTTAGTTTTCCCCTTTTCTATGTAGATCCTAGTCATCTGGTCCAAATTGCCAGGTGTGGAGGAAGCGCCCCTAGATGAGCTCTCTTAGGCACAAGGTTTTACCAGGTGGTAGGTTGATTATACAATACTTTATTTTGTTTGTTTGGTTCTTTATCTACTTTAGAGACAAGGTCTCTTGTAGTGCTGGCTGTCCTTGAACTTACTATGTGGATCAGGTTGGCCTCAAATTCACAAGGATTCTTCTACCTCCACCTTCCAAATGCTGCGTCTAAAGACATGCACCACCATGCCCTGACCAACACTTCATTACTATCATTTACTTATTTTAAGACAGTATCTCACTAGAGAGCTCTGGCTGGCCTAGGACTTGCTAGGTAGACCAGGCTGACCTTGAAATCCCCAATTGTCTACCCGCCTCTGCTCCTGAGTGCTGGGATTAAAGATTTCACCGCACTTGGCATCCTCTCTGGATTTGCCTGTGGCTCCCAGTGCTTACTGTCCCATCCGCTTACTGTAGCTGCCTGTGTCCTCGTCATAAGAGCACCAACCACAGTGAGGGAGGATGCATTCTGAAGACCTCATTCCGGGGAGATCGAGCACTCCCACGGCTGGGTCATTAGGGAAGTGTGTTTAGCTGGGGGACTGATAGAAGGGTATGAGTTGAATTGCTGTGCAGGGATTGGGACAGCATCTGCATTTCCACACTTCTGAAGCAGGAAGGGGTGGGTAGACATCACAATTTTGAAGACATGTTTTCTGGGACTTTGATGTTTCCTCAGTTGAAAGGGATGTGTTCTGAGAGTGATCTGTGTGTTTCTGCGTGTGGAACACAGCACTCGTGGCCTTGAATGACGTGTTCCTGTCAGAAAGCTTTTGGGGTCCCATCAGCAGGATGACTTAGTGTGGAGAGCCAGCTTTGTGACATCCGTGACAGCAGTGTGGCTTCAGCCTGCAAGCCTACGGGTACATGGTACAGAGAAGCATTTCCTTTTTCTTTCCTTTTTACTTTTTGTTCTTAGATGTCTGCTCATGGAGCCCAGGCTGGTCTTGAACCCTTGATCCTCCTGCTTCCACCTCCCAAGTGGTGGGATTACAGGTGCACATCACAAACCTGACCCTACTTTGAGCCTCTCTGAAGTCATTTGTTCTAGAACCCCCCAAATGAATCAAATCACATAGTATTTAAGATTTGAGACTGGCTTATTTTATGCAGCCTAGCCCTCAGGGTCCCTTGAATTAACTGATTGCTGTTTGAGGGCCTGTGAAGTCTGTGCTGACCATGGACTTCAGTGGACCTGCTCGGTCTCCCTAGTGCTGGGATTACAGGCAAGCCGTTCCTTTCTTGTTGTCAGAGGAGGAGGATTTTCGGGACAGTCTCTCACTCTAACCCCAGCTGGCCTGGTATTTGTAGTAATCCCTTTTTCAGTGTCCTAAGGTTTGGAGTGTTTTTTTTTTTGTTTGTTTGTTTTTTTTGTTTTTTTTTTTTTTGAGGCTGAGCATCTTTATGCTGTGCTGCTTAGGCACCTTCCTTTCCCACCCTCTAGTATATATAAGACCGCATGCATGTGCCACTATATACAGCTTTCCTTCACTGAAAAAAAAAATCACATTTATTTTGCCATGCTACTGTGTGCATGAGTGTATGAGAGTGTGTGTGTGTGTGTGTGTGTGTGTGAAGGTCAGGTGACAGCTTTCTGGAGTCAGTTCTCTCTAACACGTAGGTTCTTGGTATTGAACTCACACTTGCTGTATAGTCCAGGCTCACACTTGATGTATACTCCAGGTGTTTGCACTTGCTGTATAGTCCAGGCTGGCCTTGGCTGGGATTTCAGGTGTGTGCTACCAGACCAAAGTTTTTTCACTGCTTTCAAAACTGAGTAAATGTGGGCTGCAATCCCAGGACTAGAAAAATAGTGAATAGTTCATGGCATGCACCAGCCAGGTTTTAAAATCCTCTCATCCTTCGTGGTCACATGGGTTGCATCATGTTCTTGCCCTTGCTGTGAAGAGGCATGAGCCATTACTAAGGGCCCCAGGAGATGGGAAGAATTCTCTGTCCCTACCCTGAAGAGTTTATCCTCCCAGAAAGATGCACCCTGAAAAGGTATATGATGTGAGCCTTCTCTCTACTCTAAGGGTCACAGAAACAGAGGCACAGACTGACAAAGTGGCTGTGGCTCCCCGGGCAGGGGAAGGGGTATTTCACAAGAGTCCAGAGCCAACTTAAGATCCTGGCTCCATCATTCCCCCTGTCAGTTTGAGTGCACTGAGCTTTCTTTGGTAAGCTCAGTGTCCTTACCTGTATGACTTGGAGAACGCTACTTAGTTCACAGGAGGTTTAAACACGGAAACACAGACACAGAGTTTAATAGACAACCTAGCAGGCAGTGTTGAGAATCAGGGAACAAAAATACTGTCTGGCTATTTGTAAGATTTGTTCTTACTTAACAGAACCAAAAACGTGAACATCTGTATTCTCTGCCTTTTTTTCTCTTTCTTTTTTTTTTCTTTTTTGGGTTTTTTGAAATAGTCTTTCTGTGTAGTCCTGGCTGTCCTGGAATTTACTCTGTGGACCAGGCTGACCTCTAACTCACAGAGATCCATCTGCCACTCCCTGCTGGGTGCTGCTACTAAAGACATGTGTTGCCATGCTCCCATTTTTCAAGTGTTTTTGGTCTGTGTCCCTCTGTATGGATAGTTTCAGCTCGGCATCCTGTTTGTGAGACTCATTGTCAAAGTACAGAGACAAGACAGTAACTTTTGTCTGAGAGATCACTGGGAAGACAGAGAAGGAGGAAGGAAAAAACCATCACCCAGACTGTTAATTTAGTGCCTCTAATTGAAGAGTTAGCTCCAACCAGAGCAAGGAGAGTAGATGCCGGGGCTCAGTCTCTTTTGAGTGACAAAGTGATTCAGGGCTGTTCTGTCAGTTAAGGATTTCATATGTGGATTATTTTAATTCCAGATGGCAAAAAACTCTTATTGTTCTAGTAATAATAACATCAATAGTTACTTTAGTGTGTGTGCTTGGGATTAAACATGGCACCATGCATGTTTGACACAAGAATTTAAACACCCTCAAAAGCTTTCCCCTCAGCTACAAGACAGGCTTTAAAAACTACAAATAAAGTAAAATGAACAGAATGTGTTATGCCCAGATCTTAAGGTCCCCAAAGACCAGCAGGAGCTAGACCACATTTGTAAGAGCAAGAGCTTTATTCAGGCTTAAGCTTGGTCTCTCCACTGTCACCAACGCAGTGGATCAGAAAGGAGAGCCCCGAGCAGCTATATGCAGGGTTTTTATTTGGGGTTTGAGCAAGAACCCAGAATTCCCAGCTTAGCAGTCACACAATTGGATGACATTCAGCGATGGCAAGCTTGTTACAGAGTGATTGGCTAACTGACATAACTAACACTGAGTGAGCTATCTATAGACCTCAGGAATGTTAGGTTGGTGGGCTGCCCAGCACAGATTCCCCACCATGAGATAAGATACCTTCCCATTCTTGGGGTTACCTCCAGGATATTCCTTGGGTAGGGAATCTTATGGCCTTGTTTCTGGAACTGATGACCGTTGGTGGGAAGGCATCAGGCCTGGTCCTTTCAAATGCATGAATTAAAATATTTTTAATTAAAGAGCTCACCAAGGCATTTTAGAATGTAGATTTGGGAAACAACATCCCAACCTTCCTAATGTGGTTCCTCCTGTTGTGGTGACCCCCAACCATAAAATTATTAATAGCTGTAATTTTACTACTGTTATGAGTCATAATGTAAATATTTTTTGAGACAAAGGTTTGAGACAAAGGTCATGACACACAGCTTGAGAACCGCTGCTCTAGAACATTCCTTGTTTTATTCCTGTTTGTCTGTTGGGTGGGTGTTCCTTATCCAAGAGTGAGCTGACTTCAAGGTGATTGGATCCATTATCAGTGAGGAGAAGAAACAAAACAAAAAGGGCCCAACAATAGACTTTAAATGCATTTTACACAGTCCTCTTTAAAAAGCATCTGAGGAGGGTGGGGGTGAACCAGGAATTTCCTCCTCCACCCAGACTGCTGCAAAGCTGTAAACTAATATTGTGAGAGAGAAGAAATACGCTGGTCTCAACTTTCCCCCAGGGTAGCGCTCTGTGTTTTTGTTTACTAGGATTAAAGAATGCTAGGATGGTTTGTGCTTTAATTGGAAAATTTCTGAGCTTTGCTTAGGTCAGGGGAGGCTTCTTACATCTGCCTGGGAGCTCTTTCCACATTCACATGCTATCCTGGTGTTATCTTTCAATTAGCACCCCTCTCCTGTCCTCCCTTCTTTTCATGCTCTTTTTTAAGGAAAAAAAAAAAAAAAAAAAAAAAAAAACAAGCAACAAAACAACCATAACTGACTGTGCAGCCTAAGCTATCCCAGAACTTGCGTCAACCCTCCTGCCTCAGCTTCCTGATTAGCTCTGGTCAAGAGTTTTGTTTGAGCATTGCTCAGTCTCTGTGATGTTGGTAAGGGATGTTGTTCTGTCCTAAAATTTACTTTTTGTTGCTGTCATTAACAGTGAAAGTGAGGGTGCCTGCAAGATGGTTTAGCAGTCACAGGGAAGGCTTATTGATTGCTCTTGAGGAGCACTGGAGTATGGGTCCCCACACCCACATCATGAGGTTCATAATGGCACCACTCCAGCTCTAGGGGGATGTGCCTCTGCCGTCTGTGGGCCCTGCATTCATGTGCACATACATACCAACCACCCACCTCCCTCTGCCACATAGTTAAAGTAAAGAATTAACCTTTTTTAAAAGGTGAAAACGAAGTTTATAGGTTTTTGTTTATCTAAATTCTGATGCATTTATTTTGCCAAAAATCTCATGACACTAGTGTGGTGGCCATGGTTAAAAATCTCTCTTCCATGACTATGGGCAAATGAGAATTTAACAAGAGCATTTCCCAGAATGGGTTTGATTTGCATCAGTGTTCCATAATCCTCTGTGGCTTTATACTTTGTTTAAATAAACTTTCACAATGAATTCGTTAAAAAGAATGAGGTCTCCAGCAGATTTCACTTGGCTGATTTTGTGTTTTATTCTTTTTACGTTTTGCTCATTAGGCATTTAGAGGGTAGCTGGGTATCCTGAAAAAGGAGGTTGCTAAATGCAATGACAGAGATATTGATAAGGTTTCACATTAGTTATGAGGTCATATGATCTCCCTGTCCCTGCTTACGAAGGTGGAGCTGAGGTCTTCTTCCTCTCTTCCTCCTTTTCCTTCTTCTTTTTCAAGACATTGTTTCTCTGTGTAGCCTTGGCTGCCCTGGAACTGCCTCTGTAGACCAGGCTGATCTCTTAGACCAGGCTGGCCTCAAACTCCTTCATCTCCCAAGTGCTGGGATTAAAGGTGTGCGCCACCTGGCGGGAGCCGAGGTCTTCTTAAAGTTGGAATTATTTTTTTTTTTATTTTTGGGATATTGTTGTTTTTGGTTGTTTTGCTTAGTTTTGTTTTGAAACAGGGTCTCGCTGTATAGCTCTGGCTGTCCTGGAATTCACTCTGTAGACCAAACTGTCCCTAGACTCACAGAGATCCTCCTGCCTCTGTCTCCTTAGTACTGGGATTAAAAGTGTACACCACTATGACTGACCAAGATTGGAGTTTCTTGAGGCTGGAAGCTGGCTCATTGAGTAAAGTGCCAGCCTGCACGAGAAACAGAGTTCAGCTCCTCAACACACCACAGAAACTCCAGTGAGGCAGTGCATGGCACACTTGCAACCCTACTGCTGAGAGGTTGGGCAAAGGTTGGTCCCAGGGATCACTGGCCAGCCAGTTTAGCCAATCAGGAAATGGGTTCAGTAAAGTGGAGATGATTCATAGAGGAAGATGCCTAACAGCAGTGTCCAGCCTCTTCACACACATTCACACTCACAGATATGTACATACACACACTCACTCACTAATATCAACATACACACGAATACACTGGAACACACACTCACTTTTGCCCACATAAACACACACACCACACACATGCATCGTGCACATACGCACACAACAATATCAACACACATACACAGCACGCACAAAACAAAAACAAGCCTCAAAATCAATTCCTTAAAAATAAACCAAACTAAACAATACCTTAGTGAACTGGAGAGATGGCTCAGCGGTTACGAGCACTGATTGCTATCTTAGAGGGCTCAGGGCCCATTCTCTGAATTCACATTTGTCTGTAACTCAGTTCCAAGGGGGCTGACGCTCATTTAAAATCTCAGCACCAGAAAGTGGATGTAGGAGGATCTTGGATTTGAGCTCAGTTTGGTATGGGCTGCATGGCAACACTGTCTCAAGGAACAGAAGCGTATAAAGCAGGATGACACCTCAAGTGGCAGGCACATACTTCGTTTTCAATAAACTACTGGGCTGGATTGTTTTATGTCAAGTTGGAGCTGTCTGAATGGAGGGGACCTCACCTGGGGAGTGCTGCCATAAGATTGGCTGTGGGGCATTTTGCCACACACCCCACCCCCTCCCCCACCCTTGGTTCTTCGAGATAAGGTTTCTCTGTATTGCCCTGGCTATCCTGGAACTCCATCTGTTGACCAAGCTGCCCTCAAACTCAGAGATCCCCTGCCCCTGCCTGTCAAGTGCTGGGCTTAAAGGTGTGTGCAACCGTCCATCACTCGGCTGTAGGATGTTTTCTTAATTAGTGACTAAGTGGGGACTAGCCCATCATGGGTGGTGCCGTTCCTGGACTGGTGTTCCTTTGTTCTATAAGAAAGCACACTGAGCGAGCAAGCTATGGGGAGCAAACCAGTCAGCAGCACCCGTCCATGGCCTCTAAAACCAGCTCCTGCTTCCAGGTTCCTCCCTGTTTCGCTCCTGTCCCAACCTTGATGGGATACGATGTGGAACTGTAAGCAAAATAAACCCTTTCTTCTCCAGCTTGCCTTTGGTTATGGTGCTTTGTTGTAGCAATAGAAACCCTAACTAAGATAATTAACCTTTCTCCAGATTCAGCATCAAATGCATTGCCCTTTTGTTGTTGTTGTTAATGTTTTTTATTTATGTTTGTTTCTGAGGCAGGGTCTCCCTCTGTAGCTCAGGCTGGCCTCTTACACTCAGCAGCCCTGCCTCAGCTTCTCAAATGTTGGGATTATAGGCATGAGCCACTGTGCCTGACTGAAATCGAGCTTTATCTCTAGAGATAAAGCTGCCACCACTTGAGAAGTGGTAGCTGCTCACATGCTTCAGTTTCCATGTGGTCTCACTTATCAGGAGGATGCAAGCACGATTTAGAGGTTTTGTGAGCATTTTACTTTGAATAAGTCATCAAGTGATTAGTTCTGCTTTTTTTTTAAAAAAAAATTGTCATTTGATTAAATCAAGGATGCCTTCCCTTTATTGCCCTGACTCATACTGGGTGGCTGCTTGCTAAGTAACCCTGTGCCTGGAGAGGAAGGGGTTAGCAACATCCCTGCCCAATGGGTGTCCTGTCACGCTGCACAGAGGGAAGCATGCCTTGGTGTCTTATTGAAGAGTGATGGGACAGTCAAGCATTCAGCCCACTGTGGGGACACTTCCACTCACCTCAGTGTATTCGTCTTCCTGAGGCTGGACTTGCCAGCTCCACCTTGCACACAAAGAAGCAGCCCAGTGTGGTGACTCAGCCCTGTAAACCCAGCTCTTGAGATGTGAAGACAAGAAGCTAAGGCGGTTAAGGCCAGCCTGGACAGCAGGATACCCTGGATAGGGAACCTTGAAGTCTGTTCAAGACACCCCAAAACCAAGTTCTCAGCACAAAGCAGATTTGTTTGCCCCAGAGGGACAGAGGACAGGGATAAGGGACAAAGACAGGAGATAGAGGATGAGGGAGGAGTGAAAGAGAACAAAGGAGAGGGGAGAATGAAAGTAAGGGAGAGGGGTAAGGAGTATTTGTCCTGGAGGACAAAGCACTGACTCCGGACCCTTTATAAAAGTAAAAGGGGAAACCCCGTGGTAGGAGAAGGTGTTTATTTGGGCATGTTAATTAGGTGAGCCAAACGGCCTTTTGATTGCTAGATTTCACCACTTTGATAGCTGGACAGGATGGGACAGGACAAATGGGGCTGAGGTTTCAGCCTCAGGAAGAGGAATTGAATAGATCTTGGGGCAAGCTTTAGCTGGCCTGGGTCTCTTCACCTGTCTAAAAAAAGGAAAAACAAAACAAACAAACTAAATTAAGAAAAAAAAAAAAAAGATGTGAGTGGTTCAAGGTCACATACACCTGTCAAAATCCCAGAAGGATCCAGACCTTCAGTCATGGGAAGTTTCCTTTCCTAGACTCCACTACCTAGCAGTCAGCAGCCATTTGGGCAATTCCCAAAGAATAATCATCGTTTAAATCGTTAAAAATGGAAAGAAGGTTCTTATCAATTCTTTGGTCTCTTCATTTTTACAGATAAGAGGAACAAGACACGCCACGTGCCACTGGGTCACTGTGATAGGCTGGGTGGTGGTGGCAAATCTGTTTCAAAGCTCAGTAAAGTAAGGGGGTTGGTTTGAACCCTATGCTCTGCTCAATAGCAGACTAAAGAGACGTTCCTGAGCCTTGTTAGAATGTACCCATCCATGTTCTTGAATTTTCAGCATGCTGCTGTTACGTTTTGCATCTCTCATTCTTTCTTTAAAAATTTAAAAAATTACATTTGTGTTTGGGGGAAGGGGTCAGAGAACAATTTACAAGAGTCAGTTCTCTCTTTCCACTATGTGGTTCCCAGGAATTGAACTTGGGCCATCAAGCTTGGCAGCAAGTTCAAGTATCAAGAACCATCTCACTGGCTCCTTCCTTCTTTACTTACTTTTTTTTTTTTTTTCCTTAAATAATGTCTCTTGGAGTCCTAAATTGGCCTTGAACTTGTGACCTTGAATTTCTGGTGCCCACCAGCCTGACTCTGGCTAAGCCTTTTGTTAGTTGTATTTTGAAAGAAGAAAAAAAAGGGAAGACAACATTTACGTAAAACTTAACTCACTCAACAACTTAATACATTAAGTGATAACACCTATCTTTCCGTATACATTTTCAAGATTTATTTTGTTTCTGGAAAACTGAAGGTGTTTGTCATCTGTTTTAATTGCCTGCATCGTTTTAGCACTAGGCATCTTATTGGTATTGAAATCGAGACAAAGGCAGGAAATTGAAGAAATGGAAAAACTGAGAGGATAAATTCCGTGCAGTAAGACAGTGCCTCTCAGTAATGTTATAACCTGGAAAGGGCAGGGCAGGGCAGGGCAGGGCAGGGCAGGGCAGGGCAGGGCAGGGCAGGGCAGGGCGTTCAGATTCGGTCCTTGTTAGCTTTCTGTTGCTGGGATAAAGACCATGGTCCAGTCACAGTCCATCATAGAGGGAAGTTGGGGCAAGAACTGGAGGCAGGAGCTGAAGCAAAGGCGGCGGAGGAGTGCTGCTTCCTGGCTTGCTCCCCATGGCTCGCCTCAGCCTGCTTTCTTATAGAACCCAGGACTGGCGCCCCAAACAGTAGGCTGGGCCTCTCACAGCAATCGTGAATCAAGAAACTTTCCCAAACACTTACCTACAGGCCAATCTGATAGAGGCAAATCCTCATTTGTTTCCTCTTCCCTGGTGGCTCTAGCTTGTGTCAAGTTGACAAGAAAAAATAACCAGGACAGATGCCATATTAAAAAATGGAAATCAATGTGTAGACATAGTGCTGTGTTCCTGACTGCTCTTTAGGTAGTTTCCCAGAGACCTGGGGAATGGATTTGGAGGTGCTTACAGTGAAGATAAAACCATTTCTTTTCCCCCTAACCTTGTGTTTGACCTCTCCTGGCTCCCTTTGCATACCTCTTCCCCCCCCCCCCCCCCCCCGCTCTGCCAGGGCAGGACTCCTCAGCTGCCTTTTAAAACCTGGCATTTACGTTATGCTCTGGGAATTTACCAAGTCAACTCTTGCTTCTGGTAAACAGCAACTCACAGCCAGGATGGCACCAAAGAGAAACAATGGGGCGGTTGCCATGGGATGTCAGCACTAAAGGGGGCTCAGTACAACACACCTCTTCTCCTTTACGTGGAGGATGATCACGTGATGGCCACGTCCTCTCCAGAGACACTCAAGTAGATCTGCTTACTCTTTCCTGAGGTGGCGGGCCTACTCTGGACCTTGTGAGAAATAAGCAGAACCCGAGGACCAAGTCACCAATGACAGAGTTCTCCCGCAGAGGACTGCTGCTGAACTTAGATCTTTCTAGACTCCAGGGTGAGAGAATCAGCCGGTGGTGTCAGCTGTGGAGAAGGAATAAAAACCGAAGATGGAACTAAGAGGAATAGCTTGTCTTAGCCTTCTGACATCTTGAAGACTTAAGCTAAGGGTTTGCTGAAAGGATGGAGCTGGGCCTGGAGGAGACATTGGTTTGAGTGAGATTTGGAGCTGATCCTAGGATGAGAGTGTCCTGTTTAGGGGCAAAAATACTCCATCAGTGTGTGATGTGCTTGGAGGCACAATCTGTCCCTGTGAGGTAAAGGCCTTCAAGTACTGCCAGCCTTTAGATAATGCCAGATAGCCCCATTCTCCAACTGCCCTTGGGCGAGCTCACTCCACTTCCCTGTGACCTCAGCTCTTCTCTCAGCTACTCTACCCCTCAAGTTGGCTCCCTTCTTAGATTCTACCCTACATCTCCTCTAATGTGGCACCTTAGAAGACCTTTCTCTCTTCCTGTGCTTAACTTTTCAATGCCAACTCCATTTTGAATCTCTGAAGGAATCACTCTTTTAGAAGATTGAAATCTGAGGCAAGGACTGAGAGGAGAGAGACACTAATTTCTGGACAGTTCACTCAGCATCTAACACCCCCACTGCAGAGTGTTGCCTAAGGAAAGGTTTCCACTCTTGGGCCTGCCAGGTACAAGAAAGGAAAATTACAATCGGCTCTGTCTTTCTCTTGTAATGACCTCACCATAAATTCCAAAGCACAAGGAGACTCCAGCACTCAGCCCTGAGGCCTCTATCTGTGAGTCCGTCTTGACCTGCAGTGCTCTGTGCAGGAGTACGTCATCGCTGGCCTTGTCTCCCAGGAAGCACAGCCTTCAGGAAAGAAGACGCTTAAATAACCAGCAGGCTGTTCTCCCATGGCGAGGTCCTCTGAGCTGAGACCTGTGCAGTGGGGCTCCTGACCTGAACTGGGCACTGTTAGGGCTGCTATGAGTTTGACATGGATGTCCCATGTGGGCCTATGACACTTTTTAGATCACTTTCTAGGTGATCCAGTCTTTGGGTAGAGTGATCCTAGTTTGTTCATAATCTCAGTTAAAAAGGTTTGGCTAAAAGAATGAGAAAGTTCAAGAATACATTCTAGTTGCCTGCTCCAAGGATAGCACCAGAGGACAAGTCACATGTATTTTAATGGTATACCCAGGGGTGAAAGGTTACACATCTGAATGTCACCTCGTCTGCAATGTATGCAGATAAAAGTTATCTTTATATAATGCGTTTAATATAGGATTTCTCTCCCTGAGTCTTTCCTGAAAACTTGTTTTAGGGGTACTGTACTTCTTCGTTTTGTTGTTAGGTTTTCAAGACAAGGTTTCTCTGCTCTCTGTGTAGTCCTTGCTGTCCTGGAACTTGATCTGTAGACCAGGCTGGCCTCTGGCTCAGAGGTCTGCCTGCCTCTGTCTCCCAAGCACTGGAATTAAAGATGGTAATGCTCTTCTTGAAAAGGGTTGAGCAAATACATTTTGAGGATTTACTGGTTTTGCCCTCCTTTTTGTTAAAAAAAAATTATTTATTTTTATGTGCATTGGTATTTTGCCTATGTATGTCTGTGTAAGTGTGTCAGATGTCCCTGGAACTGGAGTTACAGACAGTTGTGAGCTGCCATGTGGGTGCTGGGAATTGAATCCAGGTCCTCTGGAAGAACAGCCACTGCTCTTAACTGCTGAACTTTGTTTGCTTTAATTCATTATTATTTTTTATGTTTTGGTTGTTTGAGACAGGGTTTCTTTGTGTAGTCTTGGCTGTTCTGGACTCACTTTGGGGACCAGGCTGTCCTCAAACTCACAAAGATCCACCTGCCTCTGCCTTCCCGAGTGCTGGGATTACAGGCATGCGCCACTGCACCCGGCTTGATTGCTACTTTGAATAAGATTTTAAGGGCTGTTTTACATTTTAGTTTATTATGTTTTAAATTATTTATTTATTTATTTTTTGTGCGGGTTTTTGCTGGAATGTCTGAGGTGGCACTCTCCTGGGACTGGAGCTGTAAACAGCTGTGGGCTGCCATGTGCGTGAGGGGAGCTGAACACACCAGGTCTCATTATAGATGGTTGTTAGCCACCGTGTGGTTGCTGGGAATTGAAGAAGCTGAGGGGGTCATCCCTGTCATAAGCCTCTGGAAGAACAGCTAATAAATAGTAACCACGGAGCCGTCTCTCCAGCCTTGTTTTCTTATTTTTTTTTAAGTGTGATTTTCTTTTTCTTTTTAAGATTTATTTATATTATTATGTATACAATGTTCTGTCTGCATGTACCCCTGAATACAAGAAGAGGACACCAGGTCTCATTATAGATGGCTGTGAGCCATCGTGTGGTTACTGGGAATTGAACTCAGGGCTTCTGGAAGAGCAAGCAGTGCTCTTAACCTCTGAGCCATCTCTCCAGCTGGTTTTCTTATGTTTAATGTGGGTGTATGTGCATGTCCTCACGTGCATAGACGTGGATACGGTGCCCTCAGGAGCCAGGAGAAGGCATTGGATCCTCTGGAGCTGGAGGCAGTTATGAACTTCCTGATATAGGTGCTGGGAAATACACCTGGAAGATAAAACCTGGAAACAAACGTGGATCCTCATCTTTCCAACCCTACTTGTAAAATTTTCTGTCTTTTATATTATTTTAAAATAGGGACAATCAATGAAGTAGCTGGTCTGTGATGTTCAAAGGTTATGAGCAGTAAAAGAAGATCAAGAAAGTGTTCCACACTGGAAGAGATTAAGGATATAAGACCTACATGGCACCTAGGACCTTGAATTGAACCGTTTTGTATGGAGTCTGTGCTTTAGGAACTAGAATTTTATCAAGTTTGAGGCTGGCTTTGTTTTTTAGGAACTATTCACTGAATAAAAACAATGGGGCATTATGTCTACTGTAGACTCAGAAAAACATTTATGTACATGCCATGTGTTAATTCTAATTTTAAAATTACTTAGTCTCTGAGACAGAGTCTCATATGTTCCAGGCTAACCTCTAACTCACTATGTAGCCAAGGATGACTTTGAATTTCTGATCCTCCTGCCTCCACTTCCTCAGTTCTGGGATTGCAGGTGTGTGTTATCATGCTATCCTGGTTTATGAGAAGCTGAGGATTGAACCCCGGGCTTCATGCTAGGCAAAGACTCTGCCAATTGAGCTACTCCCTGGGAAAATTCTGATTTTTAAGAGTTGTAAATTGGTAAAGAAAAAAAAAAAACACATACTACTATAAAAAATATAGTACTGGGCTGGAGAGATGGCTCAGCAGTTAAGAGCATTGACTGTTCTTTCAGAGGACCCGAGTTCAAATCCTAGCACCCACATGGTAGCTGACTACTGTCTATAGCCCCAGAATCTGACACCCTCACACAGGCATACATACAAGCAAACAACCAATGCACATAAAAGAAAAAGAAAAAAGAAAGAAAGAAGGAAGGAAGGAAGAAAGAAAGAAAGAAAGAAAGAAAGAAAGAAAGAAAGTTGCAGTATTACCTTTTCTTAGTTGGGGTTTTTATAGCTGTGAAGAGACAACATGACCACAGCTAAGGGAAACATTTAACTGAGGCTAGCTTACAGTTCAGAGGTGTAGTCCATTACTCTGTCACGGTGGGAAGCATGACATCACTCAGGCAGACATGGTGCTGGGGAAGGAGCTGAGACCTCTACGTCTGGACTAGAAGGCAGCAGGAAGTGAATGTCACACTGGGTGTACCTAAGCATCTGGGACCTCAAAGCACCGACACCACCCTCCCCAGTGACACACTTCCTCCAACAAAGCCATACCTACTCCAAAAGGCCACAGCTCCTAATAGTGCCACTCCCTATAAGCCTAGGTGGCCATTTTTATTCAAATCACCAAATCTTCTGAGTGTTGGCATCTGTCAGTTGAACATCTTGGTAAGACCCCGGAAGAAGCTGAGGGGGTCATCCCTGTCATAAGCCACTCCAGCCTGCTCTCATGAGGGCACAGTCCATCCCAATCTAATGGGATACTGCTATGCAAACAGAATTCAGCCTGCTTAGATTAGATGTCTTCTATGCACATTCCATGGACAGTGAAGCGTCAGGCTGGTACCTAGAAGTGTCTGAAGCCTGTCTCAGATGTTTATGTGATCCATTCCTTCCTTGGCTGTGAAAAGAAACACACACACACACACACACACACACACACACACATCATGTAAAAATGCTAAGCATGGTGTCACAGGCTGGCAGTCCAGCGCTCAAGGAGCTGAGGCAGGAGGATGCTAAGTCTAAAGTTACCCTGGGCTGCATAGCAAAACTCTGTGTGTCAAAAACAAAATAAAATGATCAGCAACAAAACAGTGCAAAAATAATGAAAAGAAAACTCAATCTCAGCTTATAATTGACACTGTAGCCTAACTTCTCTACAGTAGACTTTTAAAGGTGGCTATCTATTCCTGAGTTATTTTTTTGTCATGCTGGTATGTGTTCTTCTTAAAAATTACATCTGTGTAGTTACTGATTTGGTTAGTGTGTATACGTGTGAATATGTATGTTCTTTAACAGCTATGTAACATTCCTTTGGATTTAAGCTAGACAGTTTATGTTAGGGATGATCTAGTAGGTTCTTCTTTTAAGTTTTTATTTATTTAATTACTGTGTGTGTTGCCCTACATGGGTGGAGGGCAATGTTTGGGCATCAGTTCTCTCCATTTTTATGTCTGGGGGTTCAAACTCAGATTTCAGGCTTTCAAGGAAAATACTCTGCCTTCTGAGCTGTCCCACTGACTCCCTTGTTTGTTTGTTTGTTTGTTTGTTTGTTTGGTGCTTGAACCTATGCTAGCTGCTTGGCTATCGCTCTCCCTCCCAGTTATGTCTGCAGCTCTCTGATCATTTGCCTTAATAAATATAATTGCAATGAACATGTTTATCATTGTTGTTGTTACTTAGAAACAGAAAACATTTATTAAAAAAGAAGAAACTAAGGCACTCTAAGGGTGACAGCATTCTGGTGAACTTATGTTGCTCAAAAAGCCTATACTCGTCTTTTTTTTTTTTTATGAATGTTCTTGGTTAAATAAAAATTAGCACAGGGGATGCACTCTTAAGACATGAGTGTGCAAATCACTTCTCTGAAGGGTAAAGCTAGCAACAGCCTCTCGAACTGCCAAACAGTACTCCATTTTTGAAACCTAGAGTATAAAATAAAAACCACGGTAATACATCCTAGAGTATTATTACTCTAAGCTTTTTGTAATATCTTTTGTTAGGTATACACTGCTAAGTAGCCATGACATGTCCTGAATTCTGCGTAGCTAATGTTTAGAAATATAGACAAACAAGACCGTTGAGGCTTCCTCTGAACTGTGCACATACCTCAAAGCACTTATCAAAATAAGACTTAATTAAATTATTTTTTATTAAAATGTTAAATTTTAAGGCTGAGGAGATGGCGCAGAGGTTAAGAGCACTGGCTATTCTTCCAAAGGTCCTGAGTTTAATTCCCAGCAACCACATTTTATAGATGGTTATGGCCCATAACCATCTATAAAATGTTAAATTTTTATCTCATTTTATGTGTATGGGTGTTTTGCCTAAATGTATATGCCTGCATGTCTGGTGCCCAAGGCGACCAGAGAAGAGCACTGGGTCATTGTGAGCTTCCATTTGGGTGCTGGGAATTTACCTTGGAGCCTCTGGAAGAGTATCCAGTGCTCATAACCACTGTGCCATCTCTCCAGCCCCTAAATTTTATTCTTAATTAAGTGTATGAGTATGTATCATATCTGTGGGTATGTGCAATGAGCTCAGGATCCTGAAGGAGCCAGAGAGAAGGGGCAAATTCCCGAGGCTGGAGTGCAGAAAGTGCTCTTATCCACTGAGCCGCCTCTCCAATCCCAACTATTTATTTTATTGAGGAAGAATTTTGTTATGTATCCCAAACTAGCCTCAAACTTACAGCAGTCCTCCTGCCTCTTAACTTTTGGAGTTAGTGGTGTTTGTCACTGTGCCCTGCTTCAAGCCACACTTTGTAGGTTATTTATTTATGTGAAATTGACTCTAGTGTCTCGAGGTACAGTGGCTGTGTTGTTGATTAAGAGCTGGCTCCCTTTCACCTCCCAGCATAGAGTTTCATTGTGTATTTTCTGGGCCATTCATAACCTGTAGCATACGCATGGAGCCGTTTCCCATGGAATACCACCTCAGTACTGAACTTGGGCCCAGATTTGTCTCAGGATAATTCCAGCCATCATTTTCAGAGAAATGAACAGAGATGGTAGCTATCATGCAGTGAGGGAGGACTTGGAGACTCTTGTTAGTTAGTAGCAAAAGTTTGGAGTCTAACAGTCTTGGGTTTGAAACTCAGCTTAACCTATCACTGCTGTGTGATAAATTGGTAAAGCCCTTACCATCTCTGAGCCTTCATTCCCTCATCTGTGAAAGGGGATTGCCATGACACTTTGACACTTCTCTAACAGGTGTGCAGACAGGGTGAAGGGACGCAGAGAAAGGACCTGGTACGTGATATCCGGAGACTATATGCTCAGTGACAGCTTTCCAAGCTGTCTGCATTTCCCCTGAAGGCTGTGGTTTCACAATAGCCACTGTGCCTTTCATCTCTACTGGGGAAAGCAGGGCACCCAGGTCAGTACTCTCCCTTGACAGGTAGAAATGCCCAGAGAGGTGGTGGACAGCCTGCCAAGATGCATGGTATGTCAGGTGACCGGAGAGGCTGGGCATGAGCCTCTAGTCTCTGACACGTGAGGTGGGGCTCTTCCTTTTTCGATACTGGCTTCCTGTTTCGTAACTCCTGGTACGGGAAGTCCAAAGCTTCTTGGGAAAGTGTTGAGCCAGCCCTGCCCTGTTTGTTCCTCCACTTAAGGCTGGCTGGATTTGGACAGGCTTCGGGCACAGACTTCTGCAGAGAGCCAGGCTGTGCATTTATTGGTTTTTGCTGGCAATGTGGTGTCTGGAGATGGATCAGCATTGTTATTGGACACAGCCTTCCCCTCAGACAGTGTATAAATGAGCAGGCTTAGCTACAACATAACTCAGTACACCTGAACCAGCATGGAGGCTGGGCAATGGGCAAGGCTGTGGGTATCAGCCCTGGTCCACACAGAGCAAGAAGCAGCTTGGGCAGACACTTGGGTACTGGGTACTGAACACACGAGAGCTTCTAAATGAAGACTCATCCTGAAGTTAAGTGTGCTTCTATTTAAAAAATGATTGATGAAGGAAATTTATTTCTAAAAGATTGTTTTATTTATATACATGTGTTTATGTATTCCACGTGTGCACAGGCAGGTGCCTGTGGAGGCTGAGAGATTTGGGTCCCCTGAAACTGGAGTTACAGATGGTTGTGAGCCACCTGTTGTGGGTGCTGGGAATTGAACCCATGCCTTTTTGCAAGAGCTGTAAGCACCTTCTGCTGAGCCATCTTTCTACGTTCTTATTTGTTTGTTTATTTATATTTTTGGAGACAGGGTTTCTTTATATAGCCTTGGCTGTCTTGGAACTTGCTGGTTAGATCAGACTGGCCTCAAACTCACAGAAATGCTCCTGCCCCTGCCTCCCAAATCCTGGGATTAAAGGCATGTGCCACCAGACCCAGTCACCCCGTGTTTTTTTTTTTGAGACAGAGTCTCATGTAGCCCAGGCTGTTCTCAGATTCCCAGTGTAACTGAAGATGCCCTTAAGCTTCCATTCTTCCTGCTTCTACCTTTGGAGCAGAGAGCTTGGGTGACAGGCAGGTAGCACCATACAAGGTGCTAGGGATTGACCCTAGAAACTCAAAGCATGTAGAGAAGCAGTTTACTAAGCGAGTCACATAACTCAGGCTGCCCTTGAACTCAAGATAATTCTCCTGACTCAGCCTCCCAAGTGTTGGGATTACAGACATTCCACCCGGTGCTCGTCAGTTCTTGAGGAATTTAAATCCTGGGGGATAGGGAGCTGCTGGGATTAAAGGCACGCACCGGGGCCAGCCAGGAATTTAAATTAATTTTTTTTCTTTAATATTATTTTGCAATAACATGGAAAACAGCTTGGGAAAGATTCTGTATTCACAAGTGCAGATAAAAAATTATTTTCAGGTATGCTGAGCATTTTATCTGCCCGTTTGTAATTTTATTTTTATTCTCATGCACAGGGGGTAATTTTCAATTAAGCACTATCTGCTTTCGTTTTAGTTAGAAAAACATCTCAAATGCCTCTCCCTTCCACCCTTGTGGATCATTAAAAATAATGGCCGAAGATATGCTGATTCTTCCAAAGGTCAGCTACCACCCTGTGCACGCACGTGATTGTGCGCAGTGTTTGCTTCAGGAATATTCCTCTGGGCAGCGGTGGCCTCCCTAACCCCTTGGCCATAAGACGTTTAGCTGTATTTTGTCAACATAAGTGTCTAGCAATAGCAAGTGCACATGATCACTGATTTTAGGAAACTTGCGTAGTTCTTTTGAAATCCAGCCCTCACCGTATGACTGAATAAAGACACCTGTTTCCAAAATCAGTATTCTGTCGTCGCATTCAGCAATTATTCGACAGGTAAGCCTGGTGGTTTGTTTCCACGGTGACTTTAAATACCATCAAGTTGACAGGAGAGTCACCACCATTCTGGGCTGTCATTCTGGGCAGGTTCTGATTATTCCTCTGTGAAAGTTGTGCCTGCTGTTAATTCCTTGATCAGCTGAGGCTGAACCCTTCAGATGTAGCATGGAGGCTGCTAAGTGGGGCCTGCTAAGTGGGGTGTGGCTTTGGGAGAGTTACAGAAAGAATATTGCATTCCTTTTTTGCTTGCTTGTTTTTCTTTTGGTTTGTTTATGTTTTTGCTTTGCAAGACAGGCTTTCTCTGTGTAGTCCTGGCTATGCTACAAGATTCTGTAGACCAGGCTGGCCCTGAACTCAGGGACCTGCCTGCCTCTGCCTCTGTCTCCTGAGTACTGGGGATTAAAGGTGTGTGCCACCGCCTCTTGGCTTATTACACTTTTGAATAAATAGAAGAAAATGGTTCTTCTGATTCTTCATTGCTTTCATTTTCCAGAACCTTTTAGAAAATGAACATTGAGGGCAGGGGAAAGACACTCAAATTAATTCAAGGTTTTCCACTCTGAAAAGTGATGAAACCAAAGCTAGTTTTCTTAGGATGAAAAAACTGACATCTCATCCCAGCTTGTTTATGTGTTGAAACTCACATTGTTAAGAGAGCTTTTGGAAAGGTGCGGGTGAGCCCAACACTGCAGCTGTTGCCTGTAATCATGCATTTTTCCTTTTGGGGTCTGTTTTCCTTGGTGAGTGACATTCTTAAAATCGAGCACTGTGCCTCCACTGTCTCTCTCGGCAGGGCCCAGCCTTCTGATAACTACTTGAGCCAGTACTCTATGAATGTGATCCTTCTCAGAACACCCAGGGCAAAGATCTGGCAGTCGTAGTACCAGCAGCCCCTTCCCGAGAGCTCGCTCTTCCTGCACCCAGACAAGGCCTCATTTGACCACGGGAACCCAGCCCAAGAAACAGGAAAGATCCCTGCTTCCTGTCACTTAGTTTCCATCCAGTTTAGTTACTGGAGTCTCTCTCCCAGAAGCTTTTCCTTATTTATTGCCATGCTCACTGATGCACTGATCTTTACAGTGATCTTTACTGATCTCTCCCCGCCACCCTTTTTTTTTTTTTTTCTGTCTAAATTTACTGGCAGAACAGGGAGGCAATGTCACAAAATTTGAGGCATAAGGCTGAAGGGATATGAGGAGACCACTCAGAATGGAGAGAAAGCCCAAACATTCCCCCAGTGGTTTGCACTGTCCTCCATACACTGGTTGACTCCCTGCCTTCCCAGCTGATGGCTTAGGATGCTGTGAAGGTTTTTGTGTTCCTTTTTTTTTTTTTAACCTCTCTGTCTGTCTTCTGTCCTTTAACGTTTTATTTTAAACTCGTGATGAAGGGTGAGGGTAGAATCGTGCAAGTATTCATGTTCAGGAAACGACTGTAGGTGGTGAGGAATCCAAACTAGGAAGGAAAATAGCCAGTGATAACAGGAAGTAGCAGACAGAGCATGAAAGAGACCGGAAATGTCTCAGTTCTGATGGTGGGGAATCCCAGAGTAACAGCTGTGCTTCCTAAGTGTGTCAGATTTGTGAGATGGTTTTGTCCCCTTGGTGGACTGGTGGAACACCTTAGACAGCTCATTGTCAGGGGAAGAGATTTGGAGGTGTGGCGGAAGTTGAAGGCTAAGTTCCTGTGCCAGTTGAGTGTAACTGTTGACTTGATACAACCTAGATCTACCTGTGGAGGGCCTTCTGATTTTGAGACAGGGTCTCACTCTATAACCTCAGGCAGCCTGGAATTCACTATGTGAATTCCAGGACCAAGCTGGCCTTGAATTCACACTTAACTTCTGCCGAGTGCTGGGTTTAAGGGTGGGCACCCCATGCCTGGCTGGGAAAGCAGTCTTCCTATATCTATCTATCTATCTATCTATCTATCTATCTATCTACTATTTATACAGTATTCTGCCCACATGTATATCTGCATACCAGAAGAGGGCACCAGATTTCACTATAGATGATTACGAGCCACCATGTGGTTGCTAGGAATTGACTGCAGGACCTTTGGAAGAACAGCCAGGGCTCTTGACTTCTGAGCCATCTCTTCAGCCCTGGAATTATCTTAATGAGGATTGATTCAGACTAGGTTGGCCTGTGGGGTAGTCTGTGGGATTTTGTCTTGACTGTTAATTGATGTAGGTGAAGAGTTTAAGTTAGCCTGGGTATAACTCCATTTTGAAATAAAGAGCCATCTTGACTGGGAGCTGAATTCAGGTACCAGGAAATATCACAAGATGTGCACTTGGCAGAAAATGAAGTTAACTCTCCTAGCAACAGCCTCCAGGAAATATCACAGAATAAATACTTTATAGAAAATAGAGACAATTTCCCTGGCAATAATCAATGAGAATCAGTTGGGAATCGGCTGGGAAAATGCTCCCCAATGTTTCAGATATAGTTCAGGAGAATAGCCATTGTGATTATATGCCTTAGCCATTGTGATTATATGCCTTAGCAATTGTGATTATGTGCCTCAGAGAAGGTCACCTCGCTTCTCTAACTTTTACCTAATCCTGTAACGTCATGGTTTATGCCCCCGTTTGCTGTCATAGAAACATGTGCCCCCCCTGTTTACTGTCATGGAAACCCCCTGCTTGCAGTCTTTCCCTTTAAAAGCCCTGCTCACTCAGAGCTTGGGGTCCCACTTCTCTACTGCTTCGTTAGTGAGACTTGGGTCCCGAGTTTGATCGCTCTCATAATAAAGCTCTCTTGCTATTGCATCGAGTCATCTCCTGGTGGTCTCTGAGGATCTCGTGAACCTGGCATTACATAGAAAGACCCTGAATGTGGTGGCAACATTTATGGCCAGGGCCCTGGACTGTAGAGAAAGTTAGCTAAGGAGCAGAAAAGCAATGGTCTAGTCATGTGTCTCTGCTCCTCACTGTGGATGTGGTGTGGCTGGCTTCTTGAATCCCTGAATGATTTCCCTGCAAGAATGAACTATAAGCTGGACTGTAAGCCGAGGAAACTCTTTTCTCTCTTATGTTATTTTCTGTCAGGGTATTTACCACAGTAATAGAAACCAGGATAGTTAGTGAGAACTATGTAAAGTAGTATTCAAAGTCTAGGTGTACACGCAGCTCGATGGAGGAGCACTTAGAATAGTGTGGGGAGTCCCTGGAGTGATCTTCAATACTGCAGAACAACAAAGCTGAGGAAATAAACAAGAGGGTAATCAGGGAAGGAAGAGTATCATAATTTACCATGTGACCCAGCTGGAGGTAATGCATGTCACTGAAGAATCTGCTCTTTATAAGTTTCCATGTAGTTATGTTGGGAACGTTGCTTTCATTTAGTGAAGGCATGCACAGGAAAAAAATTTACTGAATCCTCAGTAAAGACAATAAATAATGCCAACTGTTACTAAAAACAACCTGAAAGAGGTCAGTGCTGGGAAGAATTGTGGAAGGGGTGAACTTGAGAAATTGGTTGATTTAGATAAATTCATAGAATTATTAAGTACTTTAGGTATGTGTCTATGTAATTTTAATAAAGCCAGTCATTAAAATTAAAGAGAATGTGAGACAGGAAAAGAGAGATGTATTGGAGGATGTACTCCAGCCGGTTGAGTGTATAAAGGAAGAAAGTAGTAGGTAGGCATGCAGAAAACCAAGAGTTCCTTATCATTCCTTCTCAGGAGAGGGTAGAGTGACATGACAAGTATCTTTGGGACAAAGCAGAGAAGACATATTTTCTGATGCACCAACAATCCAAAAAGTCTAGTGGTGCACACCTTTAATACCAGCTCTCAGGGGAGGCAGGTAGACCTTTGAGTTTGAGGCCAGTCTGGTCTACGGAGTGAGTTCCAGGATAGGAAGAGTTATATAGAGAAACCCTGCCTTGGGGGAAAAATCCTCCTGGGAAGTTCAGAGATCTAGAGTTCTGAAATGGTTAATAAATATCCAGAAAACTCAGCAGTTGAGGACTGTAAGTGTTAACTTGAGGGAAACAAACAAACAAACAGAAAACACAACATTAAAAACCAATTACACTGTACTGCTTCTGCAAGCAAAACAAAATTTACACAATTGTGACCATAGATACATGTAAGAATAATGAATCAAAAGTTCTTAAGCAAATATAAATATTGAGAGGGCAAAGGGGAGGGGAAGTCAGTGAATAGTGTCTAAACTGATAAAAGAATAAGAAATAGAATCCAAACATCATATTTAGAAAATAGGGGGCTGGAGACATAGCTAAGTGCCAGAGCCCACCAGCAAAGTTGAACAGTACCTGAGTGGGGAGAGAAGATTGAAAAAAATAAAGCAAGACACAAGGGATCAGCTTGAGAGGACTGTCAGTAAAAACTGCAGCTGCGAGTTTATTCCACAATTCCTTTTTATAGGAAAAGCAAAACAAGTCATATCAATATAAGGAAGGGGTTCATGGAACGGCCAAACTTTTCTTAAACCACTTCCCTGTAGCAGATGTGGCCCAAGGTCGCAGAAACAAGTTAAAGGAACTTGGTAAAACATCCTGCTTATCTCTGTCTCGAGGTGAAGGCCAGGGAGAAACATGTTTTTCTGGCGAGTACTCAGTAACAAAGCAGCTTGAAAAACAAGCAGCTCTCCATAGCTAAGCATTTAAGAGCATCGTCCCTCTTCCAGAGGACCTGAGTTGGATTCCTGTCACCAATGTCAGGTAGCTTACAGATGCCTGTAACTACAGCTTCAGGGGATATGATGCCCTTCTACGGTTTCTGCAGGTATCTGCACTCCTATGCACACACCCACACGCAGACACAGCACTGAAAATAATACAAATAAACCAGGCAAGGTGACCCACACCTGTATTCCCCACACTCTGTGACTGAGGCCAATCTGTTCTATGTAGCATGCTCAGGACAGCCAAGCTACATAGGGAAACCTGCTTTCAAAAAATTACTCAAACAATTATATAAAAAAAAAAAATTAAAAAGTGAATGCCTCAAGAGAAAATTACTCTAACAATTATATAAAAAAATAATAATTTAAAAAGTGAATGCCTCAAGAGAAAATTACAAAGAGTTAAGGTGTGTAAGCCTTAAGTTGTGTGATAAGCGTCAGACAGTTTAAGCTTTAAGCCTTTTTGTCACTCTTCATTATGGAAGAGATGTCTGTGAGGGCGCCTGTCTTGCTGAGAATTTGAAGTGTGCTTGACCAGACAGACACATGCAGACGGCCTCTTACTGAGAGCAACCCCATGACCACTGAACTTTCCAATTTAGCGTCGGCTCTACTTTTATAGTCATGGCCCCAGTGTCTTGAGTGTTGGGCCCTAAAAGCAAAACACCAAATCCTTTGCATTCAAGGCCTATGGGAGTCAGGATTCTAGGATTTTACGTACACACACCACCGCCACTGGCACCGCCATCGCTACCACCACCACTACCACCATCCATTGCTCTGGCCTTATTTCTTCCATCACAGATATCACTCAAGTACAGCCAAAGCACCAACATTTGTCTGTCAACGTATCGTTTTGGCCCCAGCATCATTGCTGTTTTCACTCCTTCTACTTCACATAGTAACCTGTCACATTCCACCCGCATCCCTCACCACCGCTCCATGAGCATCATGTTCAGGACCCCACAGCACGTGCCTGTGTGTACATGTGTACATGTGTACATGTGTATGCACTCATTAGCTTATAAAGTTGGTTTAAATGATACAGCCGTATCATCCTGCCTTTGGAAGCCACATCAGTTTGAACCTCACTGACACCATTCTGCATCTGGACACATCTCTGGTCTCTGGTGTCTCCAAACTGCTCCATGCCACATGCTGCCGCACCCCAACGCCAAACACCACACCGTCTCTTTCTCAGCCTCCTATTTATACTCTCGGAGTCCAATCCCCTCTCAGTGCCACATGAGGAAGGCTGTTACCAGCTGGCAAAAGCTATGCTCCAAAGGAGACAATTAATGGGTGTGGACAAACTATAGCCCAACTAAAACCGCACACTTGGGATTAAAGCTAAAGCATATTTACATAATATATAAAGAAACCAAAACTTCTATTACAGTTGTGCAAGCCTGCAATCAAAAGGTTGAGGCAGGAGGATTGTAGAAAGTCAAACTGGGCTATAGAAAGAGATCTTCTCCAGAAAGAAAGAGAGAGAAGGAGAAAGAGAGAGGGAAGGAGGGAGGGAAAGAGGGAGGAAGGAAGAAAAACAAAAGAAAACTTCAAGCCATGACATTGTAACAAGAGGAAAATCCAACAGACTCCAGTAGCCAGCAGATGAGTTCAGGGGGTGACCCCTTAGCCTTAGAAAGAGGGAAGTGCAGAACTCCCCTCCTTGCCCCAACACACTTTTAAGAATCAATTATCTTAAGAAGAAGAAGAAGAAGGAGAAGGAGAAGGAGAAGGAGAAGGAGAAGGAGGAGAAGGAGAAGGAGAAGGAGAAGAAGAAGGGCAATGTAAAATAAAAACCCATTAAATGCAGTTTTCTCAGAAATAGGGTCTATGCCCATCCAGGAGGCTGGAGTCCTTGAAGATTCTGATTTTTATTTGCTAGCACTATCCTCAAGTTGCCTGCACCTCACCTCAGTGGAACAGGTTTTCTCCCAGTCTTTGTAAAGGTGCCTTTGTTGGAACCAATAGAGTTACTTCTCTTTACTGTAAACACAGTGTCCTGTGTCCCTTCCTCATTGTGGAGAGCCAGCAGCTTTACAAGAAGCAAAAGAAATCTTAAAGGTCACTTTCTGCCAGTTACATTATAAAATGAGCCACAAGCTGTGGGTTACCTAATGAACACAACAGAGAGGAGCTGTGCTTACCCAGGACTTTAAAATCATTTAAATTCAACGGGCAGCCCACATTTGTTAAATCATAATCAGGCTGATAACTGTAAGATGATCTTAGGTAGGTGTGGAAGAATAAATACAGTCGACTCCCATTTCATTTGACCTTGAAGGCTCCAACATGGTTCCAAGCTGTACCTTTGAATCCGAGAAGCTGGGCCGGTTCACGTTGCACTCCCTCTGTTTCTTGGGGCTGGTGTCCATCCAATACGAGTGCACAGGTGTGAGGTGCAAACCCTGTCCTGTTTCACCTGAGCACTGTGACCTGGCTGTGTCCTCACATCTGTGTGATCGGAGAAAGGAACCCTGGTGAAGCTTTCTGAGCGGCTGGTTCTCATGGTTAGGTGTCACAGAGGGGGCGCAGGTCATGATTGCTACCTGGACGCTGTTCTCCCTCCTCACGGTAGGTCACCGGGGATCACCTTTGTTGTGGACTTGTCACTGAGAATGTGTATCTGGCATGCCTCAAACTCAGAGGCTTATTTCTACTTTTAACTACATCTGCTTATTTTGTGTATATGTGCTGGGATGTCCTTAAATGCCAGGACGCAAGTGTGGGGGTTAGAGGACAGCGTGTAGAGAGCTGATTTTTTATTTCTACCCCAGGGGCTCCAGGGATCTAAGATAGGTCACCAGCTTGGGCAACACGCACTTTTACCCACTGAGCCATCTTCTGACACATATTTCTTTTATTATCTATCTATCTATTTATCTATCTATCTATCTGTCTGTCTGTCTGTCTGTCTGTCTGTCTGTCTGTCTAGTTCATTTGAGACAGTGTTTCAGGTAACCCAGGCTCACTATGTAGCCAAGGATGACCTTGGACTTATGATCCTGCTACCTCCACCTCAATATGTGTCCGGGGGCAGCCTTGAACTTGATCCTCCTGCCAAGGCCTGGGATTCCAGCTGTGCAGCACTGGACCCAGCTGCCTTCTCTTCTTTAAGGGCATTGCATTTATGAACTCAAAGCCCTGAGTCACCCAGAAAGAAAAAGCATATGCCTGACACTTTCCACTCTAAGCCACTGTTGTATTTCTGTGGACACTGTTCCTTTAAGAAATCAGAAGTGAGAAGCTGTGTGCCAGTGTTTTCTTTCTCCCTGCCTATTGCCTGGCCCTTTGCTACCTTTCCTTGCACAGCATTTTCTTTTGGGGGAGGGAGTTCTCTGGGGTTTTTAAGCAGATGATTTAGTGTCTGATGATTTCTCAACCATCACACACCAATCTTAGGTGCACTGCTGGGAAGCCAGGCTCAGGGTTGCATGTTGTGCTGTAAAATCTGCTTAGATTGTGTGACGTGGGCCCGAGTGTGCTGGCCATGCAGGCAGGCACGAGTAAAGGCAGGGGGCACCTCCTTTTTTATCATTTGAAAACAATTCCTTGCATCCCCTTGCAGATCTTCTTCTGGCCACGTACTCTCTGCCTTGTGGAGGTTTGGGGGTCATTTTTCGCATCTGTGTGTCTCTCAGGCTGGGTCAGAGAATTGGGAGTACTCAACCAGCCTGTGTAGAGGAAGTCTTGTAGTGAAGGAACTATGTATCCACTCACATGTGCTTCTTCAAGCCACAAACATCAGTCATTGTCCATTCAGACGATTCAAAACATCCAATAGAATCAGGACCAAATTTCCAGAACTCTTTGGAGTTTACATATGTTTATTTGGAAAGCTGTATGTGCTGGCTTCTGGTTTCTCTAATACTAGATGGTCTCTCATGGTTAAGGATGGGGTGTGTGTGCTGTGTGTGTGTGTGAAATGGGTTGGTTTAAAAAAACCCACAAAACTCAGAAACCTTTAGGATTTATTTATTTTTACTTACAGAAAAATTAAGATGTAAAAGTTCCATCATCACCCCATATGTGTGTTTCACTGACTTATGCACTTATTTATATTGTGTATGTGTGTTATGGAGGTGCATACATGTGGAAGGGTACACACCTTCCTGCACATGCAGAGACGCTATCTTCTATAGCTTCTGGCCTGTGACTTTGAGGCACACTCTCTCAGTGTACTAGAAGTTTGCTGGCTTGGCTGGGCTGGCTGGCCCGTAAGCTCCTGAGAGGCACCTGTCTTCTCTTCTAAGTTGCTGTGACAGGCTGTTTTACACAGGTGCTGGAGATTTGAACTCAGGCCCTTATGCTTGCACAGCAAGTGTTCTTACCCACTGAGCCATCTCCCCAGCCTTGCTTCCTTTTTGTTGTTGTTGTTTTTAAACAAGGTCTCACTATGTTGGTCTGGCTGTCCTAAAATCCACTATGCAGACCAGGCTGGCCTCTAACTCACAGAGATCCACCTGCCTCTGCCTCAGGAGTATTGGTATTAAAGGCGTGCACTACCACTCCTGGGCCTCAGCCCCTTATTTTTATTTTCCTACATCAGCATACAGAAGTTTCTTGGCATTTTCACACAAACCTAATTTGGCCTGATAATTTCTCCTGGCTCATTTGATGTCAGTCTGAAGACGGGACCAAACCATGTTGGAATTAAAAAACCTGCTTCCCATGCAACCCTGAGTGAGATGGTAGAAGCCATATCTGATTTGATTAACCCTCCTTAGTGAGTATAAATGGGGAAATGACATCACTGTTTCCTTCTGTTTTAATTCATGGATGTAAAGTGATATGGATTATGCAATATATACTTTTTAAAATCTGAAGAAATGTTTAATAATTATTCCTCAAAGCTTAAATGAGAATTTTTAACATAAGGTCTGGGTAAAAGCACTGAAATAAACTGATTTAAGAAGGGGCATTTATCCAGGTGTGGTGTCATAGGTTTGTAATCCCTGCACTCAGATGCAGAAGAATCAAAGCTAGCTTCGGCTGCATAGAGAGTGTCTGGCTTATGGGGTACATGAGACCCTGTTTTAAAAGTGGGGACAGGGAAGGGTCTTAGTGGTCCATACTACAGAAAGGCACAGCAACCTACTTCAAGAACTGCGAGGTCCAGGGGTAACCACGACATCACTGCTGCCCTTTTTCTATGTTCAGCCTTTGTTGGTCTCTTGCGTTCTCTCTGCTTGTGGCATCAAGATGACCTATTTCAGCACCAGGCTCTTTGCCTGTTTTCTCAACTGCCTACAGTTACAAGTCTCAGAGTGGACTCTGATTGGTCCTGCTGCACCTCTTTGCCTGGGTGGGCATGGAGATGAGTGTTTTGATTGGCCAGGGTTGAGTCACATGCTCCCTCCTAGCAACGAAAGGGCGTGAGCTTCCTCAGCTCCTGGGCAGAGGTGGAGAGTATCTCAAAGAAGAGCTCTCACAGGGAAATAGAGACTTGTGGGTGCCCGAGGTATAACCACAAATGACAAACACCAGATGTGTCAATATCTAAGAGAAGAATAGAAATCAAGTGACCGCGGGACATAAGAAAAGCTAGTTCTGTGGTTACATGTAACAAAAGAAGCTGGCACCTTGGAGGAGATGACTCAGTTGGTAAAATGCTTGCTATGAAGGCATGAAGAGCTGAGTTCGAATCCCCAGTACTCACGTAAAAGTAGGGCAGAGCAGCACGTACCCCAGCTCTCCGGACGTGGAGATGGAGGATCCCTGGAGCTTGCCTGCCTGTTGTTCTAGCCAAATTGTTGAGCTACAGGTTTGGTGAGAGACCTTAAAATAAAATGGAGAATAGCCAGGCACGGTGTCTTTAATCCCAGCACTTGGGAGGCAGAGGCAGGCAGAACTCTGTGAGTTCAAAGCCAGCCTGGTCTACAAAGCTAATCTGGGACAGCTAAGGCTACACACAGAGAAACCCTGCCTGGAAAACCAAACCGAACCAAACCAAACAAAAAGTTGGGCGTGGTGGCATATGTCTTTAATCCCAGCACTCAGGAGACAGAAGGCAGGCGGATGGCTGTGAATTCAAGGCCAGCCTGGTCTACAAAGCGAGTCCAGGACAGCCAAGGCTACACAGGGAAACCCTGGTTGGAAAAACAGCAACAAAAGAGATGGAGACTGGTGAAGGAAGACATCCTCTGTCAACTTCTGGCCTTCATATGTACTGTACACAGAGAGGGGGAGAGGACAGGGGATGGGCCAAAAGAGAAGGAAACACACATCATACTGATTCCAAGATTTATCTGAGTTATAGCATATGTCAGGATTTTGTCCCCATTCATAATCAAATAATATCCCACTGCTTCTATAGACCACATTTAATTTCATGGTCACCAGTCAATGGACATGGTTTTGTTCTAGCTTTTTGGCCATTGTGAGTAGTGTCTCTGTGAACACAGGCAAAACATATTTTGTATAGTTCTTGCTCTCATTCTTTATGATTCTACACCTTGATTTAGAAGACCTTTTTACATTTTGAGCAGTAATATAGCTGATGGGTACACATCCCTTAGATGTCCCTCCACTGGTCTGTGTGAGTACTTACTGTCACCACTGACCATTATGTTCCCCCTCCTAGTGTAGGGCACTTATCTGGTTGGTAAACTGAGGGGGAGTGGAGAGAGAGAGGAAGCAAAATCATTTGAGACAGAAATCATGAGTCTCGAGTCATCTGGCTACTAGTCTGTTTCCATCTTGAGTGAAATGTCATTGCAAGACCATGGCTCCCTTTTGTCTGGGACTTTGGCCCAAGAGCAGAAGGGTGCCCAAAAAGCCAAGGAAACCCCTATGGAAAAGTCTCTGAAAATCATGTCAATAGGGGACACTGTGAGGAGACCATTCTTAACACCCTGACCCAGGATGGGACTTTCTTCATTTCAGTATTTCAGCCAAAGAAGACACTGGCTGCCTTTCTTTGGAGAATCTTGCCAGCTGTGAACTCCACACTGACAGTCCGAGGGCTGGCTTGTTTTGAACTTCATCTGCTTGTATCTCGTTAGTGAGAGGCCTTGAAACAAAGGTGGGCTGGCCCTACCTTCAGCCACCCAAGCCAGTATCTGGGTTCCCTTGTAATCCTGAGAGATTGCCAATAGACCCAAAGCACTGAAAGCAGACCCCATCTGGCCCACTGTCAAGCATGAAAATTGTCCTTTTGTTCTCGATGAGTTACACAAAGAAAGAAAGAAAGTGGGAAGGCAGGGAAGACAGCCTTTTTTTTTTTTTTTTTTTTTTTTTTTTTTTGCCTGAAAATGAATGGCTCTAATTCTTTCCCTGCCCCCACCCCATCTTGTACTATTTTGAGGCACAGGGACTATTTTTTTTTCTAGGTCAGTGTACAATGTTCAGTCTTTGCAGTGGAGAAAGTAATGACTGCTAAGAGGCTCAGAAGAGGCTGGGAGTATAGCTCCATTGTAGAGCAACTGGCTGACATCCATGTGGTCTGCAGGCCATCTCCGGCTTTCAGGGATCACGGAAACCTTGGAAGGAAGGAGCCTGGAAGCACTGGAGTCCAGTCACCTTGCAGGGGGCCACTTCTTAAATCCTGCTTTCAGGTGTGAGGGCTACTGCTTTCCTTGCTGTGATGAACCCCCAACTTAGAGAGAGGAAAATATGTTTTGGCTGATGGTTTCAGTCTGTGGTCAGCTTGTCCCATGGCTGTGGGGCCTGTGGTAAGGCTGAACATCATGGCGGCAGTAGTATGTGTTGAAGTAAACATCCTCGTTTTATAATCTCCAGAGCATGCCCCACCTATCTTTCACAGCTTAACCTTTCAACAGTCCATTCAAATTTTGAACCTGTCAGTGATGGGTTGGGCCGCAGACGGAGACAGAGACCTTCTTATCCAAGCCCTTCCCCAAGGCCCAACCCCTGGAGGCTGTATCAGGGACTGTAGTATGTACTTTTCTTTCTGCTGTGGCAAAACCCAAGAGGATCAAGTTGAGGGAAGATGGCTTTGTTGCTAGCCAGGTTTAAGGTGGAATACATTCCGTGAAGGCAGTAAGGCAAGACGGGAGCAGGAGGCTGCCGCTTACATCACAGCTGTGGTAAGGAAGTGGGTGGACGTGAATGCTGCCCTGCTCTTCTTTTCCCCCTTTTGTATTTGATCTGGGATCCTAGCTCATGGGATGTTGTCACCCACATTCACCATGGCTCTTCCCTTCTTAGCACATATGCCCAGAGCCTTGTCTCCTAGGAGACTCCAAATACAGTCAGGTTGGTAATGAAGTTGGACGGTCATAGGACGAATCCTATAACAACACAAAAGCCTTTTGGGAGAGGTTCCTATGGAGACGTGAGCTGAGTGGGAGCAGTGCATGTTGAAGGGACCCATGGCCTAGTGTTCACCTCCCCTCCCCCATACACTTCAGTGTACATCAGTGTTCAATCTTGCCTCTGAAGCAGCGAGCCTCCGCTCCCCTCAGCACTTGTGTGTTGGTGCACTTGGCTTCCAGTCATTGAGCAGTGAGCTGTACAATTCTGCGCTGCATGTTTTGTGTGTACAAGACGCAGTGCTCTCTCTTATTTTATCTTGGTTAGTGTACAGGCATGTCATTATAGTTTGTTTTTTTTTTTTTTTTTTTTAATTAGGATGGGTGTTAAGTAGGCCAGGCTGACCTTGAACCTGCTATATAATCAAGGGTCTCCTCGATCATTCGTCCACGTTCCAAGGGCTGGATTATAGGCACCTAATGCCACAATCAGCTTAGGTAGCAGTTTTTAAAAGCAAACGGGCTGGTGGGGATGCAGCTGCCTTGTAGAGAGTACTTGTCAGGTATATGGGAAGTACCAAGTTCAATGCCCGTCACTTAAGTATGGGTTGATAAATAGATGAGAGATTAGATAAAACAGATCGTTAAAAAACATCCGAACGGAGGACAACCCCAAAAGACACTACACTACGCTGCTACCTCCCAACTGAGGAAGGATAGTAGGATAACGTTCAGTATGGACGTTAATTAAAACACTATGTTTCTATGAGAGCAGAGAACTTGGTATGTACAGACAGAAAACCACCGCAGCTCGTGGCATACCCGTCCCTGACCTGAGCAGAGCTATCTCAGGTGTTTGTGTGTGAGGTCATGCACGGTGCCAACGGCACGTGCCCTGTGTGCAGACCCAAGGCTGCAGTGAAGCTGTGTGGCGTGACAAAGGCATGCACTTCCTGAAACACCCCAGATTCATTCCCCTTTCGATTTTGAGTCATTTTTTTTTGGTCATTGTACGTTCAGGAGTCAGTTACTCTTGCTAAATTCTTTATGACCTTCTACATTCAGTTACATGACCCCGAAAGGAGTTGTGACCCACAGTTTAAGAATCTGTACTCCAGGAAAATCATTATTACCTGAGGGGGCAGCCTGGCCGCTGTCAGGAGATAATCAGACCAACCGTGATTTCCGTCATGGGTTAGTTGCTTCAGTTTGGAGAGCAGCCTTGGCTGTTATAAAAGTTCAGTGCCTTTGGAATAAGCACTTTAAGTTTTTCATTCTTAGCTTTGAAAGGGGACAAGCGAGATGAGGCAAGTTAATTCACTTTTATTGCCAGTTTTTCCACAGACACCCCTTAAATGGTTAGTGTGTCTGTGTTCAGTTAGGCAGGAATGTGCACGGGGAGGACAGATGCAGATGCATGCCCACTTCACTGTGTTCAGTGATCTGTCAGACTTCCCCTTGCCAAGCAAAGACTGAGCACTGGTGGGGACAGCAGCCTTCATCTCCTTCCAACCGCGATGCCGATTCTGCTCTATGTTCTGCTCAATAACCTGGCTCTCTTCTATTTAGCAGTGATGGAGAGAGCTGCTAGCTGGCCCATGGATAGTGCGTGGCAGCAGTGGTTTTGTTTGTTTTTGTAACAGTCATTTGTTGAGATTCTGTGTGTCAGCTCTTGGGGATGCAAAGTAAGTCAGAGGCATTCCCACCCGGAAGGGTGTACTCTCCTACTTATGGGGTGGGGGAGACTTTTTGGCGCAGGACTGCAGCTTCATCATAAACATGAACAGGAAGGTGATTGATATTTTCTTCTTGTTCATAGCAGTAATGATGTAATAAAGAAAAAGCTTCGCTGTGTCAGCCTCTTTAAATAGAAACAGAATTTTCAGACTGGTTAAGAATGCCAGCTCTGCAGCCAGCAGTTTAGTCCCAGAACTTGGGTTGGTTTTTCTGTGCAATAACACCCTGTCATGGATTGGTAGTGGTTGTGGTTTGGAGGTTTGAATTAATTTCTTTAAAAGGCATTCTGGCTGCAGTCTGACACACAAAGCTGGGCCACTTTTAAATCACTTTTGAATCATTCATTCACCGAATAAAAGCTGAGCAATACTAATAGCCCCAAAAACCGTTGAATCTGCTAAAAACCAACATGTTACACGTCTTAGAGGGTAAATTTTATGGCACATAAATTACAACTCCTGATGTTGATAGAAAAGGAGCATTAACTGAACTGGTGAGATGGCCCAGCAGGTAAAGATGCTTGCCATGCAAGCCTGTGGACCTGGAAGCCGCATAAAAGTGGAAGGAGAGAATGAACTCCACAAATGTTGTCTTCTGACCTCTACATACACTCCATGACATGCATGCCTGTGCACACACATAATAATAACAAATAAGGTTTTTTGTTTTTTCAAGACAGGCTTTTTCTGTAGCCCTGACTGCTGACTGTCCTGGAACTCACTCTACAGACTAGGCTAATCTCAAACTCAAAGATCCTCTGCCTCTGCACATACACACACAGACATACACACACACATGCACACACAACACGCACACACACATGCACACACACATATATATATATCCATATTCTAATCTAAAAATAATTCCCTTTATTTTCTCCCTCCTTTTTAAACCTATACCAATTCCTTTTACTATGGTATTACTTAATATTTAAACTGTATTACTATATAAAAACTTTTTAAACTTTCTTTTAAAAATGATTTTTTTGTTTTTATTTTTAAAGACAGGGTTTCTCTGTGTAGCCTTGGCTGTCCTGGACTCACTTTATAGATTAGGCTTTCCTCGAACTCACAGAGGCCTGCCTCTGCCTCCCTGAGTGCTGGGATTAAAGGCATGTGCCACTACTTCCTGGCTCATTTTCCCAAGTTTTGATGGTTAAAAATCCCTGGTTCCTATTGCAACCCAGAGGCCAAGTTTAAAAATTGTCTACCTGTCACCACCACCAAAAGCTAGAGGCTAGTTTTGTTCCTGTGATAAAGAAGAATCCTGTTTCAGCTTGAATGCCTGGAGTCTTAGGGTTTTGACTGCTATGAAGAGACACCATGACCAAGGCAACTCTTTTAAAGGGGCAGAAACATTTAACATTTAAGTGACAGGACTCTCATTCCAGTCCCAACCTTGTGCTTCTGTAAATCTGACTTACCAGTGCCTAGAAATTGGACATTAATTCCCACTGAGGTCTGAAAGGGCTGGAAGGGTGTCACCGAACCTTACCTTGCTACAGTCCTGTTGTTAAGACAGTGGCAGAGACCTGTGCAGCAGGAGACTGTGTGACACACTGGGCATAGCCTGAGCATAACATCTCAAAGCCCTCCCCCACAGTGACACACTTCCTCCAACAAGGCCACACTCACTCCAGCAAGACCACACCTCCTAATAGTGCCATTCCCCATGGGCCAAAAGACATGACTGAATGAGAGCCATACCTGTTCACACCACTCTGGCTAACTCTGAAAGTCATGGATGCATGCCGTAGGTGCACAAGGCTGATGTTTTCCGATTAGCTCCACCGTAAGGAAGCCGTAGTTTGTCTCAGCTTCTGTTCTTGTGAACCTCTGGCTTTGATCTGGATTTCCTTTCGCTGACATCAGGGAAAGAAAAAGCTACTTCTCCTGAACCAGTGAAATTACTATCAGGAAAAAGTACTCAAGTGTCCAGACATCGATGAATGAGATATTTCTCAGAGGATCCTGAGCTCCCAGGGAAGGAGGAGAAAGTGATACCCACTTTCAGTCTTTCCTCCCTAAGATGAGCCTGAGCAGCTAAGTCTTCCCTCTTGGAGGAGTCCAGACAGCGTTGCAGGGGCTCTCCTAGCAGCCAGCTGGCATTCTGTCACCAATGTTTATGGAACAAGTCTGCCCCTTGGGGCTGGAGTGGGAGTGCAAACTATAGTGGAATCCCATTTGCTTTGTATCAATAAGTTCAAAAGTAACCCAGAAAATAAGATCAGAATTATAAGAAATGATCAAATCGGACCAGAACTCAGACTTCCCATCTAAAGCTGTCAAATTAATCTGACTGGGCAGACAGCAGTCAGTAATTTTGCACTGCAGTGATGGAGAAGACTTGTTTCTCTTTGTAGCCGTGGATGTGCTAGACTCACTTTATAGAGCAGGCTGGCCTCAAATTCATAGATATCCACCTGCCTCTGCCTCAAAATAAATCTCTTGTTTGAGACTGAGTTTCCCTGTGTAGCCCTGGCTGTTCTGGACCTCACTCCATAGACCAGGCTGGCCTGGAACTTACATAGATCCACCTGCCTTCCAAGTGCTGAGATTAAAGGTGAGGACCACCACCTACTGCCCAGCTACAGTAAAGTAACTTCTTAAAAAGATAGTGAGAATTAAGTAATAGACTTTATTTAGCAAACAGCCTCAGGCCTTCTGTGTGTGTGTGTGTGTGTGTGTGTGTGGTGTACAGGCATGCATGCGTGCCTGCTTGTCTGCCTGCCTGTATGTATGTGCACATGCATGGGGAGGGGCAGAGGACACAGAGGGCAGTCTTAGCACTGTCATATTTTATGTTTGGAAGTCTCTCATGGGCCTGGAGATGGACAAGTAGGATAGGGTAGCTAGGCAGCAAAGCCCAGTGATCTACCTGCCCCAACCTCCTCAGAACTGGATTATAATCACACGTCACCAAGCCCAGGCTTTTGTGTGTGTGTGTGTGTGTGTGTGTGTGTGTGTGTGTGTGAGTTCTGGAGATCAAAGTCAGGTTTTTGTACTTAAAAGACATTAACTGGCTGAACTCTCATCCTAGTCCTAACCTTGGGTTTTTGTAAATCTGACTTACCAGTGCCTAGGAAATTGGACCTTAACCCTCATTAAGGTTTGAAAGAGCTGGAAGGGTGTCACTAGACCTCATCTTGCTACTGTCCTGTTCAGACAAGTGGCAAAAACCAGTGCAGTAGCCCTCCACCCTCCATTTGTCTTATGAGTGTGTGGAATTGCTGTCTCGAAGTCCTTGGTCTACTATCTCTTAAAAGCCTGAGGCATTGTGGGTACTTCCAGCACCTAGGGCAATGGAAGCAGGTACTAGATTCCTATTCCTGATGGCTTTTGAGGCTGGGATATCGACCGTGAGCATCTTTTGAGGGAGCTCCCTGCTTCTCCATGAACGGTGGTTTCATCCCATTGTGAGACAGAGCAAGTGTGTAAGGGGAAGCTGCCTTTTTACCACAGAGCTGCCTGCCCCTTTGGTAACCCAGAATGCAACTCTCAGGGCTTCAGGCCTCCCCAGCTTCCATTGTCACTACAGTGGGGATTAAATTGCAACCAGAGCACCCAGTTATGACCCCTAAAACTTGTGAAGTATGAGTACCCCATATCTGGTGAGCCTACTGGGTTCCCCCTAGAATCTTCCCCATATTAGTCTGTCACTTGGCCACACATTTCAGCTCTTCCTTATCTAAAAGCCAAACACAGCCAAAGAAACCCTTAGCAGCTCTGAATTTTTTTTTTTTTTTTTTTTGGTAAGGACAAATCATTATATTTTGAGTTCAGGCTAATCTTAAATTACAATCTGTCTAGTTTTTGTTGTTGGCGTTTTCAGTATTTATCACAAAACATACTGAGCTTTGAGTTGAAACTGTTACAGGTGTGGTATTTTCAGATTTCCTCCAGAGCACAAAAATGGTCCCTCCTTGCAGCTCTTGTAGCTGCATTCTGGGTAAACATTCCTGGGTAAACATTCCTGTTGAAAGACAGTTCAGGTGACTCAACAATGGTCGAGCCCCTCGGAGGCCTCACCTTATCATGTCCTGAAGGATGGTTTAAAGCCCTGCTCTAAGCCCTCAGTTTATCAGCTCCACTGGCCTGGAAACCTCTTGGACCCAAATATTTGGGATGAGCAGAGGCAGCTTAGGAATTCCGAGAAGGCAGAGTCGAGATAGCAAACTGCCAAAACTCACAGATGTGGAATGGAACGAATTTCAAAACCTGGCTCTTCTGCGTGGCTGGAATGCACTTCCCACCCGACTCACTGGAGACAGGTGAACCCGGTCAACGTGTTTTGGCCTTGAAATTCACTTCTTTGTGTAGTACTGTAGACAGTTTGCAGTCTTCAAAGCGTTGACTCTTTGCTACCACAGAAATTCAAGTTTGTCTTGTGTGACCCGAGACTATATTGAGACTTTCATTCATAGGCTGAGTTATTCTCTCCTGTTCATGATCTCAATGATTCTTAGATTATATACAGTGTCATCCAGTGAAGCACAACCTATTTTGAAAGAGAATCTGGTAGGAGGAGCCAGGTTCTGACACCTTCCAGGCTCTAAATTGAGGCAGGCCCTGGATACCTGGCAGTGGGTTTTTAGAAGAATTTATCTTGAGGACTAATAAATTAGAGGCTTAAATACCCAAGTATCTTGTGTCTTCTTTCAGATTCTCTTAGGAGAAAGCCATTGGCCTAATGAAACCAGGAAAGGTCACACAGAATGAATCTTTAACAGCAGCTCTGCAATACAGCATAGCATCCAATTAGAGCTTCCAAATGATTACTGTATTATTGCTTTACCTCACGTTGCTTTCAGGCAAGGTAATGCATGCCTGTAATTCCAGCCCTCTGCAGGCTGAGGCTGGACATAGCCTTAGCCCCACAACCTCTTCCACCTGTGATACTCTAATTGGGTTGCTTTGTTAATCCCACTTGAAAATTAAATTAACTTCAAGGTACTTAATGGAAGCTATATATTTTTAAACTTTTCAAAAATGTGTTATCTTCCTGTGTATACATGTTTGTTTGGGGGTCATGGGTGGTGGTGGCTGATGATGAGTACCTGTGTGGACATCAGTGGACAACTTTGTAGAGCCATTTCTGTCCTTCCACTTTTGTGTGGGTTCCAGGGATTAAACTCAGGCCATTAGGTTTTTGCCGGAAGCCATATCTTTTTCTAAAGTTCTGGTCAGGTTTTGATATTAACATTAGATGAAAACGGGGCATGATGGTACACACCCTTAATCCCAAACTGAGGAGGCAGATGCAGGAGGATCTCTGTGACTCGAGGCCAGCCAAGTCCAATGCAACATTTTGTTGTTGTTTTTGAGATAGAGTCTCATTTTGTAGCCCTGGTTGTTCTAGAACTCACTATGTAGACCAAGCTGTACTCAAACTAATGGGTATCTGCCTGCCTCTATTTCCTGAGTGCAGGAATTAAAGATCTGTACGACACATCTAACAGTGAGACCTGTTTTTAAAATAGAAACAATATGAAGCAGAACACTAGGAAGTTGTTGAGGAACTCTCATTACTTATCCACATGTGCCCACATACTATGTATACATCTTTAAAGAAATAATTAGCAGCGGGTGTGGTGGCATACACCTGTAATCCCAGCACTCGGGGAGGCAGAGGCAGAACTCTTTTGTGAGTTTGAGGTCAGCCTGGTTTACAATGCAAGTCTAGGACAGTCAAGGCTACACTTAGGAACCCTGTTTTGACAAACTAATAGTAATAATAACTAGCTGAGTGTTGTGGCATTTACTAGTAATCCTAGCACTGGGGTGGTGGGAGCAAAAGCAGGAGGTTCAGAAGTTAAAGGTCATCTTTGCCTGCAAGAAGAGCTAGAGGTCAGCATCCCTACAAAAGACCACTGTTGGGGAAGAAGAAAAGGAGGAGGAAAAAGAAGAAAGAAAGGAAGGAAAGAAAGAAAGAAAGAAAAAAGAACTAGCAGTTAATTTTCAATAAAGCCCATCTATTTGGGGTCTACAAATTAGTAAGTCTAACACCCCTGATTCTTAGCCCTATTTATCAGGTCCCGCTGCTCATCTATTGGCGCTAACCCACAGAGCTAATGAGATCTTTAAAAGTGTGGCTCTAGTCTCCTGTTCCTTACTGAAGAAGTCTCTCTCCTGTCCCTCCCTCTCCTTTATTTCCATCACTGTTTTGTTATTATTTTAATTACTGTCTAACTCTGGCTGGCCTGGACCTCACAGAGATTCTCCTGCCTCTGCCTCCTGGGTGAAGATTAAAGGCATGAGCCACCACACCTGGCTTCCATCACTGTTTTAGAGCCATCTTTCCTTTTCTATTTCCTGTCTCATAGATTTTTTTTTTTTTTTGAGACAGAGTCTTATGTATCCCAGGCTCAGACTCACTATGTATCTGAAGATGACCTTAAAGTTCTGATATAGGTCCTTGGCTCTACCCACAGGCATGAGCCGCCATGCTTGGTTTCTCTATGCTGGGGATGGAATCCAGGGTTTGTCTACATACTAGGCAAGCAGTCTACCAATTGAGCTACATCCCAGCCCTTTCTGGATCTTCTTAAAATAAAATATGTTATAGGAAGCACCTGCCAACAGAGCAAGAAATCCAGGGACATAATTCCCAAATCCCCACCCAAGTCTTGTTTTGTACTCTATGATTATAGACATCATTACATGACCCAGCAGCCTTAATTGTTTGAACAACTATCAAGTGGTTGCCTCTGCATTCTTTAGCATTGACTAGTGTTAGCTTTCCTGGCAAACGTAATGTAGTCTGGTTTGGAGGAGGAAAATGGGTCCAGCACCTTAGAGATGCTGTTGGGATGACCCCCGGGGTGTCGGTAAAGTCGTAACCCTGATCCCCACATGATAATTTTTGACTATAGTCTGGGAGGCCGGAACTAGAGGCCAAAAGTTTTGACAGAGCTTTTATCCCAGGAAAAGCAGTTTTGCTGATGGTAGAATTGTGCTGGGGGTGGGGGTAGGGGATAGGGGATGTGGAAGGATGGGACACAGGGAAGAGTCCCTTGCTAACTACACACAGAAGAGGGAATTATTGGGAGGAGAGTGGAAATGGATGCTCAGGGTCGGTTCTGACCCAGAGTCTCTGAGATTCAGGCATGTGAAGGATCGGCTTTTATCTTGGGATCAGCAGCGTATGGAAAGAAGGGAGAGAGTGCCTGCAGTGAATGATCTGACAGGTCTAGAGGACAAAGACTCCATGTTACTCTCTGTGTGCACAAGCACTTGGATGCCATGTGGGCACACGCATCCACCAACTACCCGGGAACTTCCATTCTGAAGCACACGGCTTCAGAACTGCTGTCTATTAGGAGCAGTTTATTAGGAGAACTGCTGTCTCCGTTAAGAAGCATTCAGCTCCAGCAACTAGCCCCAGCATGAAGGAGCCACCCAAATGTCTGTCCCAGCATTTTGAAGTGCAGGGCTTTCCTAACGGAAGGTAAATCATCAATTAACCCAGGGCTAGGGTAAGTTGAAAACAAACTTCTCAAGGAAGGGATTATCTCTAAATTGTTAGCACTGACTGACATTATCTGGGGACATATTCTTCTGGAGGGACTTAATCTCCACCCAAGCTGGACGGTTACAAAGATATGAAAGCATTCTAGTTACTTGGCTTAAAAGTGGGTTTAGAAGGGATCTTCTTGATCTTTGGAGGCTGGCGGAAAGACCATAGTTTCCTTTCAAAACAAGCAGCCATTTCATTTACCGCAAAGTTGTTAGTTACAATTCTGTTAAATTGTTAGGTTTTGTTTTGTTTTTGTTTTTTTTTTAAAGAGGACAGCTGTCTATTTCATGATGGTGTTTTGAAATAATACTATTTCTTAGATAAATGCAATGCAAATGAGGCACATGTGTGCTTAGCATCTGTAAGTTAAATAAATAAAATGACTTTTGTTTTGATTTGTTTTCTGCTCTGGAGTGCCCTAAGATAATGGCAAGTGTGACATGCTGGTGTTTAGGAAGTGGCTTGTTGAGCCAAGGCTCTGCTACAATACTGCATTCAAATAATTTTACTGTCAGTTGTTCCCCATGTTTGTGGCATGATAAATCCAATTACCTAGAGTCTATATCCCAGTAAACCCCATAGGTATTTTCAGAAGTCATGACCCATCTTGCTTCCTGAGTGCAGAGGTTTGGGTTTGGGTGGTGAACATGTGTTTTAGAAACAGTGCCAGTTGCCACACAATGCTGTGACTATGTCTGACACCACTGGGCTGTGCATTTTAAATGCTTAAAATAGCAAGTTGGATGCTCTATATTGCACCACGTTTTTTTTTTTTTTTTTTTAAATGATTTTCTTATTTTAATCTTATGCGCATTGGTGTTTTGCCTGCAAGGTGTGAGGCATGCAGCTGGAATTAGAGACAGTTGTGAGTTGCCCTGTGGGTGCTGGGAATGGAACCTGGATCCCCTGGAAGAGCACCCAGTATGCTTAATCACTGAGCTCTCTCTCCAGCCCTGCACCATGGGCTGTTTTAAAGTGTTTTAGTGTTTTAAAGCATATGCACCACCCCCTCCACTCTCCCAACAGCTATTGGAAGACTTTAAGTGTGTAGTGCTGGGAGAAAAGTCTAACATAGTTTGTATATCATGGTGGGTCAAACACAACCCTTTAAAATACGGTTTAGTAATTATAGCAATTGACCTGTAATTTGAAAGTTTGCAGAATGTTATTAAGACTTTAGAAACCTGCAGAGGTTAAAGGTTATGGTCAGGGGGATTTCAAGTATTCAAGGAAACAATAAGTCTAGAGGAGGCCTTCTTAGTCCCTGAGGACGGTGGGTGACAGTGACCGACAACCCCGTCGTTAGAGACTATCTACCCTAATCTGGTGGGCTCTCTAGAAAGACCTGCAGGTTGTGATAAAGCAGACACTGTGCTACCAGGATACATCGAAGGGGAGCAGGTCTGCCCCGACCTCCCTCTGCATAGCCTGGGAGCAGAAGGGAGGGCTTCCTGCACAGCAATGGGAGAGGCCAGAGAGATGTCTTTGGAAAGAAGGTAAGGCTTGAAAGGGGTGGCTGCTCCATAATTTCCTATTCAGGGGGTTTGTTGTTTTATTTTGGTTTGGGTTGGCTTAAGTCTAGGTTCAAAGAGAAAAAGAAAAAAAAAAGTGTGTATGATCTAGAAATTCCATTTCTGGATATACATCTTCCACTATACGTAAAGTGTCTGCTTATGTCAGTAGCCAACATTCACAGCTTCATTATCCATAAGAGCAAACCCAGAGTCAATGTAAGGGTCCATTTCCCAGTGAATAGAGGAACGTGGTATCAGATTGTGTGTGCTCTCATGAAAGGGTGAAAAAAAAAGTTGAAGTCAGAGAAGCGGTGGAGAGCAGCAGTTCTGGCAGAGTTCTTCCAGGTTTGGTGTGGGGAGTTCAGAATGCAAAGTGGGCTTTTTGCTGAATGCCCATCATTTTTACATCTTTGAAAGGTAAAACGTTCAGCTACATATACAGGTGCAGGCCTGTAATCTCACCTGTTTGGGAGGAGGCTGAGGCAGGAAATGGTAAGCTCAAGACCTACCTGGGTTATGACGTAGCAAGACAAGAATTTTACTTGTCTTCAAGTAAAATTCAAGCTCTAGATTTGCTCTACAGAACACACACAGAGAAATCCCAAGTTGAGCCAGTGTAAGGCAGGAAGCCTATACATCAAAGCAGCATTTTGGCTGCAGTCACCCTTTTGGTCCCTACAGCCACTCAGCATCTCACAGCTTGAAATGTTTGTACGTTGTGTTCCTGAAACATCAAGCCCCCAACACCCCTGTCACTGCTGTTTCCTGTTCTTGGATCCCCCAACCCCCTCCTTCTCTGTCC